>NC_081768.1:10575399-10935253 GCF_963082965.1 Carassius carassius
ATTCAAATGAAAAAAAAAAACTAGTTTGAGTGTGCTCTCAGAAATTTGGTCACTGTGATTGTATGATTAAACAAAACCACGAGGGAAAGAATGTTTGAATCGGTGGAGGATGCTTGATGATAAGCTTAAATGTGTGTGTACAGTATGTGTGAGATAATATGCATTTGTGTGAACTCCAGAACATTTAATAGGACAGTCTATTTTCAGTGAGGCTTAGTGAAGCAGGTCTGCTTGGTGAGAGGTTAATGAAGGAAGGGAAGACTAATCTAAATTATTCACACCATCCCCACTCCTCTTTTTCATCAATCTATCACTGACCACTACCTCTCCTCCAACTGTCCACAGATATTAATGCCTCCACCTTTAAAACTCGATTTGTCTATGGTATGATTATTTTTGTGTTTTTTGTCAGACAGACTTTTTTCCAAAACACACAGGCAGCATTTATATATTTGTGCTGTGAGATTTGGATGTGTAGATGGTACTGTACATTCGTATAGAATCTGCTCTTCACAGATACTGGTGTGCTTTTTAAAGACAATTTTGTCCATATTTCCTTGAGTCTGAAGCGGGTGCAGTTGGGAGATGAGTGAAGGGCCATGGGGCACGACTATGAATAAGCAGTCAAGAGTGTCTTTGTGAAAGGTTTTCTCAGATTGAATCTCTGTGTAGGCTCTAAAGGCCCTCTGAGAGCCAAGTGACTCCTCTTGGTGACGTGTACAGAATACTCTGTATTTCATTTTACTAACCACCACTGGTTTGTGTGGCCTTACTGTGACTTTTATTTGGAGGCCGGGGGGACGGGGTGGTTGTCACCAGCACTTGGCACTGAACTTGCATTAGGTATCCATATTTTCTGGCTTCCTAGTTGACGTGTGTTTTAATAGCAGCAGTGACATCTGAAAAGAAATACGGGAAGTAACAGTTCACTTCTCAGCATTAAGATTCGTTATACATCTACTTATCAGCTTCTGGAGTCAGACTGTTTTGTGTGTGAAGAGTGAAGGCTACTTTGAAGAGTTTCTTCCTTCAACCCATCTTCTAAACATTGTAGCTGCAGTTTATAAGGGCACCTCTACACTTCAGTCATGGACATATTGCTTATAAACTAGTGCAGTCCCTTAGGCAACAATGGAAAAATTTCAGGAACGGTTCTCAAATGTCCCCTTTTCTTTACATTTAAAGGTGCTTTTCACTTTCATAGACAAAAAACCAATTCTAGTTTAGACTTTGGGTGTGAAATAAAGCCTGTACAACACATATAGGAAAAACTGATTTGTTTAATATATCCTAATGTGAAAATTATATGAAGTTAATATTTGAAACTCAGGGCATATGCAATTCCATATTTGATTGGCTTTATTTTATTAATGTCATGTTTTTTCTTTTACCCAGTGCTGCTCTGGTTTTTGTTAATGTTAATTTATTTTATCACTGTATATATTTTTCCCTGCAGACAAGTGAAATCATGTTGAATAATCTTGGGAAACAGAATTGAACCTGATCTTCAGGCAATTAAAACAAAAACAGTGTGTGTGTGTGTGTGTGCTCTTTTTTTGTGTGACATATCAGGACACAACTTTGTATAATGACATGGGTATGACATATAACACATGTATTACAAGGAGAGGGTGACTTATGAGGACATAACCCATGTCCTCATTGTTCAAAACGCTAATAAATCATACAGAATGAGTTTATTTGAGAAAGTAAAAATGCACAAAGTTTCCTGTGAGGGTTAGGGTTAGGTGTAGGGTTGGTGAAGGGCAATAGAATATACAGTTTGTACAGTATAAAAACCATTACGCCTATGGGATGTCCCCACTTTTAACAAAAACAAACATGTATGAGTGTGTGTGTGTGCTAAATATTGCAGCAATTCAGTAATATTAATATTAATATTAATATAAATATGAATAAAAATTCAATTCATTAATTCAATAATTAATATTAATTAAAAAAATGCATAATAATATAAATATAAGGGATAATTATTTATTTACAATTTTTACAATGTGAAGGCCTGGTGCAGCACTCCTTTACAATATTAATATCTTGAAATCCCAAATCTATGTGATTTATGGAACCCTTTTCACTTTCTCCTGTCTCTCTGTAGCGCATGATGCTGATATGCAGCTTTCTAGAATCTACAGCAAAAGTTCAATGCAGTGATTATAGTGCTAAGTCTTGCGCAGAAATTGATTAGCCTTAATAGTGTGCCCAGGGACAGAACATTACAACATAAAAGAGCCGTGGACCAGGAGAACATGGATTAGAATGGATCAATATTAACAGAGATAAACACACTTGAGAATAAAACATGAACTTCCAGCATGCGGCATCCATGCAGTCTTAGATAAACATGGAAGATTCTTCAGGGACCCATGAATGAATCTCGCAGTTTCTGAAATAATATCAATTTCTCAGAATTACAACAATGCAGACTCAGAACAGACAAAAAACCTCAGGGAAAATGAATTTCTGGGGAGTCTTTTTCAACATCTCAGTATTGCACGCCTACAGTGCTGGGTTCAAGGTCAGAATAATTTAAGAGGAAATGACAAGTGTGAAGCAGCCCCTGAAGTGATCATTAGGGGAAAAAGAGAGAAAGGAAACACATTTTTGTCAGCCCAGAGGAGATAACAGAGGTGAAAGAGGAGTTCTATATCTCTGGAGGGAGGGATGCTGTCACAGTGGGCTTTAAAGCGTTTGTTTATCCTTAGTAAATACACATCAGACTTCTGCTTTATGCAGCCAGACTGTAAGATCATGGTTTCTGGCAAGACTTAATATGACAAATTAGCATATAAAGCAGTGAAGTAAGAAATTACTGCATGTTGAACTCTTCATCTTTGTCTGCTTTTTTTCTGTTTCTTACTGATGCAGTATGTGTCACGCTGCCTGGTCTCTGTTTCCCTGGGTGTCCACTAGTGGGCTCACTTCCCCTTAGGCACCTCACCGTAGGTACTACAATTCCCACTAGCCTTGTCCCTTCATCACAGTAATTGCACTCCTGTTAATTGCACCAGGTGCCTTCACTTATTAGTCACTAGCCTCCCTATATTAACCAGTCTTTTCCTGTTTTCTGCATGGAGCCCTTTCCTTACGTTTCCTTCCATTTCCTTCCATTACCCAGTATTCTCGTCTTCCGAGTTCCTCGTATTCCGAGTTCCTGTTCCCGTTCCTGTTCCCTTTCCTGTTCCTCCTTTGTTGTCGAGTCAGGTGCTCGTGGACCCTCCCGAGTCGAGTCAGGTGCTCAGTGACCCTCCAGAGTCAGGGCTAGTCACTGTTGACCTTCCAGAGTCAGGGCTAGTCAACGTTGACCTTCCAGAGTCAGGGCTATTATCGTTGACCTTCCAGAGTCAGGGCTAGTCACCGTTGACCCTCCAGAGTCAGGGCTAGTCACCAGTGAAATTCATGGACAAATGCAAGTCACCATTGATCTTCATGAGCAAAGTCCAGTCACCAGTATTCTTCATGAACAAAGTCAAGTCACCATTGATCTTAATGGGCAAGGTCAAGTCACCAGTGTTCTTCATGGGCAAGGTCAAGTCACCGACTACCTTCATGGGCAAAGGCAAGTCACCAATGATCTTCATGAACAAATGCAAGTCACCAATGATCTTAATGAGCAGAGTCAGGCCACCAATGATCTTCATGAGCAGAGTCAAGTCAGCATTGATCTTCTGGAATCCAGTCTAAACACCATGGGATTACCAGAGTCTCTCCACGTCTCTGTGGAACTACCAGAGCCTCCCCACGTCTCTGCTGAACTAACAGAGCCTTTCCACGCCTCTGCTGAACTACCAGAGCCTCTCCACGTCTCTGCTGAACTACTAGAGCCTCTCCTTGTCTCGGCTGAACTACCAGAGTCTCTCCTCGCCTCTGCGGAACTTCCAGAGCCTCGTCACGTTTCAGCCGAACTCTCTGAGCGCTCGACTGATCCTGTCATGGCCACGGAGGCTACCCTTAACTTGTTCATGTTCTCTGTTTCAGACTTGCCTAACCAGACTGGCTCTCCTGTGTCATCGATCCCACTGTGGTGGTCTTCTGCGCCGCCCTGGTGGGCTTCTGTCTCGACCACACGGATGTGGTGGTCTTCTGCACCGCCCTGGTGGGCTTCTGTCTCGGCCACACGGATGTGGCCATTTTGTTTATACCATTTTGTTTACTTAAATGGGGTGTCATCTCATTTATCATCAGTAAAATATGGAGTGCCACAAGGATCCGTCCTAGGTCCCCTTCTATTTTCAATATACATGTTGCCCCTTGGTAATATTATTAGAAAATACGGAATTAGCTTCCACTGTTATGCTGATGATACTCAGCTATATATCTCAACGAGACCAGATGAAACTTCTCAATTTTCAGAGATATAAAAAGAGAAAAAAGACCAAAAAACACTACACAAAATCTTGTAGATTAAAATCTGCATCTAGACGGATGTACTGTTACTTCCTCTACAGTCAGAAATCTGGGTGTTATATTAGACAGCAATTTGTCTTTTGAAAATCATATTTCCAATGTTACAAAAACTGCATTCTTCCATCTTAGAAACATTGCCAAGCTACGAAACATGTTATCTGTTTCTGATGCAGAAAAGCTAGTTCATGCATTCATGACCTCTAGACTGGACTATTGTAATGCACTTCTAGGTGGTTGTCCTGCTTCGTCAATAAACAAGCTTCAGGTAGTCCAAAATGCAGCAGCTAGAGTCCTTACGAGGTCAAGAAAATATGATCATATTACCCCAATTTTACAGTCTCTGCACTGGCTACCTATTAAGTTCCGTATCAGTTACAAATTATCATTACTTACCTATAAGGCCCTAAATGGTTTAGCTCCTGCGTACCTAACTAGCCTTCTACCACGCTACAACCCATCACGCACCCTAAGGTCACAAAACGCTGGACTTTTGGTAGTTCCTAGGATAGCAAAGTCCACTAAAGGAGGTAGAGCTTTCTCACATTTGGCTCCCAAACTCTGGAATAGCCTTCCTGATAATGTTTGGGGTTCAGACACACTCTCTCTGTTTAAATCTAGATTAAAAACGCATCTCTTTTGCCAAGCATTCGAATAATGTATCTCTTAAATTGTGAGTGTAGTTGCATCTGATCAAATGTGCATTTTTATTCATTAGCTTGGGTTAAACTAATTTTACTTTGTTGGATCAGCAGCTATGCTAATGATGTCTCTATTTTGTTTCTATGTTTTAGGATTTACACAAGCTCCAGTCTGGATCCAGAACACCTGAGAACAGAGGATGCTGACCCTCAGAGGACCTCAGATGATGCTAACCCTGAATCAAAAAACAGAACTAACAATTATTGCTACATGTGTGACTGCATCATATAATAATTATTAATTAATAATATTAATAACGTTCATCGTCTAGCTGACTACGTCTTGTATTACTTTTTTCTAAAAATCCTGTCAAACGTGCACAAACTGACAGTCACCACCATAAGCTACTACTAAATATTGTAGAAACATAATTTTCTGTAAAGTTGCTTTGTAACGATTTGTATTGTAAAAAGCACTATACAAATAAACTTGAATGAAAAATGAATGAATGGTCTTCTGTGCCGCCCTGGTGGGCTTCTGTCTTGACCGCACGGATGTGGTGGTCTTCTGCGCCGCCCTGGTGGGCTTCTGTCTCGATCACACGGATGTGGTGGTCTTCTGCTCCGCCCTGGTGGGCTTCTGTCTCGATCACACGGATGTGGTGGTTTTCTGCTCCGCCCTGGTGGGCTTCTGTCTCGACCACACGGATGTGGTGGTCTTCTGCGCCGCCCTGGGGGCTTCTGTCTCGACCACACGGATGTGGTGGTCTTCTGCGCCGCCCTGGGGGGCTTCTGTCTCGACCACACGGATGTGGTGGTCTTCTGCGCCGCCCTGGGGGCTTCTGTCTCGACCACACGGATGTGGTGGTCTTCTGCGCCGCCCTGGGGGGCTTCTGTCCCAACCACATGGATGTGGTGGTCTTCCGCTCCGCCCTGGGGGGCTTCTGTCTCGACCGCACGGATGTGGTGGTCTTCCGCTCCGCCCTGGTGGGCTTCTGTCCCGACCGCACGGATGTGGTGGTTTTCCGCTCCGCCCTGGTGGGCTTCTGTCTCGACCACACGAATGTGGTGGTCTTCTGCTCCGCCCTGGTGGGCTCAAGTTATGTTCTTCCTGGACTTGTGTTTGTTGTTGTTTTGTTTTCGTTTTTGTTTCTCTTCTGTCTGTTGACCTGGCCCTCCGTCCCTCCCCCTGATCCTCCTCCGGTCCACCTCCCTCGTGGGTTCCTTGTCTTTGTCTTTCTCTCTGTTTCCCTTTAAGGACCTGGCCCTCCGTCCCTCCCCCTGATCCTCCGCTGGTCCACCTCCCTCCTGGGCTCCTTGTTTTTGTGTTTGCACTTCTTGTCTCTGTTTCCCCATTTTACCTGGTCCTCTTGTCTCTGTTTCCCCATTTTACCTGGTCCTCTTGTCTCTGTTTCCCCATTTTACCTGGTCCTCTTGTCTCTGTTTCCCCATTTTACCTGGCCCTCCGTCCCTCCCCCTGGTCCTCCGCCGCTCCACCTCCCTCCTGGTCTCATTGTGTCTTTGGTTTCTTCTTGGGTTCGGGTGGAGTATCTGGTAGCTGCTCCGTGGAGGAGAGGGTAATGTCACGCTGCCTGGTCTCTGTTTCCCTGGGTGTCCACTAGTGGGCTCACTTCCCCTTAGGCACTTCACCGTAGGCACTACAATTCCCACTAGCCTTGTCCCTTCATCACAGTAATTGCACTCCTGTTAATTGCACCAGGTGCCTTCACTTATTAGTCAACAGCCTCCCTATATTAACCAGTCTTTTCCTGTTTTCTGCATGGAGTCCTTTCCTTACATTTCCTTCCGTTTCCTTCCATTACCCAGTATTCTCATCTTCCGAGTTCCTCGTATTCGGAGTTCCTGTTCCTGTTCCCTTTCCTGTTCCTCCTTTGTTTTGTTTGTTTGGATTGTTTCTGGTTTTGACCCTGGCTTGTTTGGATTACGATTTGGATTACCCTAATAAACATACCTGCAACTGGATCTCTCTCTCCCTGTGTTTCACTGGGTCACGATCGTCACAGTATGGGTTGATCATCATAGTACATTTAGGTGAATTTTGACCTTTAAATAATATTTGAGTGAAATTAACCTATTTGACTTAATTAATTTGACTTTTAGAATTCACACTGTATAGCCCATACTGTATTAATATTCACTGCATTTATGTTCCAAATGGAAAAACTTAACTTTTCATACTTTTTTCTTCACACAGTGTATTGCACTGAAAGACAAATTATAGTGCACTAGTTTTATGGACCACTTTTATGGCAATTTTATTGTTCTTTTTGTCCTCTTTGTTGCTTGACAACCCCAATCATTATGTAAAGAAATATCAGCATTTACTTAAAAATTCTTTTTGTTCTGCCTTAAGCTTCACATGGGTTAAGAACTACATGAGGGTGAGTAAATGATGACAGAAGTTAAATTTTTCATATTTCTTTTCTTCTATTTCTGTTGATAATTGAGACACACTGCTGTGGCTTTTCCATTAATGCGAGAGAGATGTGGGCTCTCTCTCACCTGTCAGTGGGAGGTCTGTTCCCCGCTGACTGCACCGTAAGGTCCCCTGTCTGCAGCTATGGTCTGGACGAATGTCCTGAATGAATCAGACACTGATTCACTGATGTGAGCTGGACACAAATGGGCTTTCACAGAATGTCTTTAAAAACAGAACATGTGAGAGAATCATGATTAAAGATTTCTACTGAGAGTAGAAAGTGCATATGACCTCCCCCTGTTTTTTCTCTTTTTGTTCCTGAGCTTTAAATAACAGCTCTTTACAAAGAGCTACGCATATGGCTGCAGAGAGAGGGGTTGGGGGTCTTGTTGCCTGGACAACGCCATTCAAGGAGCCGTCGGTCGTCATTTTAGAGTGATTATCGTCCTGCTGATCGTTAGATGCTGTGGTGGTCAGAGGAAGGAATCGCTCCCGCTGTTTACCTGTTTGTGGAGAAGCTGGGTTAGTTACATAAGTTCATGTGAACTTGAAAGCTGCTTAGGTATGGAAATAGACTGTTTAAATTTTTGTATTTTACTGGTTTCTCTTTCTTTTCAGCGATAGTTTACATCCATCTGTTAAATGTTTTATGTTCACCAAAATATTTATACTAAAATAATTACCAAATAATTAATACTACAGTACATAGAAAAAATATTTCAGTGCTCAATGCCATGTTTAACAAATGAGAATTTAATTTAATTTCATTTAATTTCATTTAATTTGCTCCACACAGGAAAAATATATAACATAATACTTAAATAAGGTCAGAAAAATAAGTACTAAATAAAACATCAAAAAGAACCGTCAAAATTTTTATCTGTAAAATAAATGAGTGTGCAGATGTTCTCTTTACTTATGTGATGTGTTTAAAGCTCTCTGTGAAGTTGATGCTCTCATTAAACTTTGATGTGCTGCCTAGACTGAATTTAGCAGGAGCATCCTAGGTTCTGTCAGGTCCTTGAGAGTTTTGCTCAGATAAGGCTTCTAAAATATTCTAAATAAATAAATAAATAAATAAGAGCAAAACCTGTAAACACAATATTCTGCTTGCTAGTAATTCAGAGCGTCTGAGTGCAACATATTAAATGGCTTTTTTAGCATGTGCAAAAAGTGTGTAATACTTTCTTTTAAAATACTGAGAAACTAAAGGTTCTAAGGTTTTAGTAACAGACTTTCAGACTTTAAAATATTTTTTTGTTTTTCTCTGGGCCTCCTTTGTGCAGAACATAACTTGTAGTGAATGCCGATCTGACCTGTACAGAGTTCTGATTCACATCCTGCAGTTCCAATACATCAGTTTCTCTGTGAGTCATGAGCTAGTCCAAAACAGTATTTATATTTTAACAGAGTGTCCCATAATCAATTTGTGTGGCATCTGAAAAGAATATACGACGGGCGAGATCAATTTATCAAACAATGTTCTGACAAAAAGAGGTTTGCTGTGACACCGAAATGCATCTGGCAGTGTTGATACTCCCACAGGCCCTGTTCCTCCGGCTGCGCAGAGACTGCTCTGCCAAACTCTCTGTGAACATTTGCACACAAATAAAATGAATGCAATGGCAAAGAAGCAGAACTTTATGACTGACACACATTCTCTAGTGAGCAAAAACTCCATCTGACAGAATTCTTGTAGATTTACTAACGTTTGGATAAGGTTTGAGCAAAGAGATGTAGTGCTACCACATGGAAAGGCACAAATAATGATTGTTTTCAAACAAGTTTCCAGAACACTCTCTTCCACTGCCATCTGTCAGATAAACAAATAGTCCTGCCCCAAACTCACGTCACTCAAAGTTATGTTTTGAAAGCACCGTAGTGTTACAGTTTCAAGGGAAACCAGTGTTAGTTTATGATTTATATACTTTTATCGCATTTATTGATATTTTTAATTTTCATTTATGTTCTTTTTTTAGATTGTTTGGTTTCTTTTTTTAAGTTTTAGTTATTTTTTGAGCAATTTTACTTTTTCTTTCAGTTTTAGATTTAGTAATTTTTGGTTTTCCATCTAAAATTTGTGTTTTATATTTACACTATTTCAATTAGTGAAATTATTTTGAATAGTTATAGTTTTAGTTAATAATAGCAACACTGAGAAAAAATATATTCACCAGTGTTTGCATAAAGTATCTGAATGTACTTTTACTTTTATATTTTTAAGAAAGTATTTTTAGTTAAAGAAAATAGATAGCAGTGACTGGATTCTGAAAGTTGTCTTTTTTAAGTTCTGTAAAACTTTTTTTCATTTTAATTTTATAAAATAAAATAAAATGATTACAGTTATCACAAAGACAATTATTTAATTCTGCAAACATGCCTTTTTATAGACTGTAATAATATAATTTTCTCACACAAATCAGCCTTATACATTTAGTACACACACACACACACACACACACACACAATGTGTACAAAGTATACAGTTGTCTTTATATTTTATTAAAAGGTCCCTCACAAAGATATCATACTGTATATCACAAAGGGATCCATGGCATAAAAAAGTTTGAAAACCTCTTAAGACTAACATGGATTGCCTGAGGTTTGTACGACACAACAAAATGTTTCAATAAAAGATTATATTTTTGCCCTGTTATCTTTCTGATAGGGAGTTTATAGTAACCATTGCTTCCCTGAATCACATCCATTAAAGATATTGCATTGTGGATCCTCTTAAATATTTCTCAAACACCTGCTTCGCCTCTTTACTTCAGTGAGAAACCCCGCTGTTAGAATGACATATTCTTTCATGCTGTCCTGACGCACATACACAAGCCCTCAAAATGTCCTTCAAGCCTATTCTCTGCTCCATGAGTTCTCCAAACAGTGCATCAAAAGAAATCATTCCATCCCTTCTCTGAATAACATTTTTCTTTGTAGGATTACTTGTTCATCATCTTTCCATCCTCTATCGGAGCATCGCTTCTTGTGGGTTAATCTGTTTGCTTAGTGTCTTGGGACAGATTCTCTGTGTCTTGGAGAGCCGGGAGCCGAGCAGGGTCTGGTGTGGAGGTGATAACTCTAAAAGGATTAACTTCACAGAGAGAGAGAAGAAAGAGAGACAGAGAGACAGCCACAGAGAGTGGGAGAGTCAGGAGAGAGTTAGAAGAACTGGCCTGACAGAATAAAACTGGCAGTGCTAAGCCCCTTTCACACTGCACGTCCGACCCGGCATATTGGCAGAACATTGCCGGGTCGCCTTCTGTGTGAAAGCAACCACGTCCCGGGATTGATTCCGGCATTGAACCCGGGTCGGGGACCTAGTAACATTGCCGGGTTCAACCCGGGATGAGCGCTGTGTGAACAAAAGCCAGATCTAATGCCGGTCGAAGTGATGACGCGCGTTATCGCGCGACTCTTTTACCGGCTGTTTTGAAGGAAGATCAACGTTCGCGACGAAAAAATATGTGCAAACTGTAATGAAGCAGAGATCAGTTAGTTCCTCACTTTATGCGCTGACGCCGAGATCGTTCGCTTGCTTCAGTGAAAGTATAACGTGCCTAACGTTTTTGACTCGTACATTACACGCCACGCCCTCAGGCCCGGTTCTACGGGGGTGCTTGAGGGTGCTAAGCACCCTCAAATAAAAGTGAAAGCACCCTCAGATTAAAAATTATTAATAGCACACATAAAGGAGATTTTGCCGAAAATAAAACACAGTTTTATTTTATGTAACGTTATGTGTGTTGTGTAACGTTAAGCTGGCGCAGCTTCTTGGTCTTTTGCTGTCAATTGTTTTGAACTGCTTGTCGTTGTTATTGGAGTTGCCATAAAGAATATAGCAGCAATACCAATATGTTTATCAATATGTTTATGCATAACGCTAACAATGAATGACTGATTGGGTGTTGATGTGTTGTCATGGTTGTCATATTGTACAGACCCGGCAGTCAGCGCTAGTGCATTATGGGTAATTGTTTGTTGGGAGTTGATTTATGCGTTATTACAGCAATATGGTTGGGGTTTGTGTTAGTAAAGTTACGTGTGTTTATGTTCAAGTTAGGTTGGATGTTCTTGGTACATTTTCTGCCTTGTTATGTAAAAATGTGTCTCTCACCGTCATGGAGAGAGACGCGTGTAAGGCAGTGACTTTTGGCCATTCTAGGAGTGTTCAAATTGAAGTTGAAGCCGGTTACAACAAGGGTATCACCACAGTGTAGGTAGGCTATGTGTGGCATGTTTTAATGTTTTGCGAAGTGAAGATTGCTGTTTGTTTACATGCTATTCTATAATTTACTGCCAGATCGTATATTGTTTAACATAACAGCAATTACAGTAGTATTGTTGTATACAACATCCCCAATTTTGAGATACTATGTTTAAGACTGATGACTGAGCTATTTCCTACGATTATGTAAGCAGCACCCTCACTATATTCAAAAGCACCCTCAGTGATTTGGTTCTAGAACCGGGCCTGCACGCCCTAATGTCACATGTCGTTACGGGATCTTTACGGGTTGTGTGTGGAAGCACGCACATATCCCGGGTAATCACTGGCAGTGTGAAAGTGCAAAATCTAGCGACCCGGGAACAATTGCCGGAACACTTTACCCGTATATTTGCCGGAATGGCAGTGTGAAAGGGGCTTTAGAGTAAGTCAAGGACAGTCTGGCTAGTAACTGGGCTGCTCAAATATACACAAACACAGTATTAGCAGAGTTAATTACAGTTTTCTGTGTGCCAGAGCACATGTGCCCTCTCTTTAACATGGAAAAACCCCATTTAATACCAGTCTGGTGCTTCTTTTCATTGGCGTATACGACAGTGAAGATATTAGCATTTAATTCCTGAAGTATCATATTTTTTCTTGCCTTTTTATGCACAAAAAAAATCAAGCTCCCTGTTTAAGCTTTTTAAATTATATTCTTGAATGAAACTAGTTAGTTGTACAAATAGAATTAACTGTACAAAATATATACATTTTTTATTTCCATGTTCGTCTTTTGTTTTTCATTGACATTTTCCATCTTCTTCTTTAGTAGTTCTAGAACTACTAGTGGGTCTTCTGAGTTACAGCTTTATGTCTGCAAAATTATTAGTAGGCCTGTACGTATTACTCTACACCAGTCTATTTCTGTTTCAACATTTCCACACCACTTAACATGACACGCACAAAAAACCTGTCAGTCGTATTGGGCCTTGGCCATTCAAAGTGGCCAATGTTCACAGACCTTTTGCTGTCAATCTGAAGGTCTGGCTACGCAAGACTACACTTAAAGTTTACACTTAAAACTTGTAGTTTTGTGTATTTTTTTTTTTAGATTCCCCTACAGTTAAGTGAATGGAAGTCACTGCTGTATATATGAATAGCTGTATGTGTGCATTTGTAGCTGACGTAAAAGCATTTCACACTTTTTGTGTAATTTTGTGCCTGCTCGCCAAACATATACTTACATTTCCAGAACAGACTTCGTTTGCCTTCAGTGTACCATCAGAATGATTTTGAAACTGATATTTCAATTAAAAAAACAAAACAAAACAAAAACCTTACATAGGCTTGCTTTAAGATGTCAGTCAGATGATCGCTTTCAGTCTTAAAGCATATTCTACTATAATGATAATAACTATATTAGTGTCCACACCAACGGATGATAACATTCTGGTTTTTATAACAACCACACAGTTTTGCCACTTTAAATGCTGGAGTCAGGTGGATTCTGACTGGCTCAATGTTTTTATCTATAAAAAATTTGCTCTGAAAGAGATTTCAACAAAATCATTTGTACGTGTAGTTATCATTATACAGTTATCTATGTCTAGTTATCATTATACTGTATACATAAATGTGATTGTGGTGTGAACTTCCCTATTCTCATAGGATTACAACGATTATTATGTTACATTTAAAGTTTATAAACTTTATAGTTTAAAGTTATCTTGGGTGTAAATTGGTCTTATGTAGTAGGCACTTGGAAAGAATGGGATGCAATGAGAAATAGACCTCAAGCCACATCAGAAGTCTGGCTGCGTGAGACGAAGGTCAACTGGGAAAGTTGACATAAATGGTGCTTTTTAAAAAGGTGGTTTATTGAATGTATAGATCCAATGACTTGTTCCATTATTTCTGTTTCTTAAGAGTGTACAGCAGCTAAGAGAGAGCAAGAGGTCAAAATGATCCATTCTATGCACTCTGGAGCCCTTTTAGTTCTACTGCCTACTGTTTAACAAAATAAATACCCTGGATGCATCTCATTTGGACAGATTAGCACAGTAATTAAACTGATTTGGAACAGAAAATTAAGCTTTGTTTGTTCCATCCGAGGTGCCATAGCTGTATGCCAATTTACTAAAAACAGAATGCTGCTTTTCCTTGATGCATGACTTTATTCAGTAGAGTGAATGATTGGCGGTGTATTACTTTTGAGGTGATGTGCAGCCTTATGGCAGCTCTATTTTGCTTTATTATTAGGAAATCATAGAGTTAACGTGATGTTGATTGAAGTATGAAATCCGAATGGTCAGTGTGAGTGTTCCTTGCTCTTTCATGTGCATTTTAATGTTCTTATGATTTTGTTTTGGTTGGCTTGACGTCATCACTTCCCTAATTTTAGAGTGTGGTTGGTATGTTGTTGCTTGGTTACCAAGTCGTATGCTCAAGCTTCCTGTCGCCTGAAGAAACTTGAGGTGTTGGGAGAAAAATAAGGATGCAAAACAACACAGAGGCACAACTGTAGAGAAAAAGAAAGCACTTAACGTATTCCATAAACAAAAGACAGAATAGTGCTTTTAAAGCGTTGTACTGTCATTCTTATTGAAATCATCAGGTTGCCCTGTCTTTTGTCATTCTCTTCTCTTCTCCTTCTATTTCTTTTTTTCTCACACTTGTTTTTAATTACTGCCTTCAAGCATGTAAAAGCCCATAAATGTTGAATACAAACAGAGGCCTGTGTAATTAAATGGCTGATTAGTCATATCTAAGGGAAACCGTGAGGCAGGGGCTCAATTCAACTGCCAGAAGTTATCAAACCCAACTCGCATTTGCACTTACAAACACAGCCATACTTGCATAAATATGAATACACACACCCTTCAATCTTTCAAATACACGCAAATATATTTAATTATTGCAGAAGTAATTGGTGAAAGGTGAGAGCAAAGAAAGAGAAAGGGACAGAATGAAACAGAAAGGGAATAAAGAACACAAGGTTTTACTGTTTCCTCTGCCAGGCAGGCAGCAGCCGTTCGCCCGATTTGTCTGCTTTGCGGCAGGATAATTACAGTCATCATGCCTCCATCTCTCTGTGGAAAGGATGCAGGGAAAAATAGCAATTATATAACAGCTTTGGAGAGGGTCATCAGACTGCAACCCCAAGGGAGGATTTTGCTGTAAAAAGTAACTGCAGGGTCCATCCCCGGTTCATTATCAGTCAGGGGTCAGCATGGTGTGCGACGGAAGCCCCCCATCTTATGTGGGAGGAGGAATTAAAGGAGCATTTCACCCGTGGGAACATTGATCTTCATTGAAAGTGGGTCATATATGTAGTCGAAATCTATTAAAATTTTCGAATTTGGTGCCTTTTTGACCGAGTTATTACAGAAAGTAACTTTAGGGCTCATTTGTATGGAAAACCACAACTCCCACAATGCAACACATTTGCACAGCTCCACAAGCCACTCCCACTAATCCAGAACATTGAGACATTGAGGACACAGTTAGCGATGTATGGTATTTACGTGCCACAGTAGTAAACAATGCCACAGTAAGCTTTTTGTGCATTAAAAAAGGTACTGCACAAACAGTTTACAGTTGATGTTACGTAACTTATTAACCAGAAAACATTTCGTGATAATAATGCTTGAAGAAATTGTGTACATTTAACGAAATGAATAATAAATAAAATTGAAACACTTACTTTACAGTTAGACGTCCATTTGTCCCTGCAGGCTTCGGCTGGCGTTTCCAGTTTACCTTCGGAATTCTGAAATATGTCTCCAGGACGCCTCTGTCCATATGCGGGGCGAAACTAGGATGGTTCACAACGCAAACATCCGTGTCCTTGTCTGCCTCAGACATTTCTTCGAGGAGAAATTGGCATCTTTGAAGTTCTTGGCAGCAGACGGACTCTAGCTCTGTGTCCGTAGGCGCACAACGAGAGCACAGGCACCACCAGTCCGCACCAGCTCGAGCACGCCCGGGCTCCTCGGACGCGACAGGCAGGTCTCCGGCCTCGGCTGCAGCCGCCGCCTCCTGTTCCTCCATCAGCCTCAGCTGCTCTGCGCTATATTGTGGCTCGTATAGATAGCCACGAACATCTGTTTCGAGCAACAGACTTTGAAAATCCTCTTCTTCCATATCATGAGTTGTTCCTCCAGCCATTCTCGTAAATCTGACTCCATAAGCGCTTGTTAGCTTAGCTACATAGCTTCCAAACAAGATGGCGGATTTTTCTTTTCGTTTCTGTAAGTTTAGTCCCACCCACTGATCTGTAATAGGCCTGTAGGGTGAGTGGGTCCCACCCCCTGGAATAATAATAAGCTTGTGTTTGTAGTCTACACTTTTCAATGAATTTTGACTTCCTGCTTATTATGACGCAAAATGACGATTTTTACGTCATAATAAGCAGGAAGTAAAACACTTAAATCCTTATTTCTCCCATCTCAGGGAAAAATAAAGGAAAAATCCATTATCATTATAATATATGACTGGGTTTCTAACAATACAAAGCTAAATGCAAATGGGTGAAGTGTCCCTTTAAGAAAAATAAAAGAAAGAATGACACAGTGGGCATTTTGGCAATGACACGGTGGATGACACATCCTTATTTGACCCCTGTGTTTTGACATTTCTTGGCTTATTGTAAATGGTTTCTTCTGTTATTATGTGTAATTGTTGAGCACAGACCATTGAAAGATGTTTTTCTGAATCTTTTAAAGTAACGTTTTTGTCTAATCTACCTTGACTGAATCTTTTTTCTTGTTTTTCTTGCTTGGAAGCTTTCAGTACGCCTGGGCTTCATCAGAGATCACAAGCGGAAAAGGATTTGCGCTGCTAAAAAAAGCCAAGTGATTTCCAGTCAAGTGATCTCTTGATTGCGAGGCGATTTGTGTCACTTTTTGCACTTTCCCCTTATAGTTTAGACTTCTTGTAGGGCATAAACCAAGATGACAGGGAGCAGTGTAAATGTATCTGTGCAACTGAATCAAGGATGGAACTGAATCTGTTGGTTAAATTGTTCTTTGTGCATCTTTGAACAGAATATCTAAACTCACTGCACAGTGCAAAAGGAGTTGTTGCAAGAGTTTGTCTTTTTTCATATTATTTTGGGGAGACTGAGAAGAGTTGTCATATGGAGAAGTTGTCAAATGGGTTTAGTTTAATCGCACAAAAGGTTTAGAATCTAAAGTTAAGTGTGTGTTTTCTTTAGCTCTGGTTTTATATGTTGGTTTCAAAGATCCCTCTTTAATTTTTTTATGAGTTCTGTCATTCAAACAAAAAATTTAACATCATCTTATTCTTGGATTGTCTATTGGTAATCACAGTACTGTAGAATCCTTTCAGACTAGAGTCAACTATATGGTGAACTTTTAAGTGTTTTAAGTGTCAGCCAGGTAGGGGGAAGCTGTCACATATGTTTTAATTGTAATCCTTTTGTAATTTTGTTAAAAAAAATCAATTGCTTGGTATTTTATGACACTTTTTTTAAAACATGATTTTTTTATGTGATAATTTTAATGTGTAAATTATAACTATAATAGGCTATTTAATGCTAGCTTAACCCATATACTGTGCAAAAACATGCCCATTATTGCACATTAAATGTACTGTGTCTCTTAAATGAACTGGTTTGTGTTGTGTGCAGCACCTGTTGTCAAACTGATGTAGAGGTTTTCTTGATTTGCTGGTGCTTTTCTATTTGCATGTGTTTTCTGAAGTTGCAGCACGTTGAGCACTTACAGCCACCGTATTTATGCCTACAATCCGCTTTAAGCAGTATTCACAGGAGTAAAATGTGTAAGAACTTACCCTGATCTCTGTTCAAATGTTCATTCCACCACACAATTCGATAACACACACACAGTAGAATACCACACAGTTCGATATATAAATATATATATATACTCATTGATCGATTACAAAACTATACAGGTATTCAAGGGCAGGCTCTAAGATGGTTTAGATCCTACCTGTCCGATCGCTACCACTTTGTTTATTTAAATGGGGAGTCATTTTATTTATCACGAGTAAAAAATATGGAGTGCCACAAGGATCAGTCCTAGGTCCTCTGCTAATTTCAATATACATGTTACCCCTTGGTAATATTATTAGAAAATACATGATTCGTTTCCACTGTTATGCTGATGATACTCAACTATATATCTCAACGAGACCAGATGAAACTTCTAAATTATCTAAGCTAACAGAGTGTGTTAAAAATGCAAAAGATTGGATGACTAATAATTTTCTCCTATTAAATTTGGATAAGAAAAAGAGATTTCTTATCGGACCAAAAAACAGTACACAGAATCTCCTAGATTACTGTTTGTAACTAGACAGATGTACTGTTATTTCCTCTACAGTCAAAAATCTGGGTGTTATATTAGACAGCAACTTGTCTTTTGAAAACCATATTTCCCATGTTACAAAAACAGCATTCTTCCATCTTAGAAACATTGCCAAGCTACGAAACATGTTACCTGTTTCTGATGCAGAAAAGCTAGTTCATGCATTCATGACCTCTGGACTGGACTATTGTAATGCACCTCTAGGTGGTTGTCTAGCATCTTCAATAAACAAGCTACAGGTTGTCCAAAATGCAGTGGCTAGTCTAGAGTCCTTACCAGGTCAAGAAAATATGATCATATTACCCCAATTTTACAGTCTCTGCACTGGCTACCTATTAAGTTCCGAATCAGTTTCAAAATATTATTACTTACCTATAAGGTCCTAAATGGTTTAGCTCCTGCGTACCTAACTAGCCTTCTACCATGCTACAATCCATCACGCTCCCTAAGGTCACAAAACGCTAGGATATTAAAGTCCATTAAAGGAGGTAGAGCTTTTTCACAATTGGCTCCCAAACTCTGGATTAGCCTTCCTGTTAATGTTTGGGGTTCAGACACACTCTCTATCTTAAAATCTAGATTAAAAACACATCTCTTTCATCAAGCATTCAAATAATGCATCTCATAATTTGTGACTGCAGTTCTATCTGATCAAATGTGCATTATTATTCTTTAGCTTGGGTTAAACTAATTAATTTGACTTGGTTGGAACAGCAGCTACACTAATTATGTTTCTATTTGTTTCTCTGTTTTGCCAAAGGATTTACACAAGCTCCAATCTGGATCCAGAACACCTGAGATGAGATGATGCCAACCCCTCAGAGGACCTCAGATGATGCTAACCCTAAAACAACATACAGAACTACTAAATATTTCTACTAGTGTGATTGCATCATACAATAATTGCTGCTAAGTGTTCATCGTCTGGTTGACTACGTCTTGTATTAATTTTTTCAAAAATTTCTGCCATATGCACATAAACTAACAATCACCACTTATAAGCGACTTAATTTTCTGTAAAGTTGCTTTGCAATGATTTGTATCGTAAAATGCAAAAGTGCTGCAGCAAGTCGTCGTCGGTGCTCCACTCTTTGTTTTGACTTTTTAATATGGATCCAAACTGTTAATAGTGCCGATTTTGTCCACATACCGGTCCCTGGCATCCCTATTTAGCGTATCCTTGTAAATCCCACAACCTTTCACGATTTTTTTTCTCGCAACTCTGCTTCTTCTCGTTCGACTTGCTGTATGTTTACATTTGCGAGGCCATCAACATGGCCGCCACGTCCCACAATGCAACACGGCGCCCAAGCCCTATTGATTTTAACATCTTTTTTCTTTCTCGCAACTCTGCTTCTTCTCATTCGACTTGCTGTATGTTTACATTCGCGAGGCAATCAACATGGCTGCCATGTCCCAGAATGCAACGTGGCGCCCAAGCCCTATTGAATCAAAGATGGCGCCAGCCACGGTGCCGTTTAGTCCATGTCAATTTTTATATTCGGCAAAACTTAAGCCCTTTGGACATTTTGCCTGACATGGCTATATTAAAAAAAAAATCGCCTCCCAAGACAACTCATTATGGAGCTGCTGGACCTTCTCAGACCTGCGCTTGCCAGGCTAATGCGGCAGAATTTTGCTTTATGCCCTGAAGTCTATATGTGTGCAGCGCTAAGGTTTTTTGTTACAGAGAGCTTCATCGAGGTCGTGGGAGAGGGCTACGGCCTAAGCAAGACCTCGGTGTGGAGGTGCATCCACACTGTCACCAACGCCCTTCTGCGCCATGCCGGGGATTACATCCGGCTGCCGGCAACACATCAGGAGGTCCAGGAGATGCAGCAGGGCTGTCATGCCATTGCTGGCATCCCCACAGTCTTGGGCCTGGTGGATGGCACACTCATCCCTATAACTAATCCATCTGTGATTTATCAGGCGTACATATCGCGAAAGGGTTACGCGGCCATAAACGTGCAGGTTATAGTGGACCATATAGGGGTGTGATCTCCGTTCTGGTGGCAAGGTCCAGCAAAACTTAAAGTTCCTCTGACGAGAAGCTTGGTTTCCTTTTTTTACCTTGCTTCCCCACCATATTCTGTATCTAACTCTCTCTCTCTCTGTTCATTGTAGATAGGTTGCTTTTTATTGAAAACATTAACCAATGGCAATCCATACCGTATTAAAAAGAAGTAACTTCAGCTGCTTGCCAATCAATTCTGATTGTAAAGTACCTTACCATTAATATAAAAGTCTATTACATAATTTTTAGAAGTCGTTAAACCCATGTCAAGAAGCGGCACAAGTGGCACAACGGGATAAGGAGCGTGGATGATTAGGGAGGGATACCCGGTTCGTCTAACCGTCACAACATATCGTGTGAACATATTACTGACCATTTGATAATTGAATTTATAGTCTATATTTTACTGATAACTTAAACTATGTTAAAATAAATGTTACTGGAATAATTTGAGGAATGTTTCATTTGCATAGAACGTGTTGTCTTTCTTAACACTGTAATGCACCTTCGCGTGAAGTGGAAAATTGATTCCTGAGCAATCGAAGCCAAATAATTCAGCACCTTCACTAGGGACAGTGCCTTTGTAACGTCGAACGTAAGAGACAGCGTGCTAAGAAGCTTCCTAAGGGACACTTTGGGGAACACACTTAGGAGCATAAACAACTTTGGTAAGATATATCTTTCGAGTCTTCTTAGCGCGCTAAGAGTGAGCGTTATCGGGGAACAGGGCCCAGATTTATATCAGGTGATCTAATAATAATAATAATAAATAAAAAAAACACCTGAGTAAGATATAAATATAGTTTTTTTTCTTTAAGTTACTTATCTGTGGTTATACGGTGTATTGAATGATTAAATTGCCATGGGACACAGAGTAATGTTTAATTAAAATTTCTGAGATATTAAGGATACCAAATAAACCAGATCTCCCTCTAAACACCCACATGCAATTTTTCATGCCAGTGAACATTTCTCAGGCATATATTTCAGTCTGTACACACACACACACACACACACACACACACACACACACACACTGACTCACTGCTAGACATGTACACACACACACACACACACACACACATACCTGTTTGTCTGCCTTTTTTGCAGTTTTTTTCCCTGCTGCCTCTCACACATATACTCCAGTATCATACAGACAGCATTAACGTGATGTTTTCTCACCATCTGATCAAAATAAAGTTACTTTGTGAATGTGTAGGAGGTCCTTTGAGGAAATAAGGATAAACTCTTTCTAAGTTAATTAGCAGTCTCCAAAGACCAGATCAGAGAAGCAAACTCGATAGAACTGTGGATCACAGCCTCAATCAAATGTCTTTAAATGAAATGACAGTTTCAGATTGGTAAAACCTGCCAGAAATAGCCCTTCTCTGATCTTATTGTACCATTCAGAAAGGGATTTTCATCTCTCTCGCTCTTCACCTTTTCCAACAATTTTGTAACTTTGAGTGAGACTGATGGGAAGATGTGTGTGGGCGTTGTGCGTCAGGAATCGGATATCTATCCATAGGAAAAATTGTCTCTAATCATTTCATTAAATGCATTCATGGTGAAAGGCAGTAATTGGTTGGGGGTGATGAGTAAGCCTTGCCAAAAATGGGCTGGAAGACTAAAGCACCCCACAAGGCTCTTGCAAATCAATATGGAGGGTTGGCAGGATGTTTAAAAGTTGTCTGACATGCCTTGGTATCCATACAGTTTTTGATAATAGTTATGAGACGCTTTCTATCCTAAAAATGTATCTTGAGTAAATATTAGTATTGCACTTCAAAGCAGAAGCAAAAGGTCAAAACATGAAAATGTTGTAGATGAAAACTTATTTTCTATTAATAACTTAACCTGTCTGACAGTATTATCTCTCAGAGAACAGTTCTTAAAATAAACACCTTTTTTCTCTATAAAGAACCTATTGTTTGAATGTTCCATGGATATTAATGATTATTTATGGAAGCACAGATGCCAATAAATAACCTTTATTTACTAATTTAAATAATCTATTATCATCCATCCATCCATCCATCCATCTTCTTCCGCTTATCCGGGGCCGGGTCGCGGGGGCAGCAGTCTAAGCAGAGAACCCCAGACTTCCCTCTCCCTAGACACTTCCTCCAGCTCTTCTGGGGGGACACCGAGGCGTTCCCAGGCCAGCCGGGAGACATAGTCTCTCCAGCGTGTCCTAGGTCTTCCCCGGGGTCTCGTCCCCGTGGGACGCGCCCGGAACACCTTCCCGGGAAGGCGTCCCGGAGGCATCCGGAACAGATGCCCGAGCCACCTCAGCTGACCCCTCTCGATGTGGAGGAGCAGCGGCTCTACTCTGAGCTCCTCCCGGGTGACTGAGCTTCTCACCCTATCTCTAAGGGATCGCCCAGCCACCCTGCGGAGAAAGCTCATTTCGGCCGCCTGTATCCGGGATCTTGTCCTTTCGGTCATGACCCAAAGCTATGGTCTATTATCATCATCAGGCTAATTTTATAGAAATGCATTGACATGTCTTTTTTTAAACAATAGATCCATGTGACAGGACTACATCTGAGTCATAAAGATTCAATTCATAAATTCAAAACTGTCTTAAACTACAATTCAACCAACTAAAAAAAAAAAAAAATTTAATAAATTTAGGTAGGCTGCTCATGGTGTTATTGCTCCTGGCAATAGTTTTGACTGCTATGACACAAAGTTGGGCAGTTCTTTTATTGAAATAAATTGATATGGAAAAGAGCTTCATAGTTTTAACCAGGATATTCAAGCCCTGTCCAATATGATGTTGTCTATCTGCTATGGTGTGAACCTGTCTGACTCACTGAAAAGTTCAAACATGACCTGTACCCCAAAAGCTGAAGTCAGCTTTTTACTTTCCCCTCTCTCCCTCCCTATCTCTTTAATTTACATTTGGGTAATTACCCTGCTGCTGCTGCTGTTTATAAGTTGGCAAGCAAAATATGGAGTACACCGCCCCCTTTACGTCAACAGGAAAACAAGAAAAACATCCCATCCCATGCTCAAAATGAGCACCTCCAACAATATTAAAGAAACATTGCATAGTACTTTCAAAGAATTAATAATATTTTACAGACAGCGGATTTTAGCACCACAATAATCTGGTCAAATGCTGGTCAAAAACATATCTAGACATAATATGGCATGAACCGTCTAGACATAATATGGCATGCTTTAAGAAAACAACTCAAAGCAAGTTTTAATACGTTTTGCATAGTATTAACTTGGGACAATGTAAAATTTAATATGAAATTGTATTGTTCTGCCATTTAAATGGTTAAAAAACATGTTTCAAATATGTGACCCTGGACCACAAAACCAGTCATAAGTAGCATGGGTATATTTGTAGCAATAGCCAACAATATATTGTATGGGCCAAAATTATAGATTTTTCTTTTATGCCAAAAATCATTAGGGTATTAAGTAAAGATCAACTTTGGTTAGAAATATGCACTGCTAAGAACTTCATTTGGACAACTTTAAAGGCCATTTTCTGAATATTTAGGGTTTTTCACACCTTCAGATTTCAGATTTTCAAATAGTTGTATCTCAGCCAAATATTGCCGTATACTAACAAGCATACATATGTTAAGGAAAGAACAGGTCGAGAGGCTTGAGGATCTGTTTGCAAAGCTTTATTTAAAGACGTGGCTAAAACAGGCTAGGGTCAGACAATGGCACACAGGTATATAGAGGGCAAGACAAAAGAATAGTCCAGTAAACAGGCATGGGTCAAAGGTGAACATAATCCAAAAACGCAAAACAATAAGAGATAATCCAGGTACACGGCAATAGTCTAGGCAGAGGCAAACAGAGTGAATGGCAAGACGAAAGGGTGATCCAAAATGCACAGGCAAGAATCTGAACACTGAAAGCAGGCAAGACAAGATTGATTTTATGGAGCAGGCTCCATAAAGTATCTTCAGGTAGGGTAGCGATGAGGGCTTACAATACTGGGCCCTGAATTATAGTTAGAGCCTCATATTTATTATGTGTGTGACTGGCTACAGGTGAGAGTGTGTTAGTGAAATGGAACATAGGAAATGTAGTCCAAGGTGAGGTGTACCAACTGGTGTAGTGCATGGGTGCCAAACTCAATTCCTGGTGGGCCGGAGCCCTGCAGAGTTTAGATTCAACCCTGTTTAAACACCTGATCCAACTAGTCCAGTCCTTCAGGCTTATTTGAAAATTACATGGTACTTGTGTTGGAGCAGGGTTGGAACAAGCTCCAGCCCTCCAGGAATTGAGTTTGACACCCCTGGTGTATTGTGAAAATCAATATAATCAGAAGGCGACCTCTGGTGGTGAGTGGACGGAAGACCACGGACAGGATTCATGACAACATCAGGATGATGAAGAAGAAATCTCATTTTCCAAAAATGGCCAAAATCATTTTTCCTGCATGTCATGTGCGGGGCTCTGTATTTTTTGAGAAAAGCTATGTAAAGCAGTATTATTTTAATAACATTGGTATACTATTAAATTTTTGTAAAAATTTGGACTTAGGTTTTTTTTTAATTTGTTTTAATTTTTATTTACATTTTAAAGTTATTTAAAATGTCATTATTTTATATGATTTGTAGTTTTTGTATTTTAATTATATCTATATAATTTCATTTCATTTTTTAGTTTTAATTTAGTTACTTTTAGTTATATTACTTAAGTACTGGTCAAATTTTTTAAATATTTTACTAACCCGATTCCAAAAAAGTTGGGACACTGTACAAATTGTGAATAAAAACAGAATGATGTGGAAGTTTCAAATTTCAATATTTTATTCAGAATATAACAGAAGACATATCAAATGTTTAAACTGAGAAAATGTATAATTTTAAGGGAAAAACAAGTTGATTTTAAATTTCATGGCATCAGCACATCTCAAAAAAGTTGGGACAAGGCCATGTTTACCACTGTGTGGCATCCCCTCTTCTTTTTTTTATAACAGTCTGCAAATGTCTGGGGACTGAGAAGACAAGTTGCTCAAGTTTAGGAATAGGAATGTTGTCCCATTCTTGTCTAATACAGGCTTCTAGTTGCTCAACTGTCTTAGGTCTTCTTTTTCGCATCTTCCTCTTTATGATGCGCCAAATGTTTTCTATGGGCAAAAGATCTGGACTGCATTCTGGCCATTTCAGTACCCGGATTCTTCTTCTACGCAGCCATGATGTTGTAACTGATGCAGTATATGGTCTGGCATTGTCATGTTGCAAAAAGCAAGGTCTTCCCTGAAAGAGACGATGTCTGGATGGGAGCATATGTTGTTCTAGACCTTGGATTTACCTTTCAGCATTGATGGTGCCTTTCCAGATGTGTAAGCTGCCCATGCCACACGCACTCATGCAACCCCATACCATCAGAGATGCAGGCTTCTGAACTGAGCGCTGATAACAACTTGGGTTGTCCTCGTCCTCTTTAGTCTGGATGACATGGCGTCCCAGTTTTCCAAAAAGAGCTTCAAATTTTGATTCGTCTGACCACAGAACAGTTTTTCACTTTGCCACAGTCCATTTTAAATGAGCCTTGGCCCAGAGAAAACGCCTGCGCTTCTGGATCATGTTTAGATGGCTTCTTTTTTGACCTATAGAGTTTTAGCCAGCAACAGCGAATGGCACGGTGGATTGTGTTCACCGACAATGTTTTCTGGAAGTATTCCTGAGCCCATGTTGTGATTTCCATTACAGTAGCATTCCTGTATGTGATGCAGTGCTGTCTAAGGGCCCGAAGATCACGGCTTCCAGTATGGTTTTCCGGCCTTGACCCTTACGCACAGAGATTGTTCCAGATTCTCTGAATCTTTGGATGATATTATGCACTGTAGATTATGATAACGTCAAACTCTTTGCAAATTTTCTCTGAGAAACTCTTCTCTGATATTTCTCCACTAATTTTCACCGCAGCATTGGGGGAATTGGTGATCCTCTGCCCATCTTGACTTCCGAGAGACACTGCCACTCTGAGAGGCTCTTTTTATACACAATCATGTTGTCAATTGACCTAATAAGTTGCAAATTGGTCCTCCAGCCATTCCTTATATGTACATTTAACTTTTCCGGCCTCTTATTGCCACCTGTCCCAACTTTTTTTGGAATGTGTAGCTCTCATGAAATCCAAAATGAGGCAATATTTGGCATGATATTTCAAAATGTCTCACTTTTAACATTTAATATGTTGTCTATATTCTACTGTATTGTGAATAAAATATAAGTTTATGAGATTTGTAAATTATTCCATTCCTTTTTTACTCACAGTTTGTATAGTGTCCCAACTTTTTTGGAATCGTTTTGGTATTTCATTTCAATAAATGTTTATTTTATTTCAACTATTCTCAACTAATGTTTAATAAATATAATAATATTTATAAATATAATAATAAACCATATTTCCAGGCATTTTTTTAGGTAAACAGAGCAGATCACAGTAACCTCTCATTTAGTCATATGTCACCAAGTAACAATTCATTATTGTTTGGAAAAAGATTTGCAGTATCACCCTCTATCCTGTGTGCAAATGAATCTTCTTTAAAGACATGATTTTTTTCTATTGAGTAGGTCTACATACTTGTTCTCATCATTGCACAGGCATTAATTACCTGCACAAAACTGCAGCTTTGTATTAATTAACTACTGCCACAAACTTCAACAATATGCTACTATTTGTCTGTTGCATGCAGTTGTACATGAGGAAAAAAAAAGAATATGTCCGTGTGTTTTTTCTTTTCTTTTTTTCGTATTTTTTTTTTCTCATATTCGAACATTTTGGTTGAATAGATGTTCTTTTATGTAGGCCCACGTACACTGTTATGTCACCAGTCTGTCGGTCTTTGGCTTTTGTCATTCTAATTTGCTGCATTGTTGCAGTGGATTGTCTCGCCTCCTCGTAAATTAACAAAAGCTTTGAGAGGGTATACCCAGCATCGCCCGACTGTCTCCTTGGGAAACGTCCCGTGTAAACAAGAGCCAATCTCTGCGCAAGCGGGCGGCAGCGGAACCAGCAGCAGCTCTCGGATTGTGAACTGGCGCACCACAATTCCCTCCACCTCAAAGCAAGACAGGGATGTCTGCTAAAAAGAAAATATTTTACATTAAGACAAAAGTTTAAGTCAAATGGCTAAATAGGTCAAATAGACTTTACAGTGGCGTAAATATATATTTGTGTTTGACTGACGAGCTCAAGGACCGGATAGGAAAGGAAACATGCGGCGCGCCACTTCAGCTGGGTACCGTTTACCGGACCGACCCAAAGGTCCTCTCGCCTCTCAGTCCTCAGTCTCAGTGTTCAGGCATTTAGCGGGCAGGACACGAAACTCCGGTCAGATACCAGCGCAAGACGATGATACCCGAGATCCGGTAAAGCAGGACCAAGTTTGGAGAGAGTTTGTGCGCACGGAGCGAATCGGTGTGAAAGAATGGTAAGAAAGAAAATTGCATTCACTTTCTTAGAAATATCATGGAGTTGCTGGTGTGTTTTCTCACTTTCTCTGGAGTTACGCTACTAATCTTTTTTTCTACCCCGTAAATGTGTCATTGTTTGACCCGTTATTTGATACGGGATGAATTGTGGTTGAGCAGGCGCCCCTTGGACGGTGTGCGTTACGGTTACTCATCTCTTGTTCTTTACCAACTACTGTATACAGCCGTGGTTACTGTACACAAAAACTCCATCATATAATAAAACGATCACAATTTCGCTTCTAAATAATTCATTGCATCGTATTGTCTGGAGAAGATCATGCTGTAAAATGCTTCATTATTGTTTTATTACAGGGAGAAGAACTGGAGTTTCCTGATTAACTTTTACCAGCTGGTAAGAAACCCACTTATCAGTGATGACCCAGAACTGTTACTCATGAGTTTTATTTATTTAACAAATAAATATTGTTAAAAAGTCAATTTAATTTATATATACTGCAAAAAAAAATCTCTGTACTGTTTAAAAGTTTGGGATCAGTAAGATTTTCTATTCTGAGAAAGGATGCATTAAATTGATCAAAAGTAACAGTGAAGGCATTTATGGTTACAAAAGATTTACAATTCAGATAAATTCTGTTATTTTGATATGTTTATTCATCTAATAATCCTGAAAAAAACAATCTGGTTTCTGGAATGATTTTGAAAAATAATGTGACACTGAAGACTTTTCAGAAAGAATATTCAGCTTTGAATATCACATAATATTTTAAATTATATGTAGTTGTAATAATCAAATTAAAAACAAATTGTAATAATATTTCAGAATATTAGAGTTGTTGACTGTGTTCTTAATGAAATTCATGCAATTGGGTGAGCTTAAGAGACTTCTTTAAAAAAAAAAAAAACTTTTGAACAGGAGTGTATATTTGATCATTTTTAATCCAAATTATATTACAATTATTTGTATCTATTTTTTTTTAAATAGTTATTGCTCTTTCTAATAAATTATTTAATGCACTCATTAATTTTTGTTAGTTAAGTAGTTCTTTGGACGGGCCAGATTTCATATTCACATGATGTTATTTCTACTACTAATAACAATAATGATAATGATTTATATGTGACCTTGGACCACAAAACCATTCATAAGGGTCCATTTTTCTGAAATTGAGATTTATACGTCATCTGAAAGCTGAACAAATAAGCTTTCCATTGATGTATGGTTTGTTAGGATAAGCCAATATTTAGACAAATATAATTATTTAAAATCTGGAATCTGAGGGTGCAAACTCATTAAAAAAATATTGAGAAAATCACGTTTAAAGTGGTCCAAATAAAGTTCTTAGCAATGCATATTACTAATAAAAAATTAAGTTTTGATATACTCATGGTAGGAAATGTACAGAATATCTTCATGGAACATGATCTTTACTTAATATCCTAATGATTTTTTGCATAAAAGATGCATACAATGTATTGTTGTCTATTGCTACAAATATACCCGTGCTACTTATGAATGGTTTTGTGGTCTAGGGTCACATATTTAGAGATCTCATAATCCATGCTCAAGGTGCATTACGAAGCATTTATTATTATTAATATTATTTCATTAAAGCTATCATTCATCTTTATTTTAGGTGAATATTTTCATGATCAATTGGCATGATGGAGTAGCTCAAGCTGCATTATTAAGCCTGTATGTCAATTTAGTTGTATTTTCCTTGTCACTCTCACAGGGTCATCTGTGTACAGAAACTCCTCTCTCCAGCTCGGTGTCTTTATACTCAGACAGAGTCCCAAACACCAGAAACCAAATGTTCGGCAGCAGCCTGTACACTGAGCTGGGCAAAGAACTGATTTACCTGGACAATCTGCTAATCCTGACAGAAAACCACCGCAAGACCAAAAGGAATCCAGAGATGCTACCCTGCTGAGGTTTACCAGGCAAAGCAAAACACTCTAGCAGAGATTTGTTGTTTTCTCTTGCCTTCCCTTGGGTCGTTCTGTTTGTCTTGCCTTTACCTGTATAACTAGACAAACTCAAGGTTGTTCAGTGGTTGACCGTTTGTTTTGTAAATGATTTTTTTTCTCTGGACAGCCTAAATACCAGCTGCCAACCTGTGTATGTATGTTTGTTTGTGTGTGTGTTGAGAGCTTCTGTTTTTATAGATTTTCTGTTGACATTAATATGCATCCCTCAGAGTACTATAATATGTTGATAAAGGCATTAAAAAGATGATCCTGATTTTTGAATATACTATTTGCATATTAATTTTTTAGATAAACACTGTTACTCCTCAGTGTATAAATGCTAATTAGTTACAGAACTGGATTAAAACTAGATCAGAGAGATTTCTTTTTCTGTACTTGAAAGGGTAAGATTGGTTTGCATCTGAAGAGAAAAGAGGAATTAGATGTGTCGGGTAATTCTTCACAGTTCAGTTTACAAACAGTCCTAGCCAATTTAGACATTTTATCCATGGAACATTAGAGGATTAGAACTGTTTCTCATGTGTGTCCCATTAGAGATAAAACGCGCCCTCTAGTGGAAGAATTTGCCTTCTTAACAATATCAATAAGTGAAAATGTACTTCATAACGGAGTTGAGTTACACCGACAGGAGGTCGCTGTTACACTCATTCACTAGGTTTTGTTGCTTTAGTGAAATTGGTTTGAGAATAAATTCATAAAGGACTCTAAATTTTATGAATGAACCAATAGGCCATTTATGAGGACCAATTGCATTTCATTTAATTTGAAAACTTCATATAGCTACATGCAATTCTTTATTTGATTCTCCTCATAAATAAACAAATAAAAAGGCAATTTACAATGTACACCTCTCTGCTGCAACATGATTAAATGCGATAATTTGAACATCCTGTGTTAAGTCACCTTTTATTTCACACTCAGTTCAGTACAGCACAACCTTTACTCCTGAACATCGTGTTTAGAAACGATGTGAAGTAAACGAATTAAACTAAAAGACGAGTGATGTTCTGTTATTCTTCTGTGATATATGGTGGGTGTGAGAATGCTATCCACTGGAGAATATTTGCAGAATCCCGTGAGCCGCCGTTCGTGGGCGAGACAGAAAGAAGAGAGGCTTATGGGTAAAGACGACTGTTGTTGTCGACGTTAGTGATGGATTCATTTGAGCGAATCGGTTCTTTTGGCCAACTCATTTCATAGAGTCGTTTACATAAACGATCCAACAATTATTTTGCGTCATCACGTGGTTCTTGATATCCTAGCATGGCTTATTGCCTACTGTAAAACCTTCATATAAGCCATATTCAGGCACGTTTATTCCAATTTAATTTCATTTAAATTTAGTAATTAGAACTTAATTCAATGTATTAGTTGCTAAACCGAGAACCGCTCAAGCGGATCGTTTGGACCATTTTTGTGAGTCGGATAAAGTGATTCATTAAAAAAGTTCCGAATCAAAAGAACGATTCACTCACGCATCGGACATCACTAGTTGATGTCAGAGAAACGAACTCGAGGCTCGAGCTACCTGCTGGAATACCGAAGAACCGATCCGCGGAACTGGCGCGAGCGACCTAATCCACTAACGACATGCGGAGACACTTTAGGAAAGCGCTTGCAAGTAACTTAAAATAATTCACTTTATATGGAATTATTAATAAAACGCACCGGTTCCGTTTCACGTCGCAGTTAGTGTCTTGTAGGAATGCGTTGGAGTTTGTGGTCTGGTCGACTCCAACAGATGATCGCCTTTGAACAACAGCGGAGTTGTTTATGAACTGGGGAAGATTTGAAGTCAGGCTCAGTCAGAGGGGGAGAGGAGACGAGGGGAGGGAGCAGAGGAGAGGGGCGCCCAGAAAACGCCCTGCTGCTCAATCCTCTCAAAATTAAAAGTTTATCGCGCCGTTGATGGCACGCTCGCATTAAAGGATGGGAAGTTTGATTCCGCTCAGTTATTTAAAGTAACCACTTCATAGATTGTTTTGAGGGGAAAGTTTGGAAAACCTCAATCGTTCCCATTGGATTATTTTTTTCTTCCGCTTTATTCTGGACAAGCCCGGGGTACTTTTTGGAGGGTGGCAAGTCGAAGGCTGTCTAGGCCCGCTGCTCGACAACTTGAAAGAAGATCTTGTATCTTTAATGTGAACCAGAAAAGTTGGGCAGATCGCTCTTTGTTGCTCAGACTGGCGCCAGGACAAGGCAAAAATGTCGCTAGGAGCGGAGAGAAGGATGGAAAACCGGCTGAGACAACTGGAAGCCATGCTCAAAGAGCCGCGGTCTGCGATCAACGTGGAAAGTTTGCTGGTAAGTTCACCGTCCTTTTTCATGAATGTTTAACGCGCCTCGAAGATCTGTTGCCTAGTGACACTGAGGGGAAAAATGAAAGAAATAGCAACAACCTAAACGCGATGTTCATGTTGCATTGCAGAAACATCAAATGTGAGGAAGCTCCGTGTGCATATTAATATCATCGGTATTTGTACTTAAACATCGTCTCACTTCCTACTTTCCTTGTCGATAACTTGTGGCTAACCGCAAGTCCCAGTCTCCACGTATGTTAGGCTATGTCTCACGTACACTTGCCATATTTGAATAACTATGCTGTGTCAAATTCTGAGTTCAGCTGTTGCCTAGCTCCAAATATAGCAATATTATTGGCCTACAACATGACAATTTCGTAATTCCCCCTTCCTGCTGTCGATGGCTTGTTTGGCTCTGGAAGTAGACTGCTATTAACTGGCCTGCAGGTGAAGGTACTGGACACACATTTGGTACGGGACACCATCAAACAGAACAAATTAATAAACTATATATACTGAATTAAAATGAATTAAAAGGTTTCTTTTAGAAGACAGTGACTTATAAATAACTTAAAAGCAAGATAAATGAGTTGTTTTTTTCAACGACTTAAACACTTTGAGAGCAGAATAGCCAATATATTGGTGATCTAGCGTAACTTAATAACTTAATAAGCAATCGAAATGTGATTGAGCTAAAATGGAAACATTTTGTATGCAATATTTACACTACTGTTTAAAAGTTTGGGATCAATTATATATTATTGCTGTCAAACAATTAATCATATCCAAAATAAAAGTTTTTGTTTACATAATATATGTGTGTATGATATATATTTATTATGCATATATATATATATATATATATATATATATATATATATATATATATATATAAGACACACATACAGCATATATTTTGAAAATATTTAAATGTGTATATTCAGATAAATTATATAATATATAAATATATTTAATATGTAAATGTAACATGTTTTTCTTAAATGCATACATGCATGTGTGTTTTTATATGTACATGATAAATATACACAGTATATATTATGTAAACAAAAACTTATTTTGGATGAGATTAATCGTTTGACAGCACTAATATACATTGCTGGTCAAAAGTTAGGGATTAGTAAGGCTTGTAATCCTTTTTAAAGAAGTCTCTTATGCTCATCAAGGCTACATTTATTTGATCAATTCAATTCAAGTTTATTTGTACAGCGCTTTTTACAATACAAATCGTTACAAAGCAACTTTACAGAAAATTATGTTTCTACAATATTTAGTAGTAGCAATCACACATGTAGCAATAATTGTTAGTTCTGTTTGTTGCCCTTGAATACCTGTATAGTTTTGTAATCGATCTATGAGTATGTCATGATCTATGGTGTCGAATGCAGCACTAAGATCAAGTAAGACTAGAAATGAGATGCAGCCTTGATCTGACGCAAGGAGCAGGTCATTTGTAATTTTAACAAGTGCAGTTTCTGTGCTATGGTGGGGCCTAAAACCTGACTGAAATTCTTCATACAGATCATTTTTATGCAGGAAGGTGCTCAATTGAGCAGACACAACTTTTTCTAAAATTTTAGACCTAAATGGAAGATTTGAAATAGACCTATAATTTGCCAGTACACTAGGATCTAGTTTTGGTTTCTTAATAAGAGGCTTGATAACCGCCAGCTTGAATGGTTTTGGGACGTGACCTAAAGATAACGACGAGTTAATGATGTTGAGAAGCGGTTCTTCGGCTACAGGTAACAGCTCTTTCAGTAATTTAGTGGGTACAGGATCTAATAAACATGTTGTTGGTTTAGATACAGTGATAAGTTTATTTAGCTCTTCCTGTCCTATATTTGTAAAGCACTGCAGTTTATCTTTGGGTGCGATGGATGAAGCTGAAGTGTTAGACGCTGTAGAATCTACATTCGCTATTGTATTTCTAATGTTATCTATTTTATCAGTGAAGAAATTCATCAAATATAGAAAAAAAACATTAATTGTGCAAACTGTTACTACAATATAAAATAATGGTTTCTCTTTTAATATCCTTTCAAATATAATTTATTTATGTTGTGCAAAGCTGAATTTCCATCAGCCATTACTGTCACATGATCCTTAAGAAATTATATCTAATATGCTGATTTATTATTAGAATAATCAATGTTGGCAACAGTTGTGCTGCTATATATATATATATATATATATATATATATATATATATATAATTTTTTTTTTTGGAAATTGCAAAAGATTCTTTGATGAATAAAAAGTTTAAAAGAACAACATTTATTCAAAATATATTTTTTCTAACAATATAAATCTTTGCTTTCATGTCTTAACAATTTAACTGAATAAAAAAAACATTGCTGAATAAAAGTTTACATTTCTTTAAAAAAAAGAAAGAATAAAAATGTACTGACCCCAAACTATATTGTTAGAAAAATGGCTAATGATAATTCAGATGAGCCATCACAGGAATAAATGACATTTAAAATGTTAAAATAGAAAACATTCAATTAAAATTTTAAATAATATTTCTGTTTTACTATATTTTTGATTAAATAAATGCAGCGAAACATGTCAGTTGAAAAGAAACTGTATATTATTGACAAAACAAATACTGATTATTGGCAGATTCCAATAGTTTGATCACTAGTTAAGTCCTAAATGTGGTAGTCAATGCTTAATTGTTTAATTCCTGCAAAAACAATTACATTAAACAGAAAAAAATCTAATAAAATATGACAAACCCTCCCCTATCAAACTTTGGTTAGTATGACATTTAGTCCCACCCCAAACTCTTGCTATTGGTTAAATCAGTGTTGTTGTGTTGGGCTGGTTGTGATACATAAAATAACAGTCATGATTTGACAGAACAACAGTGTTCTCTGTTCAGGGAAACCAGCCTATTAATGGATTACTTATTATTCTGGATAAGATGAAAAAAACTATTTGCATGCCTTCAAGAAAGTATTTTATATCAGAATAATTGTTTTAGTTTTACGTATATATGTGTTTGGACTTCATCACAGATACATGAAGTAGTTGTGAAACTTACTGCTCATAGTAAGTGAAGTGATTCATTTGTTGCACTCAAGGAGGCAGTTCTTTTTTGTACTGAATGTTCCTGCATGCATAAACTTCATGTAAAATATCAGATCTGTCTGGCTGATTAAAGTTAATCTGGTCCAAAACTAAACAATTCTCCAAAGACTCTTGATGAAGCATGATTTGACTCAGGGCCAGAGTTTGGTCTAAGCTGTGAGCAGGTTTCTGAGAGAAAGATATGAATCATTCTTTCTTAGAGAATCGGTGTCTGTATGTTAATCAAAGAGGTGTGTGTTGTCCATTATAAGAGTGCTGGAGACAGACTTTCTCCACAGCTGAAGAATGTGTGTGTTTCCTGAGGAGGAGATGAGCAGAGGAGAAGTGGCAAGCGGTGAGTGGGAGTGAACAGGATTCAGTCTCTTTCTCTCTTTCTGTCTTTCTCTCTGCCATTTTTAGCACAAGTCCCTCTCTGGTTTAGCTCAGGGCAGGAGATAGCTCTGTGTGAGAGTGTTTAGCTGTAACGAGATGATTCTAGAAAACACATCACAGATATTTCCATTTGCTTGCAATATTCTTCCAACAAAAAGTTAAAGCAAACACTTCTTACCCCCGAAAATGCAAATATTCTCTCTTACTCTTTGCTTTCACCCCCCTCATGAATTCTTTAACTTGTCATTAATTATAGCTCAAGCTGATTATTGACAGTTATCCAGCATAATGCGATTGATTTCAAGCCTTTAAATCAAGTATTTGAGCCTGAGATTATACCCACTTTGGCCAGTATGTGTGTGTTTGGAAGAGTGATGCCAAGTGAATTCATCAGGAATCTTTTTGAATTTTCCAGGTATGTTTCCAAAGGCATACGGTCTAATGTAAGCCTAATTTTTTACTCCGATTACTACATTGTCTTATTGAATTTGTGACCATTTTTTATCCTGCACTACAAGCACAAATAAGGTTCCATCAGTTCTTGAATCAATTTAATGTCAGAAACTGTATTTTTACCTTTCACCTGATGTATGTGTGTGTATATATATTAAAAGGTAGTATTATATTAAAAGGTAGTAAATAATCTATGCATAACAATTGTAAGCAAAATGTAGTATTAAAATGAATCATATAGTATTTTGCACATAAAAAAAAGGAAAAGGTTAAAAACAATGAAAAAAAACTGCAGTGCACTGGTAAATCTGGGCACATTAGGAATCATATTTCCCTTAAAGACACACTCTTGTGTGTGAGGATTTAGGTGATTGATTCTCAGTGCTTTCAAAATAAAGGTTTTTCTGTTGTGACACGTTCGTCCACTATTTACATGCAGAGTTCTAATCGAGCTACACTTTAAGTGTTTTTAACACCGTGCATAATGAAATATTTACAAAGAATAAATACATGTTGTGCATGTAAAAAACAGACTGGTGTGAATTCAGTTTAGACTAAAGTGTTTAAGTGACATTTAAAGTTGTCAAAGTTACAAAAATAGCGATGGAACATTCTTTGTATTGTCAAATACATTTGAATGTAGCAGAATATTGAAAAGGAAATAAATGTAGTCAATTGTTTAATCTGTTGGTTGTTGATTGGATGGCAGCAGATCTGAATGCCAGCTTGTAGTCAGTTGTACAAAAGGGGCTGGGTGTACGAGGACAAAATAATTGGAGAAGTCCAGAGAGAAGTGTATTGTTTCACTAGAAGATTTTATCTATTTTCAATAGAAATTTGTTATGATGAAAAAAAATCATTTTTCATCAATTTCAATAACCTGCATTTTGAAAATTGTATGCAAAATTGTTTTAATCTGACGTAAATTTAACTTGTAACATGCATATAAATGCACTTAGGATTCTGTGACAGTGTTCTAATCCAGATGTGACCTGTTGAACTGAAAATTCAGGAATGGCAACCATGCCAACATTCCAGAGAGTGGATTTCTCCACTTCACCTGAAGATGATGTAATACTGATGATGTAATATTCCTGCTAAATTTAGAGGACAGCAATTAGACTTGGGACTGGGAGTTTTACACTTCCTCTAAAGCCGCGTTTCCACCGCAGGAACTTTACCCAGGAACTAGGGACTTTGGCCTGGTACTCGATGTGTTTCCACTGCAGGAACCAGGAACTAAATAAAGTTCCGGGTAAAAAAATGCCCCTCAGAAAGTCCCTGCTGGCGAGGTGGTACTTTTTCAAAGTTCCGGAACTTTTGGGGGCGGGACTTGGCCGCTAAACATCCTGATTGGTTGAGTTCACGCGGCATTGGTTGAGTTCAACCACCATTTATTCGGATCAACATTTTCGAAATATTACTGTTATTGTGTCATGAAATGTAATTTTTAAAGTATTTCAGGCGAGAATGTAGTTGTTTAAAACTCAAATCTGTGGTTTATTTATGAAGACAGCGCCTATTTAAAAATGTGTTTCGCCGATCTCAGAGACGGTGAGCTCCACGCGACCAGCGGGAGCTCAGTGATCATCCGCCGAGAAGCAGCCTCACCTCGGCTAGACCTTCTGATGTGAGCCGCTGGCTCTGATGTCTTTTAAGTGGTTAAACATAAAATATAATTCAGCTGCGGGGTAAATCTATCAGGTTTTCTTTGGTCTGTATTCAATTTATCTATATGTTAAAATGAAAATAAAAAAGTCAAATCTATATAATATTTCGTTTCATTGTATTGGCTGTATATATACACATATCCCTGAACTAAGTACATTTCTGCAGCTGTTATTATGCTTAAATGAAAACGAAAGGAGGCAGTGGTATTTGATATCCTATTTCGTCTTATTGTAAATATACAGAGAGGAAAATAGCAGTAGCCATGGTCAGCTGACTGAAGTTATCAAGTACGCTGCTGTTTGCAGATTTACTGGACTTGCGTCGTCGCGGACATCACACTCCCGAGTCGAATGCACATATTGAGAAACGCGCGCAGACCTACGTCACCAGTCTATTTGCCTAATCTTCCCGGTACTTTACACCGCGGTGGAAACGCAGAAAGCAACAGGTCTGGGGGGAAAAAAGTTCCTGGGAAAAAAAGTTCCTGGTACAAATGTTCCGGGTAATTTCGGTGGAAACGCGGCATAAGATGAACTGACACTCACCAAAACTTTGATGATTTCAACAAATGATCTTTCATTATCAACACGATGGAAGATCATTTAGCTGGTTGCATTGTACAGTTTAAGTTGCTCCAGGTGGCAGTGTGGTCTGAAAGAAAGGGCAAAGGTCAGGCTCAGGAGGGTAGGTTAATGAATAACTACTCTGTCATTTATTTAGTGGCTGTCAGAAAGGCAGTGCTTACACAGATAATTGTAGCATGCACAATCCCAGGCTAACCGTAAAACCAGACTGCAATTATTTATTCCCAGAAAATCAGGTCTTGTGTTGCTCTGGATTGGGTTAAAGTGGAATGTTTCAGTTGCGGGGTGTTTTTTAGACACTTAGTTTGCAACCCTGAATAGGTCTGGCTAATATAAACTGGTGGTCATGCTATAGCCTGGAATGTTGATGGGCCTTATCTCTGTTCCCTTCTTCCCTTGAGGTGTGTGGATAACGTTTGCTTGTATGGTTTGTGTGTGTTTTTACGGTTGCAGTGGGTAAGAGATGCTGACCACAGTGTTCAAATTCCACCCTTGTTTCGCACATGCACATTAGACCTGTGTTTTGCAGCTTGCAAACAAGCTACTTTTTAGGGTGAACTTTTAATTTTATACTTTCCTTTTTTTATATGAAGATCATGTTAAAACTTTTCTTTATCTTGCCTTCACGATGTTTGTTTCAAGCATTTTAAATCCCTTTAAACCATTTATAGCTTTTTTTTAAATCTCTGACTTTTAACCTTTCTTTGAACAAAACTAAGTGTACCCCCCCAAATGTGATTTTCATCATTGTCATTTCCATCAAACAATGCTATTAAACACAATACATCAAAGTTTTTATGTGTTCACAGGACCAAAAGTGCCATAGTTGAAGAAACACCCATGACTTCCCTTTAAAAAAAACAAAAACATATTTTGTTGAATTTCAAAAAGAAAATAGAAAAGGGTTTGGAGGTCAAAGGAGTTCTTTTTTGGAAACATTAATACTTTTATATATAAAAGAATACATGATATGCTGAAGAAATAGAAAGGTCAGTTTGCTTTGCATCATAGGTACATTTTTTAATTTATTAAAATGGTAAAAATTATAATACTATTTAAGAGAATGTTTTGTTTTTACTGTATCTTATCAAATAAATTCAGCCTTGTTAAATATAAGAGTCTTATTTTATAAAAATGATTTTACAGAAGACCAGACATCTGAAACATTAAGATATCTCTGAGTGTCTGAATCCTCACTGTTACTGTAACTGTATCTAGTGCTGGGTTTTGAGTTCGATAACTGACCGAATTGCCTCGATGCAATCAAGTATCGAAAAATGTCTCGTCGTTCAGTATCAAATTTCGATACTTAATGGGTTAATCTCATCAGTGTCAGTAAGCCAATAAGCCTGCAGCCACTAGCCTTTGTTTTCGACTAGAGGCGTGGCGCAGATCTATTAGTATTTGACAATCGCAAGAGCAATTTGAAAGCGTTGATTTGAAAGTCTGTATTTGCAATAGACATGTGCCGGTATTCGGTAATGCGATATATCACGGTGATGAATGTGCATGATATTGTTATCGTGGGCACTTCTAAATACCGTGAATAACTTATGTTACAAATTATTCAGAATTTGGAATGCATTTTAAAAATAGTTTTCCCATCAACTGGTAAAAATGCACAACACCGCTGTATACTGCTTGAAAGCCACGTGTGCGCACTGATGTAAACAAGCATGCATGAGAAGCACATGGGGGAACACGTGAGAGAAACGTGTAATGAAAGCATATTCACTCTCAGACAGCAGATAGCGCTAAACTGCAGAAAATGCAGCCGTTACCCTGGAGACCCCTTAAATAAAGCAGCTGCTACTTTCTAGAACGTATTTAAATAGCCATTAAGATGTGTTGTTCATCACAGCACCAAATACTTAAATATTTAGACTAAATAGGCTATTTATTTTCGAAACTTTTTTTTACATCTTAATTTGGACAACAACATGCCCTAGATATTGTTTGAAAGTGTTTTGATTCTTTATCGTTCATTCACACTTTACATTAGGGCTTCATTACTTAATTCATTAGTTAACAAACTGCCAATGAAAAATTCTTCTGAACATTCATTGGTTCATCTCATCAAACATTCATTAATCTTAGGTATTCTAATATATAACACGTTGTTAAAATCTAAAGTTGCAACTGAGTCATATAATGAGCTAGCATGAACTAAGATTTTTTTTAACAAAGATTAATAACTTGTGTAGCAAATGTTACTATTTCTCATTGTGAATGTTAATGCATTAACTAAGGTTAACTAATGAGATCTTATTGTAAAGTTATACCTATTGGTCCTTCTGTGAAAATCTGTGAAAAACTTTTAACTATATGTATTTTTGTGTATTGCTTTATTGAATAGTTATTTTTGTTATAAGAAAAAAGTTATTAAACCTGTTATACTGTATTATGACAACTTTTTAAAACTAAATGTCAATATCGTGATAATACCGTATACCGTGATAAAAGCATGTTTAGCTATCAAAGAAATTATAGCTTTTTTGACTTCTGATCGCAAATGAAGCCAAACTTTGGAGCACTTAGATTAGTGAGGAAGATCCTGGCGGATCGCTAGGTCCGGTCCTCACAGATGAAATAAGAATCAACAGGCAGAATTCAAAATTTTAATTTGACAGCAAGTATCCGATTCCTGACCTTAAGTATCCGATTCTGGAATCCGAATCAATTTTTCGATTCCCAACCCTAATCGATGTACAAATTTTTGAACGATACCCAGCCCTAACTGTATCTGTGTGCTGGTGTCTCAGCTCCTGTATCTTACAGTAGCGTTACAACTGGCACGTCTTCCACATTGAAGCAATAACATGAGCACATACAGTAGGGTTGTGCTGATAGACGATAGTATCGTTTATCGCCGATCGTCAGAGGTATCGACATAAGCAGAATTCTCTGTCGATAATCAAGACGATATTAGGCTCATTTTCCTATTAATGTATTAGATTATAATAATAATAACTATTATTTTTATTTTTATTAGGCTGCTTATTATAATTCGGCTTTTAAACTGCCCAGCTATTTCACTTAATTTCACTGCCCGCATTTCACACACACACCTCGCACGCGCAGGATTACAGCATGTAGTCGGTGAAGTTGTAATGCTTTGACTCGGATAATTCGTTAAATCCATGAAATGAAAGAGATAGAAAATGACGAGTTGGTGTCCCACACATTTAATGGCTGCTACACGGCAACGCGCTCTTCTCATACATGAGAGATTAACTCTTTCTTGGTGTCACAAATAAAGTAAAGACAAAATAATTAACAAGGCGGCAGAGCGAATTTATCATCCATAGTGCATGGTTCTCACGTAGTCCTTTTCTTAAAGACTGATCACTTAACTTATAAAACACACTATGTGGTGATGACGTAGAAGGACTACGTGAGAACCACTATGGATAATAAATTCAATCTGCCGCCTTATTATTTTCATGCACACCGCACTATAATGTGATGCATGCAAAATACATAGTTTTGGCCGTTACAAAGTCTCCATCCACAAACAGACGTACATCGTCTGCAGATATAATGGTATTTCATTGCACTTTAACAAGTAATCTAAACGGCCTATATACTGTATGTGCAATATATTAAACGAGCCCTCACTAACTGAGTTTAATGCCACAGTTATGTTAGAATGCATCTCATTCTTGTTTCTGTGACGGTGCGTCAGACTCGTCATGAGGCGCGCGGTCCGGAGCGCTGTATGACTGATGCATCAGTTCAATTCAACTTTACTCCAAATATATGAACTTACCTGTTTTAAATAGAACAGAACAGAAATTGTGACTGAAATGAAAGGTTCGGCCAATGTGGTTTCTTTATACCAAACCTCTTGGTATAAAATACCAGAATGCATCAACCACATTGAAAACTGCCCAACTGTGGCTTCAGAAGTGATTTGAGGGCAAATGGAGCTTCTCAGCAAGATGTATTTTATTGCAGAGCTTTGTAAGCAGACGGCAGGTGAGCAGGATGTACACTGTAGTCCAGTCTATTTTATGATATGGGATTGTGCTGAAGAGAAGTTCCACACCCAAGTTGTGAGATGTCATCAAGTTTTATCTGATTGCCATGGTGGACGTGAGATGTGTCATCTTTAGGAGATGTGTGTTTTGAAGACCTCTGTCTTAGGGGTGGGCGATATCTCTATTTAAAATATATCGAGATATTTTTTAAACACGATATGGATTTTGACATATCGTACATATCGATATATTGTTTATATTTAATTCTGATTCCGCCACTTTGCTTGTTTGCCTTCTCTGTGCTGTGCTCGTCCCCGCTCGCTCGGCCCCCGCCTCCTTGATTTTGTCCCCCCTCCCCTCGCGTGTACAGAACTAGTCTAAAAAAAAGTATAAAAAAAAAATGAATTAATCAAACGTAGGTCATTGCACTTACATCAAATCGCGATATGGACTAATATCTGCAAATATTAAGCCGTAAAGGTCTATTTAAATATGAATCCTGCGTGTCTGTGTTAATGAATGGAGCAGAAGCACGTCTTCATTCATTAAACACACGGAAGTGTGCGTGACGCTCGCGGTGATTTCAGCTTCTTTCATCTCACTAAATCAGGACGTAAACACATGAAGAACATCTCCAGAACTGCTCTGAGAGTCACTTCATGAGCATCTGACCGTTTGATTTGAGTAAAACTAGCGTCATATATCACATCATAGACTGTAGTATCACATACACAGAACTGTAACGGTTCGTCAAAATAAAAGTATTTGCCAGAAATCTATTACTATTGTTCAGCAGAATGTACATAGCCCACTACTACTACTATTAAAAAGAAACAAACATAACTTTTGAAGGAATAATCACACAACATTTCTTCCATGTTCTATTTTTAATAGTAAATCCCCTTTATTTACCAAAAAATAAAGTTTGCTTAATTTTAAATAATTAAAAGATAAATTAAATGAATGTTTTATGTAGGGCTGGATGATTAATCGAAAAGTAATCGAAACCGAAATTCAGAACCTCTAACCGACGTAATTTTCCCATGTCGGTTATTTCGGTTTTTTAATCCTGTTAACACTTCCCCCTTAAAAGCACACTAGCGCGTGTGTAGCCACATGACTCCGCTCTCCAGTCAGTGGCATAAAAGCAAAACACGGAGGTGAACACCGGTTCAACACATATTGATGGCGCACGAGCGGTGAGCCTTGCGTCTTCACTAAACTTTGTCAGTTGTATTTGTTTTATGGTTTGGACATTCAAGCGATTAGACGATTGGATGTGTATTATTATATCAAGCTACCATGTTCGCACAGCTGCATTGTGGCACAAAGACTCATATAAACAGTAGCTGTGAAGATTGCACGCACAGAGGAACGCAGAAACTAATTGTCAGCGCTGTCCTGTGATTTATCACTAAAGTAGCTTAGAATCTCAAAACTTATTATAGCATATTTTTCTACTTTTGAAGGAACTAGGCTATTTAGAATAATATAGAGACGGTATGACTAATTTACACACGCAATCACTCGTACTGGTGCTGTGCAACCCTCTACATTGCGAGTAAATCACTGGCTTTTGTAAGCCATTGGCTAATACGTTTTTAGATTTTACTTGCCTGTGTGTGTTCAATGCTATTATAAGATTAGCACATATTTACTCACTGAACACCGACTAAGCGCTTCAGAGTTCTCTCCCCATCAAGTGATCTGTACTTTTCAGTTTATCTCAATGGACGCACAGCGCACCTGTATTTGACGCTCTGTAAACTCTGTTCGAAGCAGGCGGGAAGGAAGTCGACCGGAAGTTGAAGTCGGCCGCGTGCCGCCATCTTGTAGCAGAACTTCACTTGCGTTAGCATCCCATTGACTCCCTTTCATTTTGGCGTCACTTTGACAGCGAATAACTTTACATCTTAGGCGTTTAAAGACTCCATTTGTCCATTATTTATTTCTAAAGATACACGACAATGTATAAAGGGCTCCATTACCTTCTATGTTACATTATGGCCCCGTAGAAACAGTTTTTGTAAAAATAGGCTAACGATTGCGTCATAACCACTCGACTCTCTGTCGCACAGTAGAGAAATAACCGTACAGACAGGAGGAGAAGCTCGCAGGCAATCGGGGAGACGTCAAGAGAGAAGCCCATAGATACAAGCCCTGGCGTTACATTTTAAAATACTATACAAAATAATGAATCCGAATACTTACTCCTGCTCACTCACACCAAAGAACTCCCCACTCAAGCTTGCCGTCTCTGCAAGATTAACGATGGCAGTTTGCACGCACAGCTACTAGAAGATTTACATCTGTCAGACAGGTTGCTGACGTCATCAAGCTTAGTTTGAGTCTGCGTCAGAAACGGAAGTGCTAAAAATCGCTAAAAATGGGCTTCACTTGTCTCAATTGAGTTCCAATGGGGACGCTGTGTCCATTTCTTTTACTGTCTATGGTTCGAAGGCGCTCGACTCTCCGTCACTTTACTGATAGCGCTGTTTCTCACACATGCAAAGAGAGAGAGAGCGAGGCTCTTACCACGCTGAATCGACGTGCTACATCTAAACTATTTTCTTTATCTTCTCCTGTCAAAATAATGGAGGTCATTTAGAATTATTCCAACTTTTTCGAACAAGCAGAAGATATGCCGGTTTCTCCGGTAGTGGGCGGAGCTAACACGCAAATGGCAATTTCATTGGCTGACGCTCAACTATTACCATCCCTGTTTTGATTTCAGCAAATCAGTTTGACCGAACCCAGACAACGTGATTAATATTCATGAACCCAGCAGCTCATCAATCCATAGTGCATTGAATATTGTTAGTATGGTAGTAGAATTAGTAGTAGTATTATCTTTTAATAATAATGATAATAATGATCTATTACTTTTTTTTTTTTTTTTGCAGAAACCCTCAATGACCAAAAATATCTTAAGCATCACCACCAGTCTTAAGTTCAGTTAACATGACAAATATGCATTCATTTATGGTTACCAAGTTTTAGTTCTAATCACTAAAGTTCTATCATTAAATAGTGCTTAATACCAAAATATATTGCTTGATTGACCGAATAAGAAGCTAAGATTTAAGAAGCTGTGCCATTTTACAAAGATAAGCTAATTAGAATATATATATATATATATATATATATATATATATATATTAGGGTTGTGCCAATAGACGATAGTATCGTGTATCGACGATAGTCAGAGATATTGACATAAGCAGATTTCTCCTTCGATAATCAAGACGATATTAGGCTCATTTTCCTATTAATGTATTAGATTATAATAATAATAACTATTATTTTTATTAGGCTGCTTATTAAAATAAAACTGCCCAGCTATTTCATTGCAGCATCGCATTTCACACACACACACACAGCGCATGCGAGCGCAGGAGGATTAGAGCCTGTAGTCACTGAAACTGTCCGCCTTGACTCTGATAACTAGTTAAATCCATGAAATGAAAGAGATAGAAAACGAGGAGTTGGTGTCCCACACATTTAATGGCTGCTACACGACAACACGCTCTTCTCATACATGACAGATTAACTCTTTCTTGGCGTTACAAATAAAGTAAAGAAAATATTAACAAGGCGGCAGAGCGAACTTATCATCCATAATGGTTCTCACGTAGACCTTCTATTAGACTTATCACTTATAACACTCACTATGTGGTGATGACGTAGAAGGACTACGTGAGAACCACTATGGATGATAAGTTTGCTCTGCAGCCTTGTTATTATTTTCATGCACACCGCACTATAATGTGATGCATGCAAAATACAGAGTTTTGGCCATTACTAAGTCACCATCCACAAACAGACGTACATCGTCTGCAGATATAAGGTGTTTCATTGCACTTTAACAAGTAATCTGAACGGCCTATATATGTGCACTATTTTAAATAAGCCCTCACTGAGTTTAATGCCACAGTTATGTTAGAAAGCATCTCATTCTTGTTTCTGTTGCGGTGCGTCGAGCTCGTCATGAGGCGCGCGGTCCGGAACGCTGTATGACTGATGCATCAGTTCAATTCAACTTTACTCCAAATATATGAACTTACCCGTTTTAAATACTTTATATTTAACTTGTTCGTTTATGCCCAATATTAGTGTTAAACTGTTGGAATTTAAATGAAATCTAATATTGATTTTCACTGTTGACTGATTATGCAGAACATTTAGACTGATAACTTCCGCACACAGATGCGGCAAATTGTCACAGGACGCACGATATGACAGTTGTGTCCGACTATATATATGAACGTAGCCGTTTTAAATACAGTATTTTTATATTTAACATTAGTTTATTAGTATGTTTTAAAGTATATTTTTTCAATAATTGGTGATTCCATAGGCTCTATCATGCACCTGCACGGTTTAAAACACAAGAACAAAGAGTCTCTCTCTTGCTCCACCCATGCACGATAAGATCGTGTATCGTCGATCTCACAGGCTGACTAGGGCTGGGACAACGCGTCGAGGTCATCGATGACGTCGACGCAAAAAATACGTCAACGCAAAATATGCGCATCGATTCGTCGACCTGTTTTTATTTCTCTAAAAAACGTTTGCAAAACGTTTACCTTATGTGCGCTGAATATACGCGATGGCCGGATCAACATTCTGTCCAACGTTATATAACCAATCCAGGGGTTTTTCTGCATTGATCTTTTTTTTTGGCGGCTGTCAAAGCCTTATTTGATCGGTGAGTGATGTAGAATATAATGACTGTGCTGCGCCTGACAGGGCGCGTACGAGAGAGAGCCCCGGCTGTGCGCGCGCACTCATGGTTTTCAAACAACACGAGCGCTTCTTGCTCTCTCCCTCCCTTGTGCATATTAATCAAGATCATTAAACACGATAGAAAAAGGGCGAAACACCAAAGTTTCACGCGCGCTCGCGCACTCACAGTCTTCAAACTACATGAGCGCTGTCTTGCTCTCTCTCTCTCTCCCTCCCTCCCTCGTGCACGTGCATATTAACCAAAATCATTAGACACGATAGAAAAAGGGCGGAACGCCAAAGTTTCACGTTGAGCATTCGGAGATTTTTTTTTCTCCATGACAGGCTGCTGGCTCCCACTGTTAATTTTTTTTTGGAAAAGCACTCTCTGTATTAGCTTAAAGCCCTCAAGTTTACATTTACATACTGTATTCTTTCAATTGCTCTAAACAAGTATTTTGGGTGACCTTTTTATTGAATGCTAGATATCAAGTTGTTGTTATTTTCATCTGAAAGAACTTTTTTTCAGTAAGCTAGGCCCTATGTGTTCAGTAAGCTTGTTTCAGTAAGCTATGTGTTTTCAAGGCTTCAGGGTTTTATTGAATGCTATCTCTATACAAGTGCAAAGTAATGCATTCTTAGTCAGTCTTTTATTTTGTAATTTTAAGAGCAATAAACATATTGCAATGTTAAGGAATTTATGTTTTTTTTCATTCAGATATGTAAATCAACATGTATAAATTGTTAGTAGTCAATTAATGGGGAGATAATCGAAATCAAATCGGTCTGGAAAAATTAATCGTTAGATTAATCGATGCATCAAAAAAAATCGCTAGATTAATCATTTAAAAAATAATCGTTTATCCCAGCCCTAAGGCTGACGATATGACGATTTGAAAAATGACCATATCGCCCAACACTAATATATATATATATATATATTTACATGTGTGTGTGTGTGTGTGTGTGTGTGTGTGTGTGTGTGTAAAATAGTATATCAGTCTGGCAAGTAAACAAAAAATTTTACTAGCCAATGGCGATTATATTGCCAAGGTGTGTGTAGAGGGTTGCTGTACTAATTTGTCTTTATCTTATCTTTATTTATCTCTTACACCGAGCAATAATCTTTAAGAAATGTTACGAACATAGATAAAATAACAACTGATAGTGAGCTATGATGTCAGATCGCTCTTTCAATAGGGAAAAATATCTCACCATATTTACAGTACAAACCTTGTCACTGAACTATGAGAGCAAAAAAACAAAACAGAAACAAAATAATCGTTCATTAATCGTAATCGAGGTAAAATGTTCAATTAATCGAGGTTTTGATTTTAGGCCATAATCGTCCAGCCCTTGTTTTATGCCTTCATTTGATAACCAGAAACAATTTAAATACACTGAAATTCTGAAGGGAAAAAACATTTCACATAAGGCTATTGTAAGAATTTGTGTAGAATTTTTAAGAACTAATTAAGTTGTTTTTATGCATTTAAATAATTACACATGCTAAAACACAGAATTAGGTAACAATAAAACATATGGTGAAGAAAAAATAAAACCTTTCATAGGGCCCTAAATGTAATATTTGGCATATTTGTTTTTGCAGTAGTTTTAAGCTGAGTTCAGACTGCACGATTTTAGCCCAGTTTTTGGCTCGCCGACAGGTTTTGAGAAATCGCGACAAATGCCCCAAATCACAGGCAAATCTGTGCTCGTTCACGCGAGTGACAATCACGCAGTGTGAATGAGCAAAGACCATAGACTGTAAAAAATATGGACAAAGCATCTGTGACGTCACCCATAGACTTTCTGAAGAACGGGTTTGAAGCCATTTATGGGGGGTATGGGCTGCGCCATCTTGGAAGATCTTGGGAAATCCTAACCCCGCCCACCTTCTGACGCAGCGCGCTTCACTCGGCTCGCTCTGCAAATTCGTTATCTCTGTGTATATTTTAGGCAACGAAATATGTTATAAAACACCATACTAACTATTTTCATTAAAAGAAATCTTAAACATTATAGCCACACAAATGTGGTTCAGGCAACGCATATTGATTATATTCAACTACACATAACGTTTGCCTATTTATGAAAAAACTAAATATAAAACACAAACCTGCCTCTTTTCATTTTAAATATAATATAAAAATATTAAACATTTTATGGTCCAGGCAATATGTGCATTTGTACTAAACAACAGTTTTTGCAGTAAACAACATTACAGATCATCTTCGTTGTATTAAAATTTAAAATGACAAAACTCAACCCAGTCTCTTTTTGTTAAATTTCAGTTTTATCAATATTAGCCATTATAAAAGTATAAGTAAAAGGTATAAGAAGCTATACATATAAAGCAAACAATTCAGTTAAACATACAAAGTCAGCGCTCTAGTCTAACCATACATCGGTAAAGTTAAATAGCTTATAAAGTTATGAAACTTCCCCTCAGCCAAAACGATTGCCCAGGGAAAACATTATAGATTTACGAGACCAAAAATCGCCCATTAGATATACACAAGATTAATTATGTCTCATGTTTAACCACTACAGAGACGCCAGAGTCCGTGGCATTGGCGGCAAACTTTAGAATGTCTAGCCGAGGAAAGACTGCTTCAGGCGGGGTACATGAATGCCGAGCGCTCGGTCATCGCTGGATCAACTGGATAAAATTTTCATAAATCTTTAAATAAACCACAGATTTGAGCTTTAAACAACTACATTCTCGCCTGAAAACCTCTTAAAACTACATTTCATGATACAGAAACAGTAGTATTATATGTCAACTGTATTAAAAAATGGCGCTTCTTGTTGTCATTCTCCGTGGCGCTGCCTTGTCAGCTGTCAATCAAGCTGTCACTCAAAGTTAACCACACCCTTATTGTCATATATTTTATATCTAAATACGATCTAAACTAACGAGTTAGAAAAAAAATCATCCCCCTCACAGTTGTCAGGCACTCGGAAGCTATCGAAAAATACAATAAAAGTCCATGGGACCAACTTGTAAAAACATGAATTTATGCTGTGAAAACGGACATTTTAACATGGGGGCTATGGACATTTGCTCCCTTTTGGGACCTTCCCCTGGCGGATTTTCGATGTATTGCAGTTTTTCGCACTTCCGGGTAGGCTTCATTTTTCAGATCAGAATGTTGCCGCTTGGCAAAGACACGATCTGAGAGAATCGCCGATGCCCGTGACCTATTTGGCATGCTAAATATCTGGACCTGTCGGCGATTCAAAATCATGCTGTCTGAAAAGTGTTCTGACTGAAAACTACATCGGCGATGACCGACAGCCAATGAGAGAGCAAGATACAGAGCAGCGGGGAGTTCGGGGAGGAGTTATAGACCACAATATCAGCAAGCATGGCTTCATTTCAAAAAAAGGCTTTCTTCTCTGTCTATTTGGACCCATGAAATGGAAGATAAATTAGTATAAATTTAGCAGGAGCATCCGTGTTTGTTTGACATTTCATCTGAGCTATCGCAGTCTCATGTGAAAACTCCGGTTGCACGTGCGATATCGCGTTGTTTCCTTGTCACATCTCGCGGGTGTTTGGTTGTGAAATGTAGTTTGCGTGCCAGACAGAGTTGTCGGCGATTCTTCCTATTGTAAAGTCATGCAGTGTGAAACCCTCTGTCGCCGATCCATCATGCAGTGTGAACACAGCAGTGACTGAATGCTGGCTAAGATAGTCATGCAGTGTGAAAAGAATAGTGACCCAACTACATTGAAAATCGTGCAGTCTGAACTCGGCTTTAGGGGGGTTATTTTTCCTGTAAAGATAACGAGATATATATCGTATATCGAGATATAGCAAAATATATTGAGATATATTTTTTGCTCCATATCGCCCAGCCCTACTCTGTCTAGTCGTGTTGAAAGAAAACCCTCATTATATATTGCGTTTATTTGATGAAAAGATATAATATATTATGAATTATTACAATTAATATAACAAAGTAAATATTTATATTTTGAATTGTAATTTTAAGCAGCATTACTCCAGTCTTCAGTGTCACATGATCCATCAGAAATCATTATAATACACCAATTTTGTGGTCAAGAAACATTTCTTAATTATTATCAATGTTGGAAACAGTTGTGCTGCTTAATATTTATGTGGAAACTGATACTTTTTAACAAACTAATGTATATATAGTTTGTAGATATTTGAGGTAGCTGTTGTCTGAACCAGTTTATTAAATAGTTCACTAACTCTGACAAGCTTTTTTCCATTTTGATTGAAACTGATCTTTGTCAGTGTAATTTATGAACAGATGTTTTGAATGTTCCTTGTCCGTGTCTCAATTTCCACTGGAATTGTGCGTTTTTGGTGTGCTCTGTGTTCGTAAAATCCTGTCTCTGTGTGCGTTGAAGGATGAGACCTGTTTTAACTGGACTAGTGGCATTAGCAAATTAGGCTAATTAAAATGTCTGACTAACTAATGGAGGCTAGAGAATGCAGTTGAACACTCTTTAGCAACCTGTCAGGGGTGGTATGATGCTGACCAGCTTCATGCTGTAGAGTTTACAGAGTTTTATTTAAAATGATCTTTATTGCACTGGAAAAACCACTGATCTACATTCTTCAGTGATCTGTCTGGCTGACACATTAATAAACATGTGAGTTATGGAGACTGCTGAATTTATCAGGTGTGTATGGGTGTCTTCGAGAGAAGGAGTGATGTGGTGTACCTCTCATCACATTCCTAGTTTGAGTTCAAGCGTGTGTATGTGCTTTGCTTTGTGTTCTCTGATTCTGAGGGACGGAGATTCTGCTGACTGCTTTAATTCAGCATTATATTGTTGATGAGCAGCTGTTTAATGGTTTAATGTAGCTCTAGTCACTTTTCATAAATAATGTATAATTTTTTTAGGAGTTACAAGATCTCTCTGCAGTGAAACTGAAGTGTGGCATCCCCTCACACAGTGGTTCTAAGACCAAGACCAGTGAGGCATCTTGTTGTCTACTGCATACATAGGCATTTGTCTTCTAAGGAGGCATTGTAACTGAAATGAAACCTCATAACTGCTACCTATATTAGGCAGAATTCCCAAAAGATAAAATAGTCCGTTTTTAATTTCCATGCTGTTAATTAAATGTACAATTTGACCTTTCAGTCACTTCCTACATTTTGTGATAGATTTTTTTTTTTTTTTAGGGCTGCACAATTTTGGGAAAAATTATTTCCCCTTTGCTGTGCTAGATTGTAGGTTGCACAATTTGGCTAAAACATATAATAATAAACACAACTTTCATAATGATAATAACAATAATTGTAATAATTAGTAATTACAATTGTTTTAATAATAATACTAGTTATAATAATTATTATTATTACTAAATTAAAATCTATTAGATAGAAATTGCTATTAGATATCACTGCAGGATAAATGGATTAATAGATGAGTGAATAAATTTGCTGTCTTAATTTCCTCATTTTAAACCAACAAGTTCTTCTTCTTTGTTCTTTTTTTTTTTTTTTTTTTTTGGTAGAAAACTGCAGCGAGACCATGAAGCTTTGAATTTTGTTAAGAACAGCCAATTTATAAGCCCTTAAGTTTGGGAGGATGATTGTCTCTTAAAATGAATTACAAACAAACTTCATTTTGGCCTTATTTTGTTTGAAATAACTTAGAAAGTTTAAGGTTTTTAAAAAAATGCTGCCTACACAGGCGGCTCACTATGTTTGTTCTAAAACAGACAGTATTCATTGTTTTCCACAGGTGGATACTGCACTTGCACACATTAATTTGTGTCTGTGCGCATTCATTAGCCAAAGGGAGGAGCAGGAACGCTGCGTTCAATTCATCTTCAGTACATTTAATTCACTGAATAGCCACTACAGGATAGATGGATTGACAGAGGAGTGGAACACTTTATTTCTGTTACTCAGCACAATCGTGCTTTTATTTTAAGAGAGACCCCACCACAAGTAAAAGTGGTTTGTTGGACAACTATCAAATTACACTGCAAACAAATGAGTTACCAGAATCATTTGCAGTTCTTGTCCTAAGGTGCTCAGATAATGACTTTGACTGATAGGAATGTGTACAGTCTGTTTTGACAGAAGTCAGTTTGAAATCAATTGGGAATGCAGCTGATGAAATTCTCAGTGATAACAGGAAATTCAACTTAGTCAACTAGTTAACTAATACTTGGTTTATAAGAATCCAAATGCAAGCATACATGCAGAAAATGTTTGTATTTTCATAATGAAGCTTTGATTTCTGTTTTGACAGATTTTAAGAAGGAAACCCTCTTTACTGTGTGTTGCATGCCATATTTGTTTCTTGAATGAGAAGATTAATATATAAAAGTATCTTGTAACGTTTGACCCTTTAATTCTTTCCAGAACTTATCAGGTCCCTCCCTCCCTCCTTTCATTCTCTTTCTCTCTCTCTCTCTCTCTCTCTCTCTCTCTCTCTCTCTCTCTCTCTCTCTCTCTCTCTCTTTTTCTGTGGGTAGATAGGAGAAACACAGCCATATAAGGTGGTGTGATAGTGGCCTTGTCCATTTTTACTCTGGAACAGCAGCTGTTCCTCTCGCCCCCTCAGTCAAAACAACCAGGAAACCTTTTCCCAATACTTTAAGAGTTACAGATATCCTTGCCCTCTGACACTTTCTCTGCCTGCCTATTGTTGACTAGAAAATCTTTTCCTAGTGAAATCTCTGTAATGCGAAGGTTCTTGTGCAACCGCAATGTAATCAAATCTAATTTCTAATCACGATTACAATTATGGATGCCATAATTACATAATCGTTCAAAGCAGCAAATAATCGTTCATAGTCCACTTATGTTATTCTGCGTGCTTAAGATGCATATTTTTTTTCTTTTTTACATGTTATCTTAAGGGTTTTTCCCATTATTTAAATTTTAGTCTTAGTATAACATAATATCATTCATATTTTGACTTTTTATAATTTAATGAAGAAACCAATCTGGTGTATAATTGAAATTTGAGGCTTAATACTATAGAAAACACAAAGTTTTCAGTTAGCGTTTTCAGCTTGTTTATTTTCAAATAAAAATACAGCATGCAGTTGCATCAGTCAATGGTAATAATTAATAATCGCAATAACAATTTCAAGGGAATAATCAAAAATTATGATTTTTGTCATAATCGTGCTGTTACGTTAATGAACTTTTGTTTCCTTATTTGGTCATCTTCCTTTTCTTGTTTTGATGATTGATTGATCCCCACCTGTCTCCGGTTCCCTGATTACCTCCTGTGTGTTTAAATACCCGTTGTGTTCAGTTCTTCCTGGTCCGTGATTGTCTATGTTAATGCTGTTATTTGTATGTTAACCAGATATTGTATTGTAAGTGTAGTATTATTTATTGTCTGTATTCTCCTTCTATTGTCAGTAAACTCCTCGTTTGATCCCGATCCTCCTCAAGCTCTTTGTCTTTCGTTTAGCATACACACCCCACTTGTAACACGTGCAGCCTTAAAATTTATTTTTTCCTTTGACAGCAAAACTGAATTTTCAACAGCAATTACCCCAGTCTTAAAGTCCCTGAAAAGCCAATTCTGAGAATTGTTTCGGAGCGCATTATAAATGTTACAAATGTATTGCTGATACACATTACAAAGACTGTAAATTATGTAGTACTGAATAGTGGACTTAGACAGTTAAACAGTTTTTCACCAATTCTGTGTTCATGATTTTTTTTGGGCGGGGCTAAAAACTAGGGCTTTATAGCACGATTTTCCGCTGCCCCAACCTCCAGCAGTATGCTATCCGATCCAATCAGAACACTGCATCCCTGAATTGAGCGCGAAAACAGAGCAAACCGGGCATAGGTCTACGTAACTCCAGGTTCACACACACTGTCTGTGATGCGTATTTTTTCCAAGCCCATGTTAACAGATAAGAGCGTTCACACTGCACGTGGTAAAAGAACAAAAGATGTGAACAGAAAAGATTAGAAATAGTAAGGTGCGAAAATAATTAATATCTAGCACATGAGCATAGAGAGAGTTGTGAGTGCACAGGATGCAGCAAGAGGAGACACGTTTTAAGTGTGCGCACTCTCTCCAGGCGAGAGCAGTGTGTATTTGAGCAATCTGAGCGAGTGGAGAGATTCGCGCTCGCGTATTATTTTAATGTGCTTTCGCGTTACAGTAATGCGCTCTCGCTTAGGGCTGTATACCTTGGAGAACCTGGCGATACGATACATACCTCGATACACAGGTCACGATTCGATATGTACCTCGATACAGAGCTGTCTCGATTTGATACAATGTGACACGATTCGATACGATTCAATAAAAATACATGGGCCAGAGCCAATTAGTTAATGCTGAACACCTTTACTCAACAAACAGAACTCTGCATTTTTCTTCAATTTATTAAAGACAAAAGTGCATTATAACAAAGTGCATTTTGCTTAAATATTTGCAACTTTAAGTGCTCGGATTAATTGTACACAAATTGTATTAATCTGGAAATGACCACAAGTCAACATTTAACTTTCCAAGGGTACAGTCTGAGCTAGTGTTGTCACGGTACCAAAATTTCAGTATTCGGTACCGATACCAGTGAAAATCCACGGTTCTCGGTACCAATTTCGGTACCAAAGCAAAACATAAAAAAAAAACTTTTTATCACAAAAAATAAAACCAATGCCATTCTTTATACTTATTTACAATTGTGTTTAAAGTTCTTCTACAAGTAATATAATTATGAAAAACAGTAAACAAGTTTCACCCAAATTTAATTTGTCTTTTAATTTATGAAATTTAAACACATTTTATTTTTTGGTAAATAAAGGGGATTTGCTATTAAAATTAAAACATGGAAGAAATATTGTGTGATTAATTTTTAATTAACAGTAGTAGCAGTATCACATACATTTTACAAAATAATAGTAATATTTCTAGCACAATGCCTTTATCTAAAAATGAATTTGTAATGAATGCATATTTGTCATTTATCTGAACTTAAGACTGGTGGTGATGCTTAAGATATTTTTGTTCATTGAGTGTTTCTGTAAAAAAAAAAGTAATAGATCATAATAATTATTATTAAAAGATAATAATACTACTAATTCTACCATACTGACAATATACAATGCACTATGGATTGATGAGCTGCTGGGTTCATGAATATTAATCAAGTTGTCTGCGTTCGGTCGAACTGATTTGCTGAAATCAAAACAGGGACGGTAAAAGATGAGTGCCAGCCAATGAAATTGACATTTGCGCATTAGCTCCGCCCACTACTGGAGAAACCGGCATATCTACTGCTTGTTCGAAAATATGAATAATTCTAAATGAACTCCATTATTTTGACAGGAGAAGACAACAAAGAATATAGTTTACATGTAGCATGTCGATTCAGTGTGGTAAGACTCTCGCTCTCTCTCTTTGCATGTGTGAGAAACAGAGCTATCAGCAAAGCGACGGCGAGTCGTGCTCCTTCACACAGAGTTTACAGTTCGGCAAATACCATAGACAGTAAAAGAGGCAAATACAGGTGTACTGTGCGTCCATTGAGATGAATTGAAAAGTACAGATCGCTTGATGGAGAGAGAACTCTGAAGCACTCAGTCAGTGTTCAGCGAGTGAAAATATATCTGCTCCAAGCTTATAATAGCCTCGAACACACACACACACTGGCGAGTAAAATCTAAGAACTTATTAGCCAATGGCTAACAATAGACATAATTTACTCGCCCTGAGTAAAATTTATTCACATATGCGAGTGATTTACTTGCAATGTTGTGGCTGTTTTGACGGTTTTCCGTGAATACCTTTAAATTGACACTGGTTTTACTCAAATGAAACGGTAAAATGCTTGTGAAGTGACTCAGAACAGTTCTGGTGATGTTGTATGTCCTCATTATTGCAAGCGTCATGCGCTTCAGTCTATGTACTAAACAAACCATTCATTCATTCATTCACAGACATGCATGCAGAACATGCAGGATGCAGATTTCAACCAACTTTTGCGGCTTAACATTTACAGATACTGGTCCATATGGAGATTTTATTTGATTAATTTATGCTAACTTTGACAAATTCCGTGACTGTCCATATTAAAATGTAAGTTTCATTTTCATGACTGGATTTTGAGATTCCGTCCGCGTTTTCTGCTTCGTGGAAATCATAGCGCTGTATGCATCCAGAACCGGGTTTGAACGGGACCTCGGTACTACCGGTACTTACAGAAACCTGGTACCGTGACATTTTCATTTTTTTAGTACCGACTTGGTACCGAAGTACCGGGTCTTTTGACAACACTAGTCTGAGCTCACACAAGCACAAAATATTCTTCTTCTTCTTCTTCTTCTTCTTAACTTCTTATTAAATCTTCTTTATAATTCTTTTTTGTGACACCATGTACTGCCATAACATATTTCACTATGAAATCACTTAAATGCTACATCTTGCTTTAACATTTGGCACAACAACAAATCTACCTCATAACAGGATGGATTTTTTAAATCTTAAGGCTAAACAAGGTTTGTCCTCAAAAAGGCAGGTTAAACAAAAATCACTGCAGCAACAAAACAATAACCTGAAGATACTCTTGGTAATGCCAGCTTTATCGTATGACTTAAGATTTCTGTTCAAAAACAGAAGTTGGTCAACATGCTTTGAGCTTAGTACACTTCTCTGTGTGGTTACAATATCGCCTGCCATAGAGAAAACGCGCACCGAGGAGACACTAGTCCCTGGAATGCACAGGTACACCTTGGCAAGGCGTGACATTAGTGGATATTCATTCTGGTGCTCTTTCCACCAACTGAGTGGAGTTCCCTCAGCAAGAGACAGGGGTGGTGCCTCCTTGTACCTTGACATCTCCTCTTCTGCCTGGGCCTGTGTGGTTCTGTGTCTCACCGCAGGACCTGCACTGTAAGTTGAACCAAGCAGATCAGCCAAACAGCACACGTCCTTTTTCTTCTTGGGTGGTGGGCTGGCAGGAATGTCATCCTTGTCTTCCACATGATTGTCCTCCTCTCCTGGTATCACTTCAGCCTCTTCCTATTATGCAAAATACAGATTTTTTATCAATAAACCCATAGTTAATTCTATAAAGAGCATATTCAAAGACATATAATAGTTAGTTTGCCTTTTATTTAATGCGATGAACTGACAAACCTTTACAATGTATTGTTTTACTAGTATAGTGCTTTACATGAAGTATATGTTTGAAACCATTTAGTTTTTTAAGCTCTAACATACTATTATGAATTTGAAATTATGAACTGAATATTTCGTTTTATTACACTTGGTGTATATATATATATATATATATATGTGTGTGTGGGTAGAGTACCCAAAAACTGTACCCAAGTAAAAGTAAAAGTACTTCTAGAAATATTTACTCAAGTAAAAGTAAAAGTACTAGTCTTGAATAGTTACTTGAGTAAGAGTAAAAGAGTATCGGATAAAAAATCTACTCAAGTAGTTAGTTACTAGTTACTTTGGGTCATATATACTGAGCCTATTTTTATTTAGATATATAGATAAAATGTATGTAATGTATGCGTGCGTGTATAAATGTATACATTTCATCAGCCTTTACTCCAACTTATGTAATTTATTATAAAACCCTGTCTGTTTACTTAACAGATTTAGGTGTCATGCCATAACATATTTTTAATACGACTGACTTTATATTAAATGTGAATTTAACATTGAAAGTTAATGTGATATAAATATTGCTACGAATCTTTCATTGTTCAGAAAGAGAGCAAATAACATTTACATTATTAAAGATCATTTTCACTGACAGTCTAGATTTCAATCACTCTCAGAAACTCCCATTAAAATCACTGAAACTGTTAACACTGTGAAATCAATATCTTAATTAAAGATTCGTACACACACATCTGCACTTTGTTGTTTCTGACGAGAGAATTCGCCAGAAAGAGGTATTCAGTCAGTGAGCGAGTGAAGGAAGCACCGGCATTTAAGCGATGACTCATCGGAACACCTCTGATTGGCCAATGCTTTAATAAGCTCAAAAAGAATCATGTGTGATTGGTTATAATGCGCAGCGCTGTATAAACGCATCTAGCTCTGGCTCAGCGCCAGCAAGCGATCACAGATCTGAATTTAGCAGCTGGACTTGCTGAACGTACTCGCACCGGTGTGACTGTATTAAAATTAATAAAATCTTAATCGGCTATTTTTTGTCTTTTGGAAGCTGCATTCAACTTGACTCCCCTCTGTTATAAGCCACACACGTACAACAAACTAATGTCACAGTGGTATCATGTACTGTAATCGAATGTAGCCCAAGTAATTACCTGTTAAACAGTAGACAGCACACGCGGTGTTCATCTAATAAGGATCTCCATCGCTAGCAAATAATAGCCTTTGCAGATTTGCTTTCAATTCAGTGCAGTTCCAGCCACGTTTTCAATGCTGCTGATGTTCTTAAACGTTACAACTCCGAGTGAACCACTTCAGACGCTCAGCGCGTGCGGCAGTGAACTGAACATGAACTAAAATGAGCTCTATGATTAATCCATGGCAAAAAATGAAATAAAAAAATCCCTGGACAGGAGATTTATTTATATATTTTAATTTATTTTGTTTTATTTTTTGCCATATGTCTAGACATTTTGCCAGACCTTTACTTAGTGGTTTTGATTTTCGCAGTATTTATAGTTTTGAAAACTGTGTTATAGGTTTCAGGAAATGACTCTTAGCAAGTGTGAACAACTGTTAAATTCTGATGCTAGTGACACACCAATGCATCTGCCAGACCAGTTAAACAGCAGAATGTTTTATTTTGAGTTTATCTGCATTGATTGAAAACTGCTTGGTGGATTTACAGAAGTGCTTGTTACATTTTTGTCTGTTCCAAAATCTGCCAAAAGCTTAGTCAATGCATAATAAACATTTTCTGATCAAATGTTTGTAGTTAATGTTGAGTAAATATTGAGCAGCATTGTACATTTATTTTCAGCATGTCTCCTTGCCATCATAAAAGTTTATTACATAATATAAACATTGATGTTATATCAGCCATCTGCCACCCTTCTCTAGATACTGGCATCAGCATCAGTTCAGTTGAAGTGTTTGGCTTCCTAAACAGCTCTTAACTAAATGCATCAGGCTGCATGATGGTGAGAAGTTACTACAGAATATAGTTTAGTATGCAAAAGCAAAGGATTTCTCGTTTCTACTGTAAACGGTGTGCAATGAACTTACCACCTTGGCACATTGCACGTTGCGACATCACTCACTGTGTTAGATGAACTCTAATCTTTTCAATAATATTTAACTTCTGTATTGCAGTTTCCTTCATATTTCATTTAATGTTTAATTTAGCCACATATTTTTGCAAAACTCTGCTCTCATTGTTCAGACTTCAGATTATTTTATTACACACTGAGTGATGCTTATTTAAAATTTCCAAATATCGGTCCTCTAATTAGCATGCTGTATCAGTGTACATCTAAATGCTACACACAGAGGTACTAATAAACTGAGAGTTTGTCAATAACATGAGGTTGAAAGTGTGAGAATAAGGGGTGTTAGAGCCATAGGATGTCTGCAGGTTTAACTGAAGTGTGAATAATCATTTGTCATTATTGGAGTTAGAGGTTGTGTGTGTGTAGGTGGGTGTGACTCACCATTTGTGTGTGTGCGAGAGGTAATGTTAAAGTGCCAAGATGCAGTATTTTTAACTCCCACTCATGTTCCAGTGTTTTAATTTGCTTTTTGCATTAACATGAATTTCATGCATGTTTCATAACAACGTTGTGGTTTTTTTCTTCATTAATGTGTGAGTCTGTAACTCAAAATCATATGTGGTCATAGTCTCATAGTGAGTGTGTCATTGGTCACTTATAGATATTTTTTTGTTTGTTTGCTTTGTCATTTTGACTGTAGTATGTTTTTTGTAAATTAGCAGTTTTTGTAACCCGTTTTCTCAATGTAATGTGAAAATCATAGAGGACTTCATGTTGTGAGTCAAACACTTCTTTCATGGAAGAAAAACAGTTTTCACATCTGTTTGAATGACACAAAAAAGGGTTTCTTCCACCATTTGCTGGGTAACTTGAATACTTTGATTAGACCCTCAGGCACACTTAATATCATAAATAAATAATTGTATAGGCATTTAAACTTTATTTCTTTTTATTTGGCAGATGTTCCATTGACCTAATCAGAATTATTTAAGTCTTTAAAGATATTGTATTCACAACATACAATGCTTTTAATATTTTTTATTTTATTTATTTTTTTCCTGGCCTGTAGAGGCTGAAGGCCAAGGCTAACCTTTTGCACATCAACAGAGGTTTGATCAGCTCTTTAAGAACCTTCTGTTAAAGGTTAAGTGTTAATACTTGTCTCAGGTTAATGTGCAAAATGGCATATATTTAGTGGTGCAAAAATTACACTCTTTCAAATTAAACTTTTAAGCAAATCACAGGCAAAAGTTAATACTCTGCATCTGTTGGGTTGAAAATCGAGCAACGATTTTAAATCCAGTGTGGTTGTCCTTTGTGGGTGTTTGTACAGGTGGGTTACATGTGTGTTCTTTTTTTTTTGGGTGTGTTTTGGTATGTTCTGTTTCATGTCTCTGATGGCTGTATAGGAGAGGGGGCCACTGGAAGAAATGATGTCATCTCTAAGCTGCACTATGACACTACAGCGGTGTCACTGGAGCCTCTGCTGGCAGGTGTCATTTCCTGCCGAAGTGTGCTTTGAGATAGATGGTGTGTTTTTCCTTAAATAGAAGTTTTATATTTGAAGTGCTCTGTTCTGGGAAATGTGCTGTTGATAATGGTAAAATTTATCGGGCTGGGCACACACAAGAGTTAAATCAAACGTCAGCTCTAGTCCCATGATGCTGTGTAGTGTTTCCTACAGAGTTCAGTAGTATAGTTACATATTTAATATGTCAAAGCAGTTAAGTTAACAGGTTTAACAGATTTTGAGTCTTTTGGACTGATTCATTTAAAGAATTGACTCTTGTAATCTCAAAACTAATATCTGTATGCAACTTTTTTTTTTTAACAAATAGAATATTGGTCCCACTTTATATTGGATTATTTTAACTACTATGGACTTGCATTAAAAACGTTGTTAGGTTAAAAAAAATACTTGGGTCCATTCAAGTTGGATTGCAAATTACTTTTGATGCTAGTGAGGAGGGGTACGGTCAAGGTTAGGAAGAGGTCTTGTGTTCTGGTTAAGTGGTAGGGGTGCAGGTTCAGCAGTGTAGTTTTGGATGTAATAACAGAAATTATAGATTTAATTACATGCAGATGTTTGTATGTAATAAGTACAATGTAAAACCATGTTTGTGAACAGTAAGTGCAAATTAGGCCATCCTTAACCCTCTGGAGTCTAAGGGTATTTTTGGGGCCTGGAGAAGTTTTGTCATGCCCTGACATTTGTGCTTTTTTCAGTTTCTTATAAATATCTAAATGGGTAAAGTCTAATCTCACTGTAATCAGCACAAACTGGGCTGTAATAATATGTGAAATGCATGTATGTACATGATTGTGTTTTTGAGAAAAAAAATATTATGCGTGGTTAGTGAAAAACTAAAAATGTTAAAACACTTGAATAAGGCAAAAAAACACATAAAGAACAATGGTTCCCGGGATTTTTGAGAACTGGAGCTTGTAGCCTACAATTTTTCTTTCTAAATTATATATCTTGTTTACTCACTCACAGAAAACAATATATTGATTTAAATTTTTGTTGGTAAAAGTCATATGCGAGTAGGCGTCAACTACCATGAATATCATTGTAATTTACACCTGAGAAGACAAAGGCCCGCATAATGAGCTGCATAATGATCCATTCAGTCATCTGTGCCACTGAGAGGAAGGAGTTACAAGAAAGAATGTGAGAACAAAATAAATCTATATAATTTTATGTTTGTAGTTTATTAAGAATATATTTAATTATCCCACAACATAATTTAATATACACTTGGGGGAGAATAAACTAAACAGTTTATTAGAAACAATCAAAGCTGACTTTCAAACAAATTGTTTGGCATCCTTACTCCAGTCACACAATCCTTCAGAAATCCTTTTAACAATCTCATTTTCTACAAAAAAAAAAACATTTATTGTTATTATTATTATCATCATTATTATTAATGTTGAAAAGAGCTGAGAATATTTTTCTGGGTTTTTAGGGGGAATAAATTGAAAGAAAAGCATTGTTTTTACATTTGTTACAGTTATCTATTTGTTACATTTATATTATTTACATCAAGCTTTTGAATGGTATAGTATTGTATATTGTTATTGAAACTTCATAATGTTTCACTTGATTACTATACATTTAGTCAGGAATTATAGTTTGGAAAAAGTATTTGGAAAAAGTCTAACTAGTAAAATAATTACACGTTATGTGAAAACTAGTACAAGTATATAAATAAATAAAAAGAGACTTACTCATGTTTATGATCTCTGCTGAATAAAGTGCTTCATTCTTTTTTTTTCTGAGGAAATCCATTTCTCAAATCCTCAACCACATCACATCTTTTTGGGGTGATTTATGTCTTATTCCTCTCATCGCGAAGCAAACAGTAAAATAAAAACTTGAAGAACAGACTGGCTTCTTTTTCTTCTGTTATGGGCGTATTCAAGCCGCGCGCTTCAGTTTGAATCTGAATAGCGCGTTCGGCGCGGGGGCGTGGTCACATTAGATATAATGAAGGGAGACGTGAAAAACAGACATCGCGTTGTTTTCATATGGATTACTTTATCACAGAATATCTGTTTTCTGCAGCACTTGTTTAGTTTAAAAATAGACATGTCAAGCTTTCTATAGATATCTCTCTCATGTATTTTCGTTGAGTATTCACGGAGTTACAGTTCATTTAAATGACGTGTTTGTAAAAGAAGATCAGCGCAGACAAAGGCTGCAGAAGAGCGCACCTTGTTTGTTCTCTTTATTTTATAAGTGCACAAAGTTTTGTTGTTATTATGTCTGTATCCAAAAAAAAGTAGACCCTTTACAGATTCGATTGATGTATTGCTCTTATCTGTACGATTAAAACTGAAAGTGTAATTTAAGTTCTTTTCGGGGTTATCAGGAGAAAATGACTCAAAAATATTCTTGTTTGCCGTAGGGCAGTCACTTTTTTTTTTTCGATATTCGAATATGCATTCGAACATGACGTGAAATATCCGTAATCGAACTATAAAAAAAATATCTGGTTTTTAAAATGCCGTGTGTAGCGCATTTTTTACAGTCTATGATTAGACCGTTTGTTTTTTTCTTTTAATCTTTGCCATATTATCCAGTAGAGGGCACTCTAGACGTATTGTAGCGTAGGCCCATGACCAAATCAAGCGAATAAGAGCTAATAGCCAGGCACGTCTGTGCGCTCCGAACGTGTGTTCTCCACCCAGAGGACATTGTAAATAAAAAGAGAACCGCACATCTAGATCAAGTTGATAGACTGGTATTTCTTGCAAACAATATTAAGAAATGAATTAGGCTAGGCTATATGCCTTACTCCTGCTGCTGTTTAAGTTGTCACGTTATTGTTTGTGCCTGTTCTGAATCTTTTTTTATTTTCTTTTTTCATTTAGCCTAACGTTGTGGGATATGCATAGTGGCACTTCATATAAATTGATATTCTAAGTTGATAACCTGCTGTTTCAAACATTAAGTAAAAAAAAAAAAGAATAATCCAGATAGTCCTGTTTATGACTCACTGTTAAACATTTGTGATTGAATCTACATTAGGGGCCGTACACATATCGCGTCTTTTGCGCGCTCATGTTCGTTATTTCCAATGTAGGCGCGCGGTATGCGTGCTCATAATGGAAGTGAGGCGCACGCGGTGCAACGCGCTCATTTTTTCCAGGCGCGTCCGCACCGCATCAAGTTAAAAACATATGCATATTTGAATATCGAATAAAAAGTGACAGCCCTAACTGCAAGCAATTTTCAGTGCTGCAAATCCATTTATCCTTTGCTGAAATTTCCGCGTCTTCATTGCGAGAGCAGGTCATGGTTGCTTAGCAACAGCAGACGCCTCAGGAGTGCAACTGCCTGAGCACTTTGGAGAAGGAGAAAGCGACACGCCTAGCGTTTTCCACGCGTTTTTAGTTTGGTTGGTTTGTTGTGGGCACGTAGATATTAGGATATATTCGAATACATTGCATGATATTTGATATCCGTTCGAATTTGATTTTTCTCAAAAGTGACAGCCCTAGTTTGCCGTAACCCGACCGACCCTGTCGATTTAGGACCGACTCAATTTTATTTATTTTTTTGCTTTTAGTCTGACCGATTTGCCAATTGTAAATTTGCGTTAAGACCGACCAATTTTTTTTTACTCTTCAAACAACTAATACAAAAGCAATAAAATACTATTAATTATATATATAAGTATTGTAAATATATAAATTGCCTAGGCCTACATACAAATGAAGGCTATCTTTTTTAATTTAAAAAAACCCTGTGACGTCATCTATGTTTACACGGAGGTCACAGTATGGCCTGTGCGTTCACTTCGTCTCCGCTCATTCATTGTCAGAGTCAACGGTTCGCGCTTGGTAATGATGGCTGCGGCTGCAGTAAACAAAATGTTTGCGTCACTGTTTAAAGTCATACGGATTCGGGCACCATAATACATCTAAAAAATTCATTAAAACAGCTCGACACCACTTTAACTTGGCACGAAGTTCTAGAAAAACTAGTGCCCAGATCTTTTCCCATCCCTTCTCCCGTCTAGTCTAAAACCGTGACCGTGTCGACTGTCACATTGTTCGAAAATCTATTGCACGAATCAAGCACGAATCAACCAACACAAGTTTTGAAAATGAAAATAGGAAATTGATTTTAACAACCTTCTCTCGGAGCGTGTCCAGTTTTTTTTTTTTTTTTTGAACAGGTGTCACACAACAACTGCAGCTTCGGACAAACACGCATAACAGCGAATAATACTTCTGCACAATGTTTCTCTTTTATCAACAGAAATGTGAATTCTGCCGGTATTCAGTCTCGTACAGTTTCGGGCTTGAATCGCTTAGGGCTGTTGAATTAGCTGAAAAACTAAATTCGAATTTTTTACTTAAATATGATCAAAATTCTAATTGTATTTGAATTTAAAATGCATAATTTCAGTTGGGGTGAAGAAAAGCTTTTTGCTTCTCTTCTGAGGCCTCAAAATTACTGCATGTTTATTCAAAGCATTAGAATAGAATGACTGTGAAAAAAACAACATATTTAAAATAATGTTTATGAACCAATTATTATTAAGTTGCTTAAAGAACTATAAACAAAACAGCATCATTTATGCATGCATTGTTAAATAAATAAAAAGGGCGCAAAACAAGTCATACCAGATACATTTTTTCATTTAAAAACATGAGATGCAGTGGGATGGGGAAAAAAACCCAACATAAAGTCTCGAGATATTTTTTGAAAATTAAATTAATACATTAATTTTACATGTCTTTCTAAACATGCGGCTCTCTTGTGCGAGACGCGAGTCCAACGGTGTCCCTCTAGAAAATGCGCGAAATATGCGTTCTGTGTAAACGGCTTGGATTCAGTTTTGATGTAAACAAGATCTTCTCCACATTGATGTTCTCTCTTTTTTTTTAAGTGGCTTCAACTGGATAGGCTAACATAACCTTATAATGCAATGTCACATACATCGTCATCGCATCTCGTGCGCCACTGATAAAGATCAAGTATACTTCGGACGGTGCGCTTACATGAGGTGAAAAATGAGACAACAGATCCTGCGTGTCAAGCTCGTCCCCCTTTGCAAGTTGTGTAGACCAGGCATGTGTGCGCGGCGAGATGGAATGGAACACGTACCGGGGCTCATAAGGCAGCTTCCTTAATGCACACCTAAAATTCAAATGCGCATTCGAATGTGGATTTTTATTTTAAATTCGACGAATATTCGAAAAAAGATTTTTTTTGACATCCCAAGAAAATCGCCTATGCGATTTTTTTGTTGTTGTTGTTGAAATTTAATCGTAAACACAGCCATGTTGAAACCTGCAGTAAATGTTTTGCATTATGGCAGTCCACTCTGCTTATTGTTTTTCGAAAATGTTGCACTCCTGTTTGTCATTGTGCACGTAACTTCACGCCAATAAATCATCAGAAATATTGGTGTTTACCAATATATTGAATCTTTACATTCCTCCTGCCTGTTGTCCGTGGATTTACCTATATTTGGTGTTATTTGCCGTATAAAACTTTAGACATGCAAAATCGATTTTACAATCAATTCAATTAACACTTGTCACTCAAATCAAACAGGATTTTTTTTCACAAAAGTGACAACCCAAGAAAGCAAAGTAAACGTTCTCTCATTTAGCGGTGGATGCAAGTAAAACAGTACCCCATTTTTTTCTCACCTGAAATTCATGCAATAAAAATGTTTTTGACAAAGATTTAAATTTGTTTGTGGTCTATATAGCCTGCATCAAAATGAGGTTTGCAATGATGCGCCCGAAGGCACGGGTTGAAGACCCAGTCAGTGACGTCACGATATGCTAATTTGTTTAAATTCATACCGACGTCATCACCATCACAAAAATTTACTTTTTTTTTTACATTGAAACTTGAAAAAAAATATAGACCGACCTACCGACCCTTTTTAAAAAAAAAAAAATTACTGTTACTGCAAACCAAAATATTTTTAAGGATGGCCTAATTTGTCAGATAAGCCTCTGAGAAGTGGATGTTCTTTTATTATCTACTGACTGTAAAGCCTTGCTGACTTATCAATCTTATTTTCTTCAGGCTGGAAGTTCTGCCTAGCCATTAAACTTCCTGTCCTTGAAATATGCCTGTAGATCATTTCATTCTCATTCTCAGGGTTTAAGTAAAATGGATATCGCTTAACATTAGTTTTTTTCCCCCAGACAAATAAACAATTTTTTTTTTTGCCTACAACTATTTACATAAAATGCTTCTAATTTTATGTACAGCTTCTGATTCTCTGACATTTTTCTGTTGTGTGGAGTGGAAGTGACAAGTTTATATGTATGCATCCACAGCACATGTGGTTTTATATTATTAAAACATGTTTAGAATTAAGGACAAATATGAATTAAGAGCAATTCTTCTATACTGGCCTTACGCAGCAGTTCATTTGATCAGAAATTGGCTAAAAAAAAGTTGAAATCTATAAGGAAGGTACAAACAGGTTTTAACAAAGGTTGACATTGATGAGAGGTATTGTAAAAATGAACGGAATTAGAAATGACCAAAAAAAAAAAAAAACAGTAGATCATTTGCTTCACAAATTTTCCAAGGTTGTGTTAGGAAAACACAGACATGTTCACTTTGAATAAATGCTGTGTGCAAGGAGATCGTTTTTTTAATGCATTACTCAAAGTGTTTGTCTTTGTGTTTCAGGATTCCATGAATGCCCTGGTTTTAGATTTGGACTTTCCGGCCTTGCGTAAAAATAAGAACATCGAGACCTTCTTGAACAGATGTGAGTATCTGCTTTTAAGAGGCCGTGTTTTTGTCTGATTGTTGTTCTGTGTTATTCTGCGGTTTAAGGAAATACTTAATGGTGGCATCAAGTTTTACAATGAGGCTGCTTCCTGCTACAACATCAACATCATTTATTTGAGTTGAATTGTTTTGAGTGGCTCTTCCTAATTTGGGCCCCTCACTTTACAACACTGAAGCTCATCACGTAAATAATGACCTGTCAACACAGACTGTGAAAACTGCATTTTTGTGTGTGTTTGGTATGAAGAAATGGCTTGGAGTTGATGTCATGGAGGATTTTAATGCACTTCCTGTGCAGTTCTTTGCAGGACACTTGTGGTTTTCATTTTTGTGTCTCGCAGTTTTACTGTACAGCTCTAGATGTGCACATTCTCATAAGCTAAAGAAGTTTTGGTCTGGTTAATATTAGAGACCGTATGTGAATACCAGGTGCTGTATTATTGGCTCTGTGATGGACTGGTCATCCAGTCCTCCTGCCTGTGGCCCAGTACCTTTGGACAGGCTTCAGCATCCTCATGTCAGGCCGTTGGGAAAGCAGTTTGGAGAATGGTTGGAAGGATGCTTACATGTATTATATTTTTCAGCACAGTTAATCTAATTTGACATTTGTTCACAAAAGTATTGTATTAATATTTCTGCAAGTTATCACTGATGTTTAAGTTCAGTAGCCAGTACCATGTCTGTGGGAATGCATCTTTGTACTGTGTTCTATTCATGCGCTATTAAACTTTTGACTAATCACATTCTGTCCCGATTTTGTTCCCGCTTCTGCCTGTTGTCATGGAGACCAGTAGGGCTGTATGGACATTATAATGTTTGGTTTGGAAGAGAGTGTGACTCAACAGTCCTCTCATCCACCAGACTGTGTGAACGCTCTGCACTGGCCTTTGATCATTGTCATTTCTGATGCTGATTTCACACTTAATGTGCTCAATGATTTGATGAATAACTACTGAACTTTACAGTATATACAGAAGATTTGTTTTTGGAGGGGGGTAGGGTTATGAGAAAAATGACTACGGATCTTTGAATCTTTTTTGCAGGTCAATTATAATTCATGTGTGTGTTTGAAATATATATATATATATATATATATATATATATATGTTTGAAATATATATATATATAATATATATATATATATATATATATATATATATATAGAGAGAGAGAGAGAGATGTGTGTGTATAGATATATATATTGTAATGTTTCAACAAATGCTCAAAAATATTTAAAAACACTTCAATAAATTGGCCAATAGACCTTAGTCAGGTTAGACGTCATATTGAATTTAATGCAAATTAAAATGAGGCAGAGAGGGATGGATTTAATGTCTTTACAATGGCTTGCACATAAAGGTCCTAAATAATGTAATTTATCCAGCTCACAACTTTCAAAATGAAGTCTGTTTTATGGAGTCTTGACATCAAAAAGTTTTTTTCTGAAAGACGTTTTGTCAACAGTACAATCAGCTGAATGCATGTACTTTCATTCCTCAGCCTCTTTTTCATTCCTGTCAAAAATTTACTATGGCACTACCCTGATTAAGGGGTATTATGGGTAAATACTGGCCCATAATACTATTATTTTCATATGATTATTATAATTTTTTAATATATTATTTATTATAATTATGTAAATTTTAAATTAGTCAGTCATAACTATTAAAAGACCTGACAGGTCACCTGAAAACTAAATCGGTCTGTTCATGACATGACCAAGGAAATGTGATTTTAATGTGTTGTGTGTACAGATGAGAAGGTTATGGGCCAATTAAGGGAGCTCCAGATGAAGCCAGATGATTTTGACCGAGTGAAGGTGATCGGTAGAGGAGCATTCGGAGAAGTCCAGCTGGTAGGGAAACACTGAGTTTTTAAAAGAATTTCAAGATGCATTTCTTTCTTTTGTGTCTGATGCTATATTGCTGTACCTATTTTGTTAGTTAAATTAGTGCAAAGGCAATATATTTGCACATATAAGATGCACATACATTGCTAAATAAATCTGCGGCATCAACATGTTTCTCAATGCATTACATTTTGAAAGCACTGTTAACTCCATTAAAATGAGATTAATTGCAATAATTCTGACGTATTAATAGCCACACTTTAAGTAATGTGTAATCTGTATGGATGGGTTAAGTTTGTGCACATTCATCCAAATGCTGCAAGCAGTTCTGTGTGGTCCCTGTTGAATGGGACCTCATGTAATTGTGTATTTACATGTCAGATATGAAAAAGAAAGCATGTGTAGTTTTGTATTGTGTCATGACTCTGGGTGTGTGTTTGGGATAGTCAGGGGAGAGATGCAGTGGGATATGTCTGGACAAGCTTGCAGACACAAACAACATGATTACCCAGTATTCTCCTCTGTCAGTTGTCTGACAGGGGCTGTGTGGGTGTGTTATGCCTAAAGCACAACATCAGTGGGTGCTTTAAAATGTGGCTTGTCCGTGTCGAAGGCAAAACAGCCTCTCACAGAGTATTTATTAGTTTTATTTTGAAATCATTTTGGGAGTGAGGTACAAGGCCTGTTAGAAATTGAATAATGTAGATTGTTAGTAATGCATTAGTGAACGTCTCGCTAGTTTTCTCGTGGAAGGTGTGTGATGTAGTTTATGATCTGGTTGTGTGTTTGTGTAGGTTAGGCATAAGGCCTCTCAGAAGGTGTATGCAATGAAGGTGCTCAGCAAGTTTGAAATGATCAAACGTTCAGATTCTGCCTTCTTTTGGGAGGAACGTGACATCATGGCATTTGCTGACAGCCCGTGGGTCGTGCAGGTAAGATCCACTGACATCTTTTTTTGGAGCCAAAAACTTGTCCTCTCTCATCTGCAACAATCCTTTTTCACACACAAATATTCACTATGGTTTGATCCATGAATTTAAGGAATATGATGTTTCCAAGTGTTAAATATCACATGACTATCCAATATGCACACTGTCATTCAAAAGTTAGGGAACAGTAAGGTTTTTATGTAAAGCCGTTAATTTAATTCAGCAAGGATGCATTACGTTGATCAAAATAATACATTTTTAGAATACATTTTTTAACATTTACTGTATAATAACAAGAAATGTTTCTTGAGAGCCAAATCAGTATATTAGAATGATTTCTGAAGGATTGTGTGACACTCAAGAATGGAGTAATGGCTGCTGAACGTTCAGCTTTGCCATCACAGGAATAATTTACATTTTAAATTATATTAAAGTGAAAACGGTTATTTTAAAGTGTAATTATATTTCATAGATTTGCTGTTTTTACTGTATTTACTGTATCACAAAAGCGTCCTTGGTAAGCAGAAGAGGCTTCTTTAAGAAACATAAAAAAGTGAAATAAATAATTTACTGATTCCTATTATGATTATTACGATCATATTATATTTAATTTATTAGCTAGCTGCTCTAGTTAAAATTAAAGTAAAATTATTTTTAATTTTTATTTTTGTATAAAGTGTTATATTAACTGAACTATATATATATATATATATATATATATATATATATATATATATTAGAGTATCTCTAGTTTGATTACAAAACAAACAATAAATTAATGAATTAATAATAGTAATTCTCTTTCTCGTTTCTCAATTCTTTTATCATCTTTTCCTCAGCTGTGCTGTGCGTTCCAGGATGACCGTTCTCTCTACATGGTAATGGAATATATGCCAGGAGGAGATCTTGTCAATCTCACCAGTACATACGACGTTCCAGAGAAGTGGGCAAAGTTTTACACTGCTGAGGTTGTGTTGGCTCTGGACGCCATTCACTCAATGGGCTTTATTCACCGAGACGTCAAACCGGACAACATGCTGCTGGACCGCTACGGACACCTTAAACTTGCTGACTTTGGGACATGCATGAAAATGGATGGGGTAAGAGGATAACCAGTTATCACAATGCTAAATTTCAGTAGTTCACAGACTGTCATCAAAATCTCAGGCTCGCTCTGGTCCGCTTTTGACCAGGTGCTTTCACCTTAGATGCAGGGATTTTTAGGTTACCTTGAACACATGCTAGTTCTTGTCTAAACTAAAAAAAGCAAAGAAAAACTTCCTCTCATTCCTTTATGTCTGGGTGAGGAAGACCTCAGATGGGTTCAGAGGTCTTAGGGTCATACTGAGGCTAAGAAGCTGTTATATTTTAAAAATGCTGAGTTTATGTTGAATAAAGATTAAATGTAATTCACGACAGGGACAAGGTTATTGATTTATTTAATTTTTTTGCCCCACAATTTGCATATCTGGGGCATTTTTGTCACTTTTATTGCCAGTTATTTCCCCCAAGCCCTGGTTAATTTCTGACCCTGCCATTTAGTGCCACAGTCCAGCCACAAAAACTAGACTGGACATACTGCTTAGTGATATTATAGTGCCATCTAGAGTAGAGAAGTGGAACTACACACTGAGAAAAATGTTTGAATTAGTGCCAGTACACTTCCGTTTGTGTGTGATTTAATGTAATGTGATAGTACTTTTGTAAATTGTATATGGTGCAGTGTTGATTCTCTAGACCTAGATCAACAAAGATCCTATCAGTTGTCTTATTGATTGATTGGTTGATGATAGACAGGGATGGTTCATTGTGACACTGCGGTCGGAACCCCTGATTACATCTCGCCGGAGGTTCTCAGGTCTCAGGGAGGGGACGGATACTACGGACGCGAGTGTGACTGGTGGTCTGTGGGAGTATTTATCTACGAGATGCTGGTTGGTGAGTCAGAAATGTGAATCTGTGCGTTTGCCTACATTGTGCATTTTGTGGTATTGATTTATTCAATGAGATAAATGTTTGTGTGTCTAGGTGATACACCGTTTTACGCCGATTCTCTGGTGGGGACCTACAGTAAGATTATGGACCATAAGAACTCTCTTAACTTTCCTGATGACATTGAGATCTCTCAAGAAGCCAAAAACATCATCTGTGCCTTCCTAACAGAGAGGTGAGCTTTTACATGCACAGATAGATGTACATGTATTTCCAGATTGATGGTCAACTGCCAGGGTTCACGCCTGTTTGACGAAATGTTTTTGCGGATGTTTGCATTTGGTAGGGAGGTTCGCCTGGGTCGAAATGGCATAGAAGAAATTAAAAGACATCCTTTCTTTAAAAATGAACAGTGGACCTTCAGCACCATTAGAGAGAGTGAGTAAATGTCCATTATACTTGCATATGTTTTACATACAGAAAACATTTTTTTTTTTTTTTAATAAAAATGTTTATGGAATTTGTCATATCACTGAAAAAAAAATCAATAAAGAGAATGAATGTGTTTCTCACACACTTTCTTGCCTTTATGGAACATTGCCCTTGTGGAAAAAAGTGCACAACTGAACAAATATTCTTGCATGTAATATCATAAAGGATGATAAAATAATGCATTAAATGTTATTAAATACATTTTGTTCACTTTTTTTTTTAAGAAGTGCACTAAAGTTCTTTTTAAAATAAACCTTTTTAATAATCTTTTGCACACCATTTTGACATACTGAAGCACATGTAAATATATAGAATAGAAATATTTATATTTATTCAATAGAAATATTATTTTAGCCGATTGCATTTAGTTTCAACTAACATGAAATTAAGTGTCCAAAAACATTACATTTAGTTAGTTTGGATGTTGTTTGAAAGTGTTATTTCTCTACCACTTTATTTTTCATTATTATTATTATTATTTTTAATATTAATTGAATTTTTTTTACAAGGGTATTGATATCATTCTTTGAATAAAGTGTTCTTTTTAAAAGATTTCTCTTTAGAAGCTATGAACTATTGCAGAAAATATTTTTAGTATCAGTATTTAGTATTAATATTAGTGCACACCTCAACGATTTATGTCCCATTAAAACAAACCTATTTAAACTGATATAAAACAAAATAAAAACAAAATGAAAAAGTTCTAAAACTATAATAACTGTGCTCAATACACATTCGTATTCCAGTGTTACCCAACTAAAGACAAAGCAAGACTGAGGTAGAAGTGTACATTTATGAGCATTATTATTATTATTATCTCTACTCTCAGTGTTTGTTTACATCAGCTGTCATAAACGCACAGTGACCCTTTTTTGTCCATTCTCTTTCCAGCTGCAGCACCTGTGGTTCCAGAGCTGAGCAGTGACATAGACACAAGTAATTTCGATGAGATAGAGGAAGATAAAGGAGAAGTAGAGACCTTTCCCATATCCAAAGCCTTTGTTGGCAATCAGCTGCCATTTGTGGGGTTCACCTACTTTAAAGAAGACCAGTAAGACCAGATTTTTTTTTTTTTTTTCACTTTTACACAATAAACCATTTCTTGGTCCAGCATTGGATCTGTACTTTGTTGTCCTGATGCAAAACCAGTTGATAACTACCGTCACAGATTACCTGATGCGTTTTTGTGTAGGTTGTTGAATGCTGTTAACAGTTCAGCAATGAAAGATCACCCAGCATCCAAGACAGAGGTATGACACAGATACACTCCCACCTTCGTCAGTTAATACATTTATTTTAACTGTGTTATGCTCTGTAGAGACTGGATTAACATCATAAAGTAGTCCCTGGTGATTAGAGACTTAATATGAGACTTGGACTTAAAATGGTTAGTGCTTCTTGCAGAATTGTTTCTAACATTTAATTTTTTCTATTTTTATTGCCCACAGGACAATTTAGCAGTAAGTATTCACTTTCTGTCTGCTTAATCTATATAGGTCTTGTTAGGTAATTCATACAGTTACAGTAAATTGCTTTATTTTCCACTCAGCTCCAGAAGAAACTTCACTCTGTAGAAGAGCAGCTCAACAATGAAATGCAGGTCAAAGATGAGCTGGAGCAAAAATACAGAAGCAACTGTAGCCGCCTAGAGAAGATCACCAAAGAGCTTGATGAAGAAGTGAGTGGATGTTTCATCTCTGAGTTCTCAGCAATTTGTGTGCAGGAATATGCAGTTATCTTACCACATGTGTTTATAGATAAATAGCAGAAAAGGATTGGAGATGACTCTGAGACAGTTGGAGAGAGAGAAAGCTCTCCTACAGCACAAGAACGTAGAGAGTCACCGCAGGGCAGAGAGTGAGGCGGACCGCAAACGCTGCCTGGAGAATGAAGTGAACAGTCTGAAGGATCAGCTGGATGAAATGAAGAAGAAAAACCAGAACTCGCACATCTCCAATGAGAAGAACATCCACCTGCAGAAACAGGTTTGTGGTTTAAAGGGAAAAAAATATATATATTGATTCAATAATTATATATATAATTGTTCAAACAAGTTTTCTTTTTTGTAAGAAGTTAATGCTTTCATTCAGCAAGGATGCATTAAATTGATCAAAAGCGCCTGTAATGATAAATTATAATGTGATATAAAAAATATGTAAAAAAAACAAAATTGTTTTGAACTTTGTTCACATAGAATCCTGAAAAAACTTGTGATGATGTGACACTGAAGACTGGAATAATGGAAAGTGAAAAAAGCCAAGGAATAACTTACATTGTAAAATACACAAGACAGTTATTTAAATAGAGGTTAGAGGTTTAGAAATTAAACATTTGTGTGTATATATTTAATACTTGTGACATTTTGTTGCATAGTCTTAAGTTAGATGCTTAATACAGCATCGGTTAAAAGCATCATTCAGTTACTTAAAAGTAGAGTTCCCAGAATTTCAGTCTTCCTGGAGCAACACGTGGCTGTGTGCTTTTCTCATGTGTGATCAAGTAACGGAGTGATCCTAGAAACATAGCGTCATGTCCTCATTATAAACTCCCTCTTTCTCTCTCTGACAGCTGGATGAGGCAAATGCGTTACTGCGGGCAGAAACTGATGCTGCTGCGCGGCTGCGTAAAACTCAAACCGAGAGTTCAAAACAGCTGCAGCAGCTGGAGGCTCACGTGAGAGAACTGCAGGACAAATGCTGCATGCTAGAGAACAGCAAACTCACCCTAGAGAGGGACAACATCAGCCTGCAGGCCGCGCTGGACACAGAGAAACGAGAGCAAACCCAGGGCTCTGAGACCATTTCTGATCTACAGGGTAAGTGCATATCCTCTGTTTTGAATGTGTGTATTCATTTCACACTCAACCATATTCATCCATATTCCACCTCTTGTCCGCAGCACGCATCTCTGGTTTGGAGGAGGAAGTGAAACAGGTGAGACAGGCACTATCTAAAGCTGAGACGGAGAAGAGACAACTTCAGGAGAAGTTTACAGATCTGGAAAAGGTAAACAAGTCGTTTTCATTTCCTCCTTCCTAGTTGAGACAGTTGTGATATCATTAAAGGCTACAGATTCAGTCATCATTAATGCCTTCCCCGCACAATGTTGATCATTCCCAGCATTCCCTGCTGAAATAATGTTGTACACAAATGGCTATTAGAAAGTTACAGACTTGATTTACTGGGGTTTACTCTCTGTTAATTGCATTTTACGTCCAACTGCTCTTCTAATGTCCCTCCCCGTCATTTTATGCCCCCATTAGGAGAAGAGCAATAACCAGATTGACATGACCTATAAGCTGAAGATGTTGCAGCAGGGGTTGGAGCAGGAGGAGGCGGCACACAAGGCCACAAAAGCTCGACTTGCCGACAAGAACAAAATCCGCGAGTCCATTGAAGGAGCAAAATCTGAAGCTGTGAAGGGTATTTAAAGAGATGAAAGATCCATTGAAATTAACATTGTTTGATATGTTTTTCCATATTTCCTATTGAAACAGGAAGCCTGACAGTTCAGTTTACTTTGAAATGTGCAGTGGAGAATATAGTGCTTTTGATTTAGAGTTGGTGGTTTAGTCAAGAGCTACATTGAAGGAGATTTGATTGAGGAATTGCTGGAATTGTTTTCTAAAACATTTAACAAAGATTTTATGGCTGGTTAACATGTCTGTCTGTGTGTGTGTTCCCCAAGAGCTGGAACAGAAGCTGCAGGAGGAGCGTTCCTCTAAACTGCGTGTGGAGAACAGGGTGTTAGAACTGGAGAAGAAGAACTCCATGCTTGACTGCGACTATAAACAGTCACTACAGAAACTAGAGGAACTGCGACGACACAAGGAGAGACTCACAGAAGAGGTGTGTGGAGGATATAAATGTTTTCTGCAACAACTGCAGATGGCCAGTAAACTGATCAAATTTAATAGCTGTAAATGTCTCTTACTGGACATGAAACTGTATTTTGCATTTATTTATTTATTTACACTTCTGTTAAAAAAATTCATTGGGGTCATTTTTTAAATACTTTCATGTTTTCCACAAAAAATATGATGCAGAATATGTGTTTTCAATAGAAAAAGAAAACGGTTACATTTAAATTGTAATAATATTTCCCTATTTTACTGTTATTTTAGTCAAATTTATGCAGCCTCTGTGAGAATAAAGTGACTTCTTTCAAAACCATTAAAAACCTTGCTAGTTCACAAACTTTTAAATAACATTGTATCCATTTATTTTGAACTATTATTATTTAAATATACCCGTTCCTTTGTATTATAATGGAAAGTAGTTTTTACTTGTTTATTTTTGACATGCAGAGTCGGTCATTTCACTTGAAGCATGTTTATCATATATAACAAAAACTTGTTGTTTTTTCCATCGCAATAAATGTTGTTGCAAAAAATGTCATTAGATTCTCCTGCTCTCTCTCTCTCTCTCTCTCTCTCTCTCTCTCTCTCTCTAGGTGAAGAATCAGAGTCTGAAGATCGAGCAAGAGGTTCAGAAACGCACTTTGACTCAGAATGACCTGAAGGTTCAGAACCAGCAGCTTAGCACTCTGCAAACATCAGAGAAACAGCTCAAACAGGAGATAAACCACCTGTTGGAAATCAAACGTAGCCTGGAAAAACAAAATATGGAACTGCGCAAGTATGCAACACATGCATAAGATTTTAATATTTATTACCTTTCTCACAAACACACAACTTAAGTTTGTGATTGAGAACCTCTTCTGTTTTTGCAAAAACATTGAAATGATACATATATATGATACTTTTCTGTGATCCTAGGGAGCGTCAGGATTCTGATGGGCAGATGAAGGAGCTGCAGGATCAGTTGGAGGCAGAGCAGTATTTCTCTGTAAGAAGTCTAAACACTCTTTCCCTCTACAAACACTCAAAGGTCTAACATGACTGTGTGTTTGTGTGTGTGTAGACGCTGTACAAGACACAGGTGCGGGAGCTGAAGGAAGAGTGTGAGGAGAAAAATAAACTCTATAAAGACATGCAACAGAACCTGCAGGAGCTTCAGGAGGAAAGGTACGATATTCATTCAATAACAAACAAAAACAAAACATAGCCTAGTGTGCAAAAGGTGTTCAGTTTCATTATTAAAACTTAAATGACAGGATTTAAACAATTTTTATTACAATATGTCATACCATACCGTTTTTTTTTTTGTTTTTTTAAATTTACGTTGCAAGTTGAAAGTATGTATTGTGTACATGTTGGCTTAAATTCAGTACATTGTATCTTTTTCTTAGGGATTCTCTTGCGGCTCAGTTGGAGATCACACTAACGAAAGCTGATTCGGAGCAGCTGGCGCGCTCCATTGCAGAAGAGCAGTATTCTGACCTGGAGAAGGAGAAGATCATGAAGGAGCTGGAGATCAAAGAGATGATGGCCAGACACAGACAGGAGCTCGCTGAAAAAGACACCACCATCACCTCAGTGAGTTACACCACACTTCAGCTATTAGCCGCTGTAACAGAAATCACTTTTAGATTTGCAGCAGTCTTGAGGACTTTGGATGGTGTTGGGTTTAATTGTCCCATCCTTCCACAGTTAGAGGAAGCTAATCGCACATTGACGAACGATGTGGCAAACCTGGCCAATGAGAAGGAAGAACTCAACAACAAGCTAAAGGAAACACAGGACTGTAAGTTACCCAGATCTTACAATGATAGTGGCTAAATATGTCAACCATTATATTGTTATATTATATGATATACTTTTTACTTCATTTGATCATTTTAAAATAAAGATATTTGTAAATATTTTAAAATTAGTTTTTGCTTAAATGTTTTAGATTTGTACACTCAGGTTTCCAGCCGAATGACAGGTTTTACAGGGGCTGAATCTGGCTTTTTGTGTCTCTGTGATGACTGAGAGAATTTTTAATTTTCAGACCTGCAGAATCTGAAGAATGAAGAGGAGTCCATCACTCAAGTGAAACTTGCCCTTGAGAAACAGCTTCAGTCAGAGAGAACTCTCAAAACACAGGTGCACCATAATGTTGTCCTTGTAGCAGATGTGAATGCAATTGAGCTTGTTGATTTGTATTTACTGCCTCAGTTACTACTTTTTCTAAATTGTATTGACTTTTTACTCTAGGCAGTGAACAAGCTGGCAGAGATCATGAACAGAAAGGAGGTCAGAGGTGGTGGAAGTCGCCGTGGAAATGATACAGACGTGAGGAGGAAGGAGAAAGAAAACAGGAAGTTGCAACTGGAGCTGCGTTCTGAGAAGGAGAAGCTCAACAGCACTATCATCAAATACCAGAGAGAAATCAACGACATGCAAGCGGTATGTCTGAAGAATGCCACACTGCTTGACATATAGCCAGAGTGCTTGTTTCTTACTCTTGTTTATTTCCTGCAGCAACTGGCAGACGAGTCTCAGGTGCGTATCGAGCTGCAGATGGCTCTGGACAGTAAAGACAGTGATATTGAGCAGCTGCGCGGCCTGTTGAACTCTCTTAATATCCAGTCGCTCGACTCTGCCAGTATGAGCAGCGGCCCGGACATGGACACTGACGAGTCACCATCAGGTACAATGAAGTCATTTTCCAAACTTCTTTTAATTATGTTTTCCTTTTTCATAACTTTTCTTTTTAATTCACTTACCTTGTGTTTTTTTTTCACATCGTTCCAAGTCACACTTCTTTCTTTCTGCTTAGTTTTGGTCTGGTTTTCAGTTCAACTTTTGATCTTTCACCCTTCACCTCATTGCAGAGCCTGATCCTACAGGTGATCTGCATGGCGTTCAGTGCATGACCTTTTGACGTCATAAGACTTGCGTTGACCTTATGCTTTCTCTTGACAGGCTTTTCTCTGATGTAGTTTTATAAAACTGCTCCGTTTTATTATACATGTCTTTCTCTGTGTGTTGTACAGAGACAAGACTGGAGGGTTGGCTTTCTTTACCAGTGAGAAACAACACCAAACGCTTCGGGTGGGAAAGGAAGGTATGTTTTGTATGTTTGAAACAAGTAGTTTGCTAAAGATCTTATGATGCTATGCTGTTAAAAAAAGTGCAATAGTATTAACATCAACATGACATTAAAATGGACTAGTCACTTAAGTAATCAGTGAATCATTAAAATAAAAAAGTCAGTAAGACAATAAAAAAAGAGTAAGAGCTTTTTGCTAATATCTTTATTTAATTTAGATCGATTTTAAATTAATTTATGGCATCATATACTGTATATGACATCATGGTGGATTAGTGATTATTTAGGCTAAATTAATGTGTATAGTTTTATCTTGAATCAAAACGATTAAAAATAATTTTTTGTAATGTAAATAAATCTGAAATAAAATATTAATACTCAATGAAATTAGAAATGTTGCCTTTGCAAGTAACTGAAAAAGAATTTCAATTGAAGTATTAAAATTACTGAAACAAAAATTTAAATAAAAATAATTCAAAGCTATATATATATATATATATATATATATATATATATAAAATACAAAGGTTGCAAGCACATAAAATTACTACAACTATAATTACAATGAAATTAAAAAATAAAAGATTTCAAAATATAAAAAAAATATATATCAATAGTACTAAAATTACACTGTGTTGTTCTAGTGAGTGAATAAAATACGTAACTATTTAATAAACCTGTCCTATTTGAATTATGAATTCATCCAACCACATGACAAATACTAATTACCTGGACTAAACCTAAAACTAGGCCTACACAATTATTCAAATTTCCAATCGGGATTATGGATGCCACAATTACGTAATCATTCAAAGTCCACGTATGTTATTTTGTACGCTTAAGATACGTTTTTTTCTTTCTACATGTCATCTTAAGAATTTTTTCATTGAAAATTTTTATTTTTATTTATTTTTTTATTAAAAGACACCAATCCGATGTATATTTGACATTTGAGGCTTAAAACTGTAGAAAAGCACTAAAGGTTTTTCAGTTAGAGTGTTTTCAGCTTGTTTATTTTAATATAAAAAATATGGCATGCAGTTGCATCAAAAAATGGTATAAACATAATTCAATGTAAATTGTGATAATCGTAATTAATAATCGCAATTAACAAATTCGAGGGAATAATCGACAGTTATGATTTTTGTCATAATCGTTCAGCCCTACCTAAACCTCAAGTGACTTTGCAAACAGGAGCTAAAGCACTAGAGTTGTAGTGCTAGACACTGATACCCTTGCTTTAGAAATTAGAAAGTCTTTTGTTTCTTTTCTCTCCTCTAGTATGTTGTGGTAAGCAGCAAGAAGATTCTTTTCTACAACAGTGAGCAGGACAAAGAGCATTCCAATCCTTACATGGTTTTGGACATAGAGTGAGTACTTTAACTCTTTAAATCCATTTGATTACACGAATAAATTTTGTCCCAGTGTAAAGGAAAAATTGCCCTTTATCTTTTTGACTGACTTAAGTAATTTCTGTCATCTTGTCATTATCTTACTTTCTCTGGTATTTCCTTGACAGTAAACTTTTCCATGTGCGTTCGGTAACCCAGACAGATGTCTATCGCGCTGACGCCAAAGAGATCCCCAGAATATTCCAGGTATATTGGTACCACAGATAACACAGGCAGGGTATCAGGGAACTTAAAACCTGTAAAAGTTTATAAAATCATATTTGAATCCTAAGAATAATGGCTGTAATCTAAGGACTCTTTCTCATCCGGTGACTTTTCATTACTTCCCCAAGATCTTGTACGCTAATGAGGGTGAGAGCAAGAAAGAGCAAGAACTGGAACCTCTTCCTGGAGACAAGTCCAGCTACATTTGCCATAAGGGTCATGAGTTCATTCCCACCCTGTACCACTTCCCCACTAACTGTGAAGCCTGTACCAAGCCCCTGTGGAACATGTTCAAACCACCTCCAGCTCTCGAATGCAGACGATGCCACATCAAGTGCCACAAAGACCACATGGACAAGAAAGAGGAAGTCATCGCTCCCTGCAGAGGTGAGAAGGGACTCTCTTCTTTACTACCTTAATGAGTTAGAAAAAGAAAAGGTTCACTTGCTCCAGGAAAACCCTAGGATATATTTAGAAATATTTTTTTTCAGTTGTAAAGTATTTATTCAAGTAAGATTTACTTTTAGAGAGAGCAAAATACTATGAAATTGTTTGTGTGTGTGTGTATATATTTACTTTTTGTTCTCCTCCTCCGCTCTTCTTTTCTGCATCTATCTCTAGTGAACTACGACGTGTCTACGGCTAAAAATCTGCTGCTGTTAGCATCTTCTCAGGAGGACCAGCAGAAATGGCTTAGTCGGCTCATGAAGAAGATCCCTAAAAAACCTCCAGCACCAGAAGCCCCTCACCGCTCCTCTCCCAGAGTTCCTGTTAAACTACCAAGCAGTCAATCCATGAGGAGACCCAGCCGACAAATACCCTCCAGCAAACCCAGGTGAGCACTAAGCCTTGACATGCCTTCTTTAATGCAAAATTCAGTTAATCATATGGCTGTGTCCAGTTTTATCTTGTGTTTTCATGAGTTTACGCTGTGCTAGTTCAAATACATTGCCCAGGTTGTTGACTCATCAGAGTCAGTCTCTAGAGAGGATTACATAAAGGCCTGGTTTTCATTCACAGATCCTTTCAGACCAGTTTATTCAAAAATGAAAGCTGTCATCATTTACTCATTCTCAAGTTGTTCCTGTATGACTCACAATAAGTTTAGCAGAATGCCCAAACTGCTGTTTTACATACAATACAAAAAAGAAAATCTGTAGTATGTTTAAAAATGGAAAAAAGGCTCTTTTGAAGTGGTTTTGCAACTACACGTATACACATGAATCTGCTTTTTTCTTTCTCTCTTCTTTTTTTATTCACCACAGTGAATAGTCCGCTACATCTTAAATTGTGTATTATATGGAAGCCCATTTCCAACCCTGAATAAAAAAAATAAAAAAAGGTATTAGCGAGTTTTTACTTCACAATTCTGACGCTTTTTTTTTTTTTTTAATTCCGATTTTTTTCTTATTACAATTCTGACTTACAAATTCTGATATAAACTCGCAATTACGAGGATGAAGTCCATTTCTGAGGGGAAAAATAGACTATGTTCTCAGAATGTCGAGTTTATATCTCGTGTTTATATGCATGTTATAAAGTCAGAACTGAAACGCAATTTTGAGGATTTTTTTGTTTTATTATTCAGTGGCAGAAACGGCCTTCCATATTATTATCATTTTGCTGTCAAGGTGACAATTTTTGGTTGACTGAAAAAAAAATCTGTAGAATTTAATTTGAAACAATTTTCAGAAAATGTTATAAATTTCACAAATTTCACAAGAAATCTCACATTTTTGCAAAGAAACAAGTAACATATTGAGTTTTATAAAGTAAAAAGACTGAAATATTTTTTTCTGGAAAACATTACTTTAGTTGTCTTTGCTCAGTTTACTATTTCAAATAATAATTTGCAGGTTCTTGGTCACGGTCTTTCATTTTTATAGAAAAAAATGCATCTTGTTTTACATTGTAAAATATCTTTTATGGTGCATGGAATAAATAGTCATATGGGTTTGGAACAACATTAGAGTGAGTGAATGATGACAATTTACTGTTTTTCATTTTTGTGTGAACTGTCTCTTTACCATCTTGTTCTGTAATGTTTGATTCTAAGATGGCTGTTCATATAAATCAATGCAGAAGCGCTAGAAACGTGTTTAACACCGGTTACACACTAGAGTGCTACTCTATATGATACACAGGTCTGTGCACAACGTAAAGGAACCAACAGCATGTCCGGAGAAATCTGGCTTCATCTACCACAAGGGCCATGAGTTTATTCCTTTATTCTACCACTTTCCTGCCAACTGTGAGGCCTGTACCAAACCCCTGTGGAACATGTTCAAACCTCCTCTGGCTTTGGAGTGCCAGAGATGCCAGATCAAATGCCACAAAGAGCACATGGACAAGAAAGAGGAAAGTCTCAGACCCTGTGCTCCAGACCCGTTCAACCCCCAATTCAGCACGGGGTGAGAGGAGAACAAGGCCAACCTGGAAGTTTGGATGGAGGATGTTTAGCTTTAGCATGCTTCAGTAACATCATTCAAGAGCTTTCACAGTTTAAATCGCAGTGCTTAACTAGCAGAATAACACTTGACGGTCTTTGCTAATGGTTGCTAACTGGATATAAAGCTTAAACAGTGTTACACTGGGCTACCTTTTGTAACTTGGGATGCAAGATAACAGCTTGGGCATTAACGAAGCACGTTTTGTCTTTTGTATCTAACTCAGGTTTTTAATTGTGATTAGTAACAGTGAATTTAAAGGCTAAATACTAAAAGTATACAGTACATCAAATGACTCACAGAGAGGCCTGTCTTTAACTTGATTGCACATTTAGTACCAAACTCAAGATGCATACAGATGTACAGCCTTTAAAGCTTCAGCAGACATTAAGCGGTGGCCAGTCTTATTTTTAAGGTTCAGCTTAGTTATAGTAATTACCTCTTATGTGCCAAGTTGTAGCTTCACCTTAGCGAACTTCCTCCAGACCTTACCGAGACAGTCTGTAGTGAGGTTGGTGAAGGCTTGGCTCAATGCTTCATTCATTCTCCTCCACCTGCAGGTCTCTGGATTCTGAGCTTCCGGACTGGCACTGGGCTCTGGATGACGTGGATGATATAGATTATGACCATACGTTTAATTTCTGAGGAGCATGTGTAGGGTTCAAACAGGGTAACTACTTATATTGGAGCTCTGTTCCAAAACCACCTAACCCACCTGCTTTGACAGCATTAAGATTATTTGCTGTAATGTAATGCATAAGAAGGGGATCTTAACAGTCAGTCATTCTAGTAATTTGATATCATAAATGTTATCGAATGCTAAATGTAGAATAAATTAAGATATTTTTGATATACCCTCCCATAGACAGCAAGTGTCTTTACTCAATCAGGGTTACCCCGGCGCCATTTTGGAGAGGATCCACTGAACGTACACAATAAATGATAGGATACGCTGTTTACGGTTTACAAAAATATCCTTATTTGTGTTCCAAAGATGTGGTCTTATGGGTTTGGAACAACATGAGGGTAACTAATGACCGAATTTTCATTTTTGGGTGAACTGTCCCTTTAAAATAAAGGGTTACCATAAAATTATATTAAAGTGGTGTTAATTATAAACGTAAATGTAATTTATTATAAAAAATGATAAAAACCAGTTAAATCCAATTGAAAATGCTATTTTATCCATGATTTGTATATGTAGGCTATTGTATGTGGAAATATTTTTATGCTAACACTAAACTGCTCATAATGCTCCGGTTTTGGAACAGAGTCATGCAGTGCCTATTTTTTTGTGTGCAGTGGGTTTCGTTTGCTGTTGAAGCTAATTTAAGCATGTGAGTGTGTCCATAAGAAGTTTCTGTACCGGTTCTCATAAACACCCTCTGCCCTCCAATGCAAAGCTGATTTGTTTTTCCAATCTAATGAAGAAGAGGTTTGTTCAGAGAATTGGTATTTGAGCTGCTTGTGTTTCTTATTTGACCTTTGACCCTCTTGCCCTAGTCCCCCTCGACTGGACACTCCAAAGATGAGGCGAGAAGACTCCACCAACAGCCTTCTGAACAAATGAGTCCGTTTGATTACCATGTTTACAAACTGTTTATCAAGAAGACATTTCAGCTGTACTGTAAAAGGAAAAAACTGAAAGAGAACGTGCATCAAAACAGTATTTTTATTTTTTAGGTCTGTTTTGTTCCCTTTTGCAATAAAAGTTTGAGACCTGTTGTGTGTTTGCAGGTGTGTTAATCTGCTTCTCTTGAGCTTGATGGCACGCTGTGGTGATTTTTTTTTTAAATGACCAAAGGATTTTTCATTCCTCCTGGGTTGTGGTGAAACTAACTTTCTCTTTCTCCCTCATTCTCTAGTTAACCCTATATTGGGATTCTGGTGCTGCTACATGGTGATTTGGGGTTCTTCCTGTCACACCAACAAAAGACCTTTGTCGTGACTTTTCGCACATTTTGGCAAATCCAAAAAAAGTGAGAGATGCACAAATATTGATGAAGGCTTTGCTGTCGTGGTATGGCTTTTATTCTCTGGGCATACGGTTGCTTCGACTTCAAGAGCACTACAGATCTACACAGAACTGAAGGGTCAGCGTCACACCAAACTTCTTACTCATTTGAGGCCAGAGTTGACCTGAACACTAAGACTGAACCGGCCACAGAATGTGGATGACAGCTGGGTCTGACCGTTGTCTTAATGGCTGAATTTAGACAGTAGTGCAACACACCACATAAACGGCTAGAAAACACTACATATGTTTCTCATTCCTTCATAAACACAATGAAACTAGTTTCTTCTTGTAGTGTTTTTAACTTTGTTTACTCCACTGTGTCATCAAAGCTTGATTAAACCCCTGATCATGAATGCATCCCATAATGCTCTCTTGGACACCTGTGCTACTCACTCCCTAGTGTGAGTCAAATGTAATTGGAGGAGGAAGCTTAATTAACGGGACATGATGGTATGATTAACAGAGATCAGCATCTAGATGTGAGCTTTACATGTGGCAGGAGTTTCTAGAATGTTTCCAGCAGTCAGTTTGTTGCCGGTCGTCATATAAAGTTGATCATCAGCTGTTAAGTGTTGAAATTTTGGGTCTCATGCTATGGCTTGCGCCAAAAACAGATTCATTTTGCAAGCACATAACTGAAATTTTCATAAGACGGTGTCTGAATGTCTGGAAACCACATTTAAATTCATTAAGTATTTTGTAGTTTTTTTAAACTATTTTTTTTATTTTGTGATTTGAAGTCATTTTGTGTGTGTGTGTGTGTATCTTCACCCTACCAAACAGTGTGTATCTCTGGGTGTGCTGTGAACGCATATCCGTGTTCTTTTACACGTTATATATATAAATATATGAATATACAGCGTATATTTGACCTGCCATGTTACCAGTTGGTTTGCTATTTATACAGGTCTGGGCACTTCTTTTATTTTAAAGCGCTGCCTCCTGATTTGCATGTTTTATATCGATGTACTGTTTGACCATAAAATGAAAAGCATATGTAGCCGTGTTGTTTTTGAAACCCTGTATAACATTTGCTTATTTTTGTAAACAAAAGTTCGTGAGTTAAATAGTTATATAGCTGTGAATGTAGTAAAAGGAAGTAAAGTTTTAATATAAATAATGTGGTCGTACTTTTCTTTCCGCTTTAATCACAGGAAAAGCATACATTCTCAATACACATATGATAGTTATTGCACTCAAATAACACTTGATTATCTGGTGAGTTCAACTGATTACCATAAAATAATTCGGGAAATTAAATGTATAAAACATGATCACTTTTTTTTTTTTTTTTTTTTTTTTAATTAATGCTATTGAATTCTGCAATTAAACCAATCACACATTTTCGCACACAAAAGGAATGATTATTGATTTATAAGGTACAAAGTAACATCTTTTAAAGTACTCCCAAAAGAAACATTAGTTGTGCTTTAGACCTAATAGTTATTAAAGTAATTTTCTAAGTTTGTACTAGAACACTGGAGAGTTCAGAAGAGTCCTGTGGTTTATTAGTTTTGCATTAATTAACGTGTTCATTATATCGCCATATAATACAGATCAATAAAGATGATGCTCGATATAAAAATGGTGCATATTTTAGCTTATGTAAACATCACCCCTTTATGAACTACAGGAAACCGTATGTTCAGCAACCTGATATCATTCATCAGTTTTAAAAAGCTTGAAAATTGCGCAAAAAAAATATTTTCCTTTCTGAAAAGAAAAAGACTTGTTACTAAACTTCTTGCAGTATAACAACTGAAAAAAACCACAGTATATCAGCACATGAAAATGCAGGGAGGTACAGGCAAGAAAACTACCAGGAATTATAAGAAAGTGTTGGAATAAATGAAGGATAGGAATGTTATTACTGTTTTATAACACTATTTGGTCAGACTTCTGATATACTTATATTAAATACGATTCATCATTTGTCATGAGTCTATAACATTCTTATCTGTTTTACTTCACAGGAATATGCGATTCATAGCAATTATACTGAAAACAAGAACACTGTCCCACATCCCGATACATAATCCATTTGCATGTTCTGGAGAAAATACCAGTGCTTGCAAAGCAGCAAAATAAAAGTGTGGAAAACTTTACACTTAAACTGACCATAAGTATCAAAGTGTAAAGCCAGCTAAAAATGGTATGATAAGCAAGAAAGACAAGAGCAATTGCAATTCAGTATGCCAATAGATTAATTGAAACAAAAACCAATTGCAAATCAAAATGCAAATAATATTGTCATCACTTGCATTTTGAATTAAACATACTATATATATATATATATATATATATATATATATACACACAGTCGTGGCCAAAAGTTTTGAGAATTACATAAATATTGGAAATTGGAAAAGTTGCTGCTTAAGTTTTTATAATAGCAATTTGCATATACTCCAGAATGTTATGAAGAGTGATCAGATGAATTGCATAGTCCTTCTTTGCCATGAAAATTAACTTAATCCCAAAAAAACCTTTCCACTGCATTTCATTGCTGTCATTAAAGGACCTGCTGAGATCATTTCAGTAATCGTCTTGTTAACTCAGGTGAGAATGTTGACAAGCACAAGGCTGGAGATCATTATGTCAGGCTGATTGGGTTAGAATGGCAGACTTGACATGTTAAAAGGAGGGTGATGCTTGAAATCATTGTTCTTCCATTGTTAACCTGGTGACCTGCAAAGAAACGCATGCAGCCATCATTGTGTTGCATAAAAATGGCTTCACAGGCAAGGATATTGTGGCTACTAAGATTGCACCTAAATCAAAAATTTATAGGATCATCAAGAACTTCAAAGAAAGAGGTTCAATTCTTGTAAAGAAGGCTTCAGGGCGTCCAAGAAAGTCCAGCAAGCGCCAGGATCGTCTCCTAAAGAGGATTCAGCTGCGGGATCGGAGTGCCACCAGTGCAGAGCTTGCTCAGGAATGGCAGCAGGCAGGTGTGAGCGCATCTGCACGCACAGTGAGGCCAAGACTTTTGGAAGATGGCCTGGTGTCAAGAAGGGCAGCAAAGAAGCCACTTCTCTACAAAAAAGACATCAGGGACAGATTGATCTTCTGCAGAAAGTATAGTGAATGGACTGCTGAGGACTGGGGCAAAGTCATATTCTCCGATGAAGCCCCTTTCCGATTGTTTGGGGCATCTGGAAAAAGGCTTGTCCGGAGAAGAAAAGGTGAGCGCTACCATCAGTCCTGTGTCATGCCAACAGTAAAGCATCCTGACACCATTCATGTGTGGGGTTGCTTCTCATCCAAGGGAGTGGGCTCACTCACAATTCTGCCCAAAAACACAGCCATGAATCAAGAATGGTACCAAAACACCCTCCAACAGCAACTTCTTCCAACAACAGTTTGGTGAAGAACAATGCATTTTCCAGCACGATGGAGCACCGTGCCATAAGGCAAAAGTGATAACTAAGTGGCTCGGGGACCAGAATGTTGAAATTTTGGATCCATGGCCTGGAAACTCCCCAGATCTTAATCCCATTGAGAACTTGTGGTCAATCCTCAAGAGGCGGGTGGACAAACAAAAACCCACTAATTCTGACAAACTCCAAGAAGTGATTATGAAAAATGGGTTGCTATCAGTCAGGATTTGGCCCAGAAGTTGATTGAGAGCATGCCCAGTCGAATTGCAGAGGTCCTGAAAAAGAAGGGCCAACACTGCAAATACTGACTCTTTGCATAAATGTCATGTAATTGTCGATAAAAGCCTTTGAAACATATGAAGTGCTTGTAAATATATTTCAGTACATCACAGAAACAACTGAAACAAAGATCTAAAAGCAGTTTAGCAGCAAACTTTTTGAAAACTAATATTTATGTAATTCTCAAAACTTTTGGCCACAACTGTATATATATAAAGCACACCTAAGATTAAAACTTCCTTGCGAAGACTAAATCAACTGAAAAACCTTTGTAAGCATTGTAAGATTTTTGCTTGTACACATTTACCCGAAGTCAATAAACCTTAAATATTTTAAATTGCAATATAGAAAGTGCAAAAAAAAAAACCTCCACAGCAGACAGAGAATACATAGAGAAAAACTGTATGCAGAAAGCATCCCCTTAATCCTGTTTCACTGCATGAGGTTTGTAGTAGATGACTGTGACTGTGACCCACTTGTTCATGACAACAAACCGGATGAGAACTGGAGAAGAAAGATAAAGATGACAAATAACACTTCACTTTAGTTCACATCGCATCAGAAAGCTCTTATACTGACCTTGTGCGTCTCCTGTGGTGATGATGGTGGTGAAGATCCGTGCTGACCAACAGAGCAAACACTCAATATCAATACGACAGACTGGAAAAGTGCTTAGTTTTTCTTTCGTGTCACTTACCCAGGCATGTATATGTGGCCAGAGCCCAGGTGAGAGCGCTTACCTGACCAGAGTCCTTTGAGTGCCACAGACACTGAAGCTGTGCCAGTTTACTGCCAGCACTAATGAAAGTGCACTAACTCTGAGAGACGATGGCAAATGGCAAACTTATTACCATTCAAAAGTTTGTATGACCCCCGCCCCCCCACGAGAACTTGCAAAAATGCTTAACCTTTAATCTGAATCTATTAATATATGACACTAAAGCAAATGCATACGGTATGTAAATACATATAAATATTTTTTTTTACAATCCAGTGGTTACTGCTGTTAAAGTCATGGTTTGGGGAACCCTGCTTTATACAATATGTAACAATGGATCCCTATTAAAAAATGTGTAAGTGTTCAATAATTCAATGTTGTATTTAGAAATAGTTATATTTTAACATTACCTTATATTATTTTAGGAACAAATCTAAATTAACATATCCCAGTCGGCATTTCAACATTGATTCAAAGTTGAAACAACGTCAGGTACCAGGGTTGAATCAACGCTGAATTACCTTTCGATTTTGCAAATTGGATGTCATTGGTGTTACATTGTGTTATATCACAAATGTTGACTTAAACAAGAATGTTTGAAACTAATTGTTTCAGTTCATGCTTTCATGAAATATTACTGAATCAAAAAATAAATATTGGTATAATTTATTAATTTTAGTCTTCTCGGTCGTGTTTTGAGATTTTATAGTGTAACCAATTAATAAGTCTATTAATTTATGTCTTAAGTTAGAAAGTCAACATAATTTGAAAATGACACAACTATAAATCAATTAACTAAGCAATCAAAATAAAAACAATGAAGAGCACTCTTGGAGAAAAGAGAATTGGAGTGTGCCTCTATTTATTTGTTTTTAATAAGCAATTCACTGGGTTAAACAAATACTGTTACAACACAAAAATTATACATTTTAAAGCAACAAGTTTTATAACAACTTCATAATCAAAAGACAAGTTTATCTTTTTTTTTAATCTTGCCATTTCCTTTAATTTAGAAAAAAAAGGCAGACATACTTTCACTGAGCAGCTTTGCTGCCTCTTGCTACCCTGTTCAAAGAACCATCTCTCTTGCTCTTTATTAATGCAAAGGCTTGCCAGTAATAAATAATACTAAAATGTTCTGCAAGTACACAAAAAAGATTGAGAAACAACAACAAGGTTAAATGTACAAGGTTTCGGGTGAAAGGAGTGTGACAGGTGAGGGTGGGCAAATTTAGCAAAATCTCGGGTTCATACAGGACAGACAAAGCATCTATACATCCATACTAGCCAGATAACAAAGTTGATTTTATTATTTGTGTGTGTGTGTGTGTGTGTGTGTGTGTGTGTGTGTGTGTGTCTTTTTTTTTCTATAAAGTGTTTTTTTTTAAACAAGCAGGCATTGTTAATTACAGAGCACAAAGAATTAAGGCAGCTCAAATGTTCGCCTCAAAAAACTTTTAACATTAGATCCTTAAAAACTGCAGTTTGCTCTTGTTATTTTACACAGGCATAGTGTCTCTCACGCAGAGTGCAGAAATAAGAATTTGTTGTTGCATAATTCCGGCTGTTGACAAAGCCATCCTCTTAATACCGCCCACAGGAATGATGAACAAAAAAAAAACAACAACAAAAAAACATTTCTTACATGGCTACAAGAGTGTCGCGATATTACTGTCCCCTTTGTCACATACTATAGATGTAGAAAACTCACATCTAAGCTGCCTCTCATTTTTCCAGTTCTCTTGATTTGACATCATTACAGTAGAGCTGACGTTGCTGTGATTGTTGTTTAGTTTGAGTTGTATAACACTGCTCGATGAGGGATGCACTGATTGATTGGTTTTGCTGGTATGTGAGTTGGGCTGTATGGGTTTCTGCATCTCCATCTTGTTTCTGTGCGTGTGGCTGATCTTTGGCCACAGCAGTGCTCATGTTCCCCCTGTCTGATTAAACAGAAGCCCTCCAAACATTCAGAATGACTAATTTTGGTGAATGAAAAAGCCAAGTGCTCTCTCTGTACCCAGCCTCGGGGCTGAAAGACAGTTTGGCCACTAAAACAGGCGCCTCTCTAGTAGATCCTTTGAAACGCTCTAGGATTACAGTATTGCACACTAGTTCTATGGTTTGTTATTTCAGTTCATTTTAACTCCTTGCATCTCTCATCTGTGCTTCTTTGTGCTTGCTGACAGAACACACTTCGCTTCCCTCTAGTGGACTAATGTTGCCATGTCCTTTTATTGTAAACAACTTTTCTCCTTTTTTATGAAGTTTCTGGTCGCATTGTTTTGGGATTATTATTTTAAAGATTAAGTCTTGTATTTATTTGCCCCTACTGGCATGAACATGTGACCCGACCACTACCATTTGTTTGCACATGATTCCACATTTAACTCTCATGTTTTTGTTGTTTTTCATATTAAAATAGCTTATTTTTAGACTCATACTACCTTTCAAAAGTTCAAAAGCCAGTAAGATTTTTTTTTTATCTCAACAAGGATGCATTCAATTGATCATGTGTAAGTACCAATTCTGTCCTTTTGAAATTTCCATTCATCAAAGAATCCACAAAAATATTAGCAGCACAACTGTTTCCACCACTCAAAATAAGAAATCATTCTTGAGCACCCAATAAAATTATTAGAATGATTTCTGATGGATCATGTGACACCTGAAGACTGGAGTAATAGTTGCCAATTCATGGCATTTTCACAGGAATAACTTAGCAATTTGTTTGAATATATTTTAAAATGTATTTTAAATTGTAATAATATTTCCAAATTTTAATGGTTTTACTGATTTTTTTTGCTGTGTCTTGCTGACCCCGGACTTTTGAACGGTGTTGTATTTTGGTGAGAGAAATTGCTTATTTCGGCCTTGTTTTTGGGAATTTTTTATTTTTTTAGGAAGATCCGGCAAAACTCTGGATCACCATCATGTCATTTAGAAAGCACTGAACAGCAATCAAATAGGAGTTTTTTTTTTTGTGGCCATTTATAATAGCTGACACACAGTTTTACAGTGTTTACCATAAGTGCAATGACTATGTCTCCCATACAATGTACACATACATACACAGTGTCTCTCTGTTGTTGTCAAGGACAGCTTCATCTGCTATGTCCCACACACACACACACACACGATTTTTTTTGCTGGTGTCATTGTCTTGTCTGCGTGGGACCGCAGACACTACAACAGTGTTGGGTTTCAGGGCTATATCTGTCCCAGCCCAGTCTGTGCTGCTCCGGTTACAACAGCAAGGTCACACAAGCACACACACATATACACATACACAGGCAAGTGAAAAAAAATCATATTTCATGTCTGTGAGATGTGTAATGGGTGTTTGGGTGGTGTGTGCAGCCATAGGAAGTGATTATAGTATGACATGACTTTAAATTGTCCTTCAAACACCCTTTTAATCAACAAAAACAAGCTGTTACTGCTGCTTTTAAGAGTAAACTGTTATAAAGGAAGTAAGTTTGAAAATGGGAATAAAATTGTATAGGTCAGAGTGACAAATTTAACAGAACATCTGGATATCAGAGTTTAAAAAAATGTGACTTGTTTCCCAATTGTAGATTTAAATCTCATACTGTGACTGTTTCACCATTTCTGCTTTGATTTGGCAAAATTGCTACTGTATATCTTACAAAGCAGACTTTTTTCTTGCAGTTGAGACATTTTATTTCATAATTGCAACTTTGTCTTGTCAACTATGTCACAGTGAGAATATTTCTCATAGTTGCAACTATATTTCCTATAATTGTGACTTTATATCTTACAGTGTGTCTTATGTTCTTATTTAAGATTCATCTAACGATTAAATTGTTTATTTTTTACTCTGAGGTGGGGTAAGAGGGGAGAAGTGAAAAGGCTGAGAATGAAAGAGGAGGAGGGGAGAGAGGAAAAAAGCTAGGAAATTTGAGTCAATAATGAAAGTGACATATGATGCTGTTGCTGGCTCCTCATGACCAATCCAGACATGTAATGTACGTTCGGTTGTGCCGCACACACAGTATCAAGATTCTCAGATCAACACTGAGATTCACTGTTTCTCCTATAAACACACACACACACACTCAGTATACACGCTCAGTCCATGTGTTTGGTGTGTGTGTGTGTTTATGCCTCTCTGATATTTTGCCCTTTTTATCAATCTGCTCTCTGTAACACCTCCATCCAGACGGAGGGTCAGCCAGCCGAATCAGCACTGACAAAATAAATCTGACACAGGAATGTGTGTGTGTGTGTGTGTGTGGGATTAAATCTGACACTGGAATGAGACTCCACCACATACAAACCCCAGAGAGAAATCCAGTCCTTACTCTAACCAGTCACAATTAGACCTCTGAGCCTACTCTTAAAAAAATATACCACTGTGAAACTGAATCCTGCAACAAAAAGTACAGAGGAATAGGGTAGGATTACACTCTACTTTGTACGTCGTCCAAGAGCAGAGAGAAAAAGAAGAGGGGAAAAGAGGGAGAGAGAGAAGTGGTAAAGGTTGCAGGGGAGATTTGGGTCAGTGTTGGTCAGTTAAACTCAGTTTATATGAGAGTAATCAGAGAAAAAAAACACCAACAGTAAAGATGAAAACCAAAAGACAGAAACAAAAGAAAATGAAAAACAAAACAAAAAACGATAAAAGTAACCAAAAAAAACAAAAAACAAACAAACAAAAAACAGGTAAACAAAACAAAAAATAAACAATTAAAAAGTAAATAAAAACAACAAAAATAAAAAAGTATATCAAAGTGACTTAAGTAAAGAAAACAAGCAAAAAAAAAAAAGTAAAACAAAGAATCTCTGATCTGAAATTCTGTTCTAATGAAATTGTTTAAATGAAAATGTTTCATTTATTTCCTTTTTTTTCCATATATGACTGAAACTTTTGTATTCATCGATATTATCAAATCATGCGTATTTTTGATTTGTGTATTTTTTTTCATCCCCCTTGTGATGTCCGACACATTGCTTGACAAATTTTTGACTCGAATTTTAGACCTTCTCCCAAAATAAATTGGCAAACTTGAATGTTTTGTCAAACTGAACTCCATTTTGGCCAGAAATCGGATACACCTCCCAATTAAACACACACAAACACGCACACGCTTGGCTTTAAGGTTCACTCCTCCACTTTAGTCAAAACAAATAACCTATGCACCCAGGTGCTAACCATGCATTCAGCTCTTACAGTACTCTGTGTAACTAAAATCATTTTGGCTCGGTGTCCACCTAACCAACCCAGTCTACCTTTAAGCTAAATGTTCTTGGCATCTTGTGTAAGTGAATGCTATACTGAGGCACCTTGGAACTAACTGAAACTGTTCATGTAACCGTAGCTGGAAAGGAAGTGATGAACATAATTTAGCACTGACTGGGATTTGGCGAAAAACTAAAGCATAAAAAAAACCTCAAGAATGTACCCTTGACACCAGCTCGCAGCTGCCCGAGATGCTTACTGACCTCTCCACTGGTTTTGATAGTACTCTTGATAGATTTTTCTTAAATAGGAGCACTGCAATAAGATGGATACTGATATAAATAATGAGAAATCCAACCCAAATGCCCCTGTGGACACTGATTTCCATCTAAGCCATCTGATACATCAGGACAGTGTGTACACAACCCACCAGCAGTGTTAGACCGACTCTTCGCTGAGCCGTACGCCGTGGCAATGAGTGCTTGTGACTGAACAGACTGGATGGGACAGTCTCCAAGCCAATGGCTGCAAAACTAGCAGCCATTTTAACAGTTCGCCAAAATGCTTGGTGAGGCCTGTACCCTGTAATCCTCAATCAAATCATTGAGTGAATGAATTTTAATTGCACTATAAACCAGCAAACCAACCACAAACACTTCTCTCCAGTAGTGCAGACTACTTATCTTCTAGTTATCTTCTCCAACGATAGATGAGTTTCCAGTTTCTTTCCAGGGATGAAATGAAAGTTCACTCCATCCTTCTGTTTTTGTACTCCCTAAAGAGTGTGTGTACGTTTCTCTCTTCCTGTCTTTTTTGGTGTCCGGTTCCAGAACACCTCTCCCTCAGAAAGGAGAGAAAGGAAAGAGGTTAAGAAAGAGTACAGAGTGTTTTGCTGGTGTTGCAGATACTGATACATATAGTCAGAGGAAGTGAGGGGGAGAAAGATTTGAGAGGAGAGAGTATTCAGAGTTTTAGAGCAACTCTGCATCTGTATTAGTCTTTCTGACTGAAACTATTGAATCAGAAGCATCCAAACGTATCCAGACAGATTAAACCAAGCTTCTTTGAATGCACACACAAAGCACAAAACTGGTCCATCCATCTGTGGCAGGATTTGACTGGCCCTGTTCCAAATTATAGTTATTCATGAGCGTGTTTGATAGGCAGCCTGGCAGATCTATTGTGTTTGACTTAAGCTCCGCCTTTTTGGAAATCTGTATATGTACACTGTAATGCCGCCTCCAAACAGTAGGGGAAACTCCTCTCAACAAGCCGTGGATAGACAGGTCGAGTGGAGAGGATGAGAAATATCTCTTCCATCAACTAGTAGACTGAGAACAGACTTTGCCTGAAGATATCGCAGTTGAAGGTCAAACATCACGTCCGATCTACATTCCCAGATTAACGGTTTGTGTCAGTCTTTGTTTAGCCGAAAGGGGTGGAGATGGAGCAGACTGCTGCCAAATCCGGATGATCTGTGTGCATATTGTCGCAACGTGTATGTGCGTGTTTGGAAAAGTGGAGAAAACAAGGTTGACATCTTGATTGGCTGGATTGTGGATGAAGTCTGTGGACAGCTGATGGTCTCTGCTGCAGTGCAGGTCTCTTTATCCCTTTGGTGAGATGGTGATTTCTATAAGAGAGAGGTGGGCAAAATAAAAGAGAGACAAATAAGAGAAACAAAGAGTAATTGGTAAATTGACACTTACAGCCTTGTTGGTCTTTTTTGATCTGTTTGAATGATTTATATGAGTAAAAGATCAATTCAGGGATAAATTTAAGAGTTTCTAGAATATTAAAGGGATAGTTTATCCTAAACTCAAAGTTTTGTCACTTTTTACCTCCCCTCATGTCAATGGGGACTGAGACTGTTAAGCTCCAAATTGACAAAATGATTTCTGATTTACTTCAACAAGGATGCATTAAATCAATTAGAATTGACAATAAAGAATTTTTTTTAAATAAATACAGTTATTTAGAGCTTTCTATTCTTCAAAGATTCCTGAAAAAATGTATTTCAGAAACAGAGATTTCTTCAGATACAATGTTTTATTCATTTTTATTTATTTATTTTTTATCAAAAATCAACAAGCATTTTAATGGTAGTCTATGTTAGATATATAAGTGAGTTATAGACTTACATGAACTTTTGTGATAATTTTATGGTGCTTTTGCTTCCTTTTGAAGTAAGAATGCTCTAGTTAAACATTTAATTGTATAGAAAAGAGGGACAAAGTTCATTTCTCAAAATTCACTTTTTTGGTGTTTCAAAGAAGAAATACAGATTTGGTGCAACCTGGGGGTTTGAAATGAAAATATTTGTTTTTAATTTTGTGTGAACTATTTCTTTATTATAAAAATCTTCAAAAAGAAAAAAGAAAACAGAAAAATGTACGGTATTATAGTGGCATTATAGCGCTTAAAGCAATCTAAGAATGAAGGCAGACATGCAGTAAATCATAAGACTACTAAGAAAGTGGACAAACTCTGATTCTCACCTGTCCTCTGTTTCACTTGTTCTGATTGCGGATACGCAGACACCTTCTCTTCAGTGGAGGCTCCATTTCCATTGGAACGGTTCCTGTTAATGGTGCTGTCAAGCCACAGGGTAAAATGGCAGCGGTTTTGTCAGCAGGTTTGGGCACGGGCTGAATGACACAGCCAGGTTTGGGCATTATGGGCAGGGCGTAGGCATGGTCCTCACCAGATGGGGCATCTTCAGGGCTCTGAGGTTTGTCCTCCCCTGTTACTGCGGTAATGGCAGACTGGTCATTTGAGCTTCTCTTACCTGCTGAGTCTCTTTCTGTTGCTAAGCAGCTGTTCTCTTTCAGGTCCTCTCCTTCTAGATCAGCCCCCGCAGGCTCGCAGCATACAGCGGCAGTTCTGCGGCAGGGGTCCACTAGAGGGCGCTGCTCTAACAGAGGTGTTCTGATCGAACTCTCTGCTGGAGGCACATTACAGCTCCCATTAACAATCACATTGCAGGGTGTAGCAGAGCCAGGCTCAGATTTAGCTGTATCACTGCATGTGATTGGATGAGAAAGTGGCGGTGTGCCGCTGCAGTAGGACGGGTCGGCACAAGGCAGAGCCACGCTAGCCAATGGGCTTTCATCATTACTGTCTCTGTGGTTATCTTCTATTTTACCTGTACTAGTACTAGCTGACCCATCCACCTCAGTTTCACCCAAAACTGCAGGTGGTGGGCTTAACCCGGGCTCTGCTTTTACCTGCACACAGGTTACAAGCCTCTGTATAACTAGCTGTTGCCGGGAACGACGACATGTTGTTAAATCAATGACTCCATCTGCTGGTGTGTCTTTCTGGGAGTGTCCAGAGCTTCCGTTACCAGAGTTTTCTGTTTTAACCATGAGCTCTGCCACGTTTGCCATGCCCTGCTCCATCTGTTTGGAAAATCCTGGCGAAAATGTATCTGAGGTGGGAGGGGCTTGCTGAAAGTCCCTCCCCTCCCCTCTGGAGGTGCTTTGAGAAAATGATGGTGGTGCTTTTGAAGCACTCTGCTCACTTGCAGCATTCAGAAGTGTTCCATCATTTCCTGGTCGGTCACCAGAAGCCTGCGGACTGAAGGGTATGGGCACTGGAATGGGTATGGGGACCGGTAATGGCACAATCACTGGATAGGGCACTAATAATGTTGGTGGTGGCACTAGGGGGGCTAAAGAAGGTATGCCAATATTCATAATGGGTGGAACTGGGATGGGTCCAGCTGGCATCATGTTAACTGGGGGGAAAGGCAAGGCTGGCATGTGGCCACCGGGATGTGGCATCATACCCGGAGGGTTCCCAGGGAGGTTTGGGGTGGAGGATGGGTGCATGTGGGGGGAAAAGAGCGGGCGGTACATAGGGCTTGATGGAGGACCCAAAGTCCGAGGAGGAAGTGGTGGCCCAATGCCAGGAATCATGGGATTGGAATGAGGGCTGTTGGGGCCTGGGGGACGTAGGAACGGAGGGCGAATCTGCTGCATCATCTGGTGCTCCATAAAGAGAGGGAGAGGAACTGGGCCACGCGGTGTCATCACCATCGGCGGGCTGCTAGGCGGCACACCCAGAGCTGGATGTAAACCTGCTATCGGTGGTGGAGGAGGAGGTGGCGGTAATGCAGGGCTTTCATGCAGCCGCGGTGTGGGGATTTTCGTAGATGATGATGACGAGGATGATGAGGACGAGGAGGAACACACAGTTCCAGTTTCAGATGGCGACCCCGAGGTGGACCCAGAAGGTCCCGCTACAGTGGTGGCACCCCCTGGTGAAGGTGCCTTGCGACTGCGGAGCTCATTTAGAGGTGCGCTCCAGGACTCGGGTGTAAGGAGCTGTACACCCGCTGTGCTCTCCGATATCGTATCACTCGTGGGGAGAGGAGGGTTACATAAACTCCCTGGCAGTGCGGCCTGAGTCTCTTTATAGAATATGTCCATCTTATACTGGTTCAGACACTTTGCACTGCAGAACTGGAGCCGTCTTTCACCCGCTCCAAAATCCAGGTACTCCTTAGTGTGGCGGATGTGTTTGCACCAATCGCAGACCTGTAACATAAACAACCACAAAATTAACAACCTAAATTATAGATTAATACTTCACAATGTCTATATTAAAGCATACTAATCCAAGCACTGTGGACTAAGACATCATTAAAAGAGTATGGCTGTCCTTCTCTATTTCTTAGAGAGTCTGATGACACAGTGTGTGAAGAGAGTGTGTGTTCTATGAAGTGTCTATGTAAGATTAGGGTTTTACAGAATAGGCATTAAATATAACAAACCAAGTGTGAAGAAAAATGTGGTTTATATCATGAAATATTAAAATCAAATCAAGATGATTATTTTTTTTGTCTCAGAATACAGAAATAATATTGTACAATAAAAATACAAAATAAAATATAAATATATATATGTATATATATTAAATATGTATAATGCATTTAAATGTTAATTATATATATATATATATATATATATATATATATATATATATATATATATATATATATAAAATGCTAAAAGGGGCTTATTGTGTATTTTTTTGATTATTGTTCTCTAACTCGTCCTAACACACTGGCTTTCGGTATTTTTGACACATGCGTCCTCACATACACAGACACACTCATTACAAGATGTCAGGAGTCAGCTGCCCAAGGCAAGCTGCAGGGTCAAACTCTGACAGCCACTACTAAAAGGTTTTCCCTTCAAGGGGAAATTATGCATGTGGATTTTGAGTGTGTGTATGTGAGTGTGTATCTGTGGCACTGCAGGTGACACTAACTGAGAAAGACAGTGACAACAGACTGAGATAGACAGGACCGAGGGGCTTAAACCTGTGAAACAGAAAATGTGGGTTGTGTGTACATGTGAGAGTAAGACAGAACTGGGGAACTCTGGGTAATTAAAGAATATGTTGTCTACTGCTAACACAAAGAATAACTTAACAGGGGCATAAACAGGCCAAACCATAGACAAATGAACATCGTCATAAGTATTCTATAAGAAAGAAATACTACTAAATGACTGAACACTGCCTCTGTCTCACTCCTTTTCTTTGACACTCCTTCTGCCAGGAAAGTTTTGTCTGTCCATTCACTCAACAAAACTGTCTTGGAATTGATAAGGCTGTCACTCTCCTCCAGAGAGGAGGTCAGTCAAAGTAGTTAAGTGGAGAAAATTTGCCTCAGGCCTGGCGAGTAGAGTACATAGAAAGAGATTGCAAACATTGGCTTCTCATAAAGACAGACAGGTAGACAAAGACAGACCTGGCAACACAACTAACTGCACACAGAATGGGGGGTTCACAAAGAATGAATTGCATTGTTCATTTGCATGCACTGTTTCAGATGTTTTAGCTCCCAAATTTACTAGTTTTATGCAAATTAAGTAATGGTGCAAACATCCAATTCTTGTGAATCGGTTCTGAGTGCTAGCTTGTGGTAGAACTATTATTGTTAGTGTCTATAATAAGCCTAATTAACATAGAAAGCAGGCATGTTTCATGCTAAAATATTACATGGTAATATGCTACATTCTTGAATTTGCCCCAAAATGAAGTAGAAACAAATGACACTCTCATGCTATTACTACACACAAGCTGAACACTGGAAATCCAATAGCTACAAAGCCCTATGCATGCTTCTGTTGATATGTGTTGTGTCCAAATGTGTGTACTGTTTACTTATGCATTGGCTAATGCCAATACCGCTTTTGAATCCGAATCAGAATATGATTTGCCTCAGGCCTACCTGAGCAGACTGCAGAGACAGAGATTTCTCTTAAGACTAGTGAATTGACTGCCAAAGCCAGAGTTCCACTGAAGATAATGAAGGCATTTATCATATGCCACTACTGTCAATGATGGACATTCATCACACGGATAAAGAGACAGAGAGAAAGAGGAAGGCTCACTGGAAGTAGACACACTTGCATATACACATTGTATGGTAACACAAGTCTACTTCCAAGACGCAAGTTTCTTAATCAGTTTTTGTAACCTCATTTTCCAGTAAAAATAATCATTCTTAAAACAAGATAAATTTACATGGGATAACTGCATAAAATAAGACTTGTTTTCAGAGAGAATACCTTACAGTGTATCTTTTTATGCTAATGAGGTTTATGTTTAAAACAAGTGGGTAACGTCAAAATATATTCTCAGAAGAAAGTCTTATTATATTACTTTTGCTTCTTAACCAATGAAGGATGTTGAGATATTATTATAGTAAAATATTGATTAATGAAAGTATCTATTTAGAACAAATCAAAAGACATGCATACATACAAATGCACATCTGATTTTGAATCAGTAATCCAATCTTTAGTGCATTACTTGAAGTGATATAATATGAAAGAAGCTGGCTGCTGCAGGATGATGCGGAGAAAAATAAAGCTGACAGACACCATTCATTCATGAATCAGTGTGATTTTTTAATGAAGCCTTCGCTCTGTTTCAAATGTGGGAGCTCTGACCATGCCAGTTAACACGCACAAACCCGCTCGAGGCATGTCTGGATATTCTCAATTATAAATGATTTTCATATTTCCTGAGTTTAAAAAGCGAGACAGATGGAGACCACTTAACAAGTCATGGCTCTCTGAGAGAAATTTTACTGCACATTACCCTAATGGACTTCTTTTTTCTCTCGCTCACTTCTCTCCACTGTCTCTCTCTTTCTCTTAATCTTTCACTCACCCTTATTTAGCTTTGCTCTCTCTCTCTAACATGGTTGAGAGGAAATTACTGTCATTTACTTCTGCTGTGGCCGTTAAGCTGATGTCCGTGACCATGCTGCGAGTAGCTGTACGCTCTTTTACTGTAATTACCTGCCAACGTACGGCTGCCAACTCAACGTTAGAGAGGAAGTTTCTGTGCAAATGCTTTTCTTTTCCCATCACGCACACCCTCTGGCCCCAGAATGTGTCTGTTCTCGACCAGCCATATGCTGATTTTATACACACACACCTACTCACACATGCACATACCCCACTTGTTCATTCATGTGTAAAACAGTAACATTCAATGCAGATTGACAATGTTTAAACAAAAACATGAAATATGGAATGTCAGAAAGAAGTAACAAACTGTTTCTACAGATAATAAAGTAGATAAGCAGAACACCTCATGATCTAGTCTTGAGTTAACAGTGCAGGTGTGTGATTTGACCAGTCTTGTGTCAAGTGCTAAGTCTTTAGGAATTTACGAAGGAATTTATGGGTCATATTTCACCACAAAATAAAACAACCACATACGAAGTCATTAGGTTTCTAACTGTGACATTATATTAATCAATGTAATGCAGAAAAAAATATATTAAGACAAAAAAAATTATAATAATACAGTAATGTCACAATAAGAAAATAATTGCCAAAATTAACCATGATTTTATTAAAGTAAATGTGTAGTAACCAAGGTTTTTTTTTTTTTGCGTAGATATTGATAAAGATTACCATTTGTATAACCACAGTTTTACTACAAATGCCATGGTTAAACTATCATTAGTGTAGCAAAACCATGGTTAATTTGTGGTTACCATTGTTTAACTATAATAAGTATGTTTCTTTTTTTTAAGGGATATATTAGAACAAACAAGACAAATTCTTGTCAATACTATATTTTAGAATTTAGACTTAAGACTTTGAGACATGGCCACAATCATACAGTCTTTCTAAAATCTAAATCATCTTAATCAATATGCATTGGCTGTTTATACATCTCAAATTTTGGGGTATTAAATGGTTTATATCTTACAAGCACATCGCTGTTTGTCTTGAGGACAAGTCTGGGCGTATCTTTGGACAAGCTGTGGTGTGGAACGCCCTCCTCCTCTCTGGCCTAAAGGAAAAAAATAATGTCCCTTTTTATGCATGGCCAAAACTGAAAATAAACACACACATAACAGATGTAAAAAAGAAAGAAGGAATGATGTGAATGAGGAAATAATAAGAGAATAAAGGCAACGTGCTGACCTGAATAGACATATAGAAAACAGAGACATTCTGTGTGAGTGTGTCTATCTACATTCTAATTCTGTAACCCAAGGTTATATAGTAGTATGGTAGACTCAAACAAGTACATGTTTCAATTATATCAAATTCTTAAAAAAAAAAAAGATTCAGAAATATTCTAGAAAATTAGGGGAGAAAGCACAGCTGAAACACACTAAAATAAATGAAATATCAAAAAATAGCACTGAAATAATTAAAATAAAACAATGAGTTTTATAGAGTATCCTTCATATTCTCACTGTTTTATTCTGTCTCTGGGGACCTGAATGCCACTGCTGACAAACACCTCACTCACAAAAACACTGAAGAACATCAGTCTCCGCATACGCACACTTGTGCCATCTTCTGACTTTATTTTGTGTAGTGTCTGTGACCCCTTTGGACTTGAGCCAACTCATTTACATATAGCACTAATGAGGCTGCATACGCTCTAACACTCACACAAATGGCATGTCCGCAGTCTTAATGACTTGAGACATGACGGTGCTCGAAGAAATAACCACACAAGCCATTCTTTTGCACTGTGAAGCCTCTTTCATACACACAATCACAGATGAAGCAGAGTTTGATAGTGTATGTGAAGACAACTCTTTGCCTCCGTATTCTAAAACATGCCCCAAATTGCTGCAGTGTGTTATGCCACCTGGGCTTTAGCATTTCAACCACATCTCTGCCAGCCATCATCTGGGCATCACGCAACCAAACCCAGGTGTGTGTGTGTGTGCCTTTTGCCATTGCCAGGTAAAATGTACTTCTCCAAGGACAGAGATGGGAACACATTTGAGGCACTTTCTGAAACACCTATACACACACACACACACACACAGGCACCAACTTTCCAACCAGTTCATCTATCTATCTATCTGTATGTCTATCTGTCTGTCTATCTATCTGCTGACAACAAGGTTTTCATTGGCTGAAAAATTTAAATACATCGTGTCATTTCACTTGCTAAATCGAAAAATCAAATTAATTAGTATTAGGATTATTATAAGGGTTTTTGTTTTTCTATGTCATTTGGGTAAAGCAATGCATTTGTTAGTTGACATTAACCTATTAACCTATTAATTAAGAATTTTTCCACTTCTCTGACATGTTGCCCAGGCTGCGTCCGCTAATATGTGAGTTGCTAGAGTGGCCAAGTCTATGTATGTGTGAGACAGTGATTTGAGAGTGTGTATGTTTGTTCTCCTGGCTAGAAGCTATGAAATAATCACCCTGCACCGTGAGTCACAACGCCATGGCAACAAGACCTGAAGAAGCAGAGGCCCAATAGCTTCGACAATCACACATACACACACACACACACACACACACACACACACACACACACAGTTAAAAGAGTTTGTTTCAGATATAAAGTAATTTAGCAATCTTAATTCTTCAACATTTGAAATAGAAATGAATAAATCAGTTGCATGTCTGTAAACCTGCAGTAACTTAAGTTACTGGTTATAGATGTATGAATGTTCTCATTTGTTATGAGTTTTTTAATGAGATATGTGTATATTAATTCAACATCACCATTTACTGGCTGATAATTTACGCTCTGTCAGATTTTAACACTGTAATCAAATCTAACATTTAGGAGAGTTACAATTTCTCCTGACACACACACACACACACTCACACACACAGGCACACGGTGCAGAAGAAGAGCACGGGAAGAATGAAGTATGAATGAACCAGTAGATTAAGAAATTAATGGAAAAAGTCAAGAAAAGGATGTTTAACTGGTTAAGATCCAACACACACATTTCCAGTGACTTGGTATTTTCTGTCCTAACCCTCACACAAAGACATTATTTAGTAAGTTTAGTCAGTTTCGGAGCACTGACTGTCCTCACAATGTACTGTAGGCGATTTCAGGATTTACTATCTTCAGCTTATATACTATCTTTGTGTCTGTACGATGACTCACACCAAAATACTGAACAACATTCACACACACACACACACACACACACACACACACACACACACAGCATATGGCCAGTTAGTCTACACTCCTCTATTTTCTTGCTCTTATTGGCAGAGTTGCATTTAATTTTGTTTCATTCCGTTTTTATGGCATGAAGCACAAACCGGTCAGACTGTCTGTCTTTGAGTCCATCTGCTTGGCTGTTTAAAAAAGGATTGCTTTTCCCAGGTGTCCAAGACTGAGGTTCATTTGTACACATTTTCTTCAATGTCTCTTTCTCTCAGGCAAACATTTTTGTTTAATTAATTTTGACAGTTTTGAGAACATTATGCAGCAATGATAAGTGACATGACATTCAGCCAAGAATGGTGACCCATACTCAGAATTCGTTCTCTGCATGTAACCCATCCAAAGTGAACACACACACACACACACACGCACACACAGCAGTGGGCAGCCATTTATGCTGCGGCACCCGGGGAGCAGTTGGGGGTTCAATGCCTTGCTCAAAGGCACCTAAGTCATGTTATTGCCAGCCCAAGATTCAAACCCACAACCCTAGGGTTAGAAGTCAAACTCTCTAACCACTAGGCCACGACTCATAATACCATGTATTGCGATGAATGTCAAGTTACCTAAAGATAAGCATTATTATGTACTAAAGCAATTAGCAACTCAAGGCCAATTTTACTATGGGTAAAGATTTCTTGTATGGTAAATTTACTTTAAAGCTGCTTATTGTTTTTATAAAATAAAGGCTATAGCAATATGGTAAAAGACACCACTGTTCCATAAGTAAATGCATTACTTATAATAATAATCAGAAAATGTATCTATTGTTTGTTTGTGATAAAATAATGCTGTCTTTATAAACCTTCTATTCTTAAAAAAATTAAAAATCCTGAAAAAATGTTAGCACGGTTTCCATAAAAAATATTCAGCAGCATGTGTTCCTTCAATCACTTTGGATCTTTTTTGTTTGTTTGTTTTACATTCTATAAATTTTACAATGCAATTCATTGTGCAGTGTTAATGTACTTTTTGCACATATCTCCTTTTTTAGATGAATAAATGAATACAAAAATAAAATCTAGTGTGAACAAGAAACTAAGCGTTGAAAGAAAAAACTGTATACTAGAATTGAGCCAAAGCTCAGAAAAACTGTACTAAGAATTCCCATAACAAAAAGTGTGCATGTCAAAAGAACACAATATGGTACTTATTTATACTTTACACCACTACTTTTTTGATTGTGATGCCTGGCATTAAAACATTCTATGTCATAGTTTTTATGTTCTTTTAATAACTGTTTTCATGGCACAATTTGCCACTAAAGCTACACTACAACAAACTCTCACTGTAACCGAGTTAGACTGACCCCAATTCATTGTACTTATTCAGCTTTGCTCATCACAAATACATTTCAGTCTTGTTCACCTCAGTCCAGAACAAATCACCATATATGGGCACACTTCTCTGTATTCCAAATATTCATTTACTCTAAGGTTTCATGAGGCTAAAAATATCTTGTCAAAATTCATTAGCTCAGCACCTACACACACACACACACACACACACACGCAAATCTGAGGATTTGGACACTGTAAAATGAGCCCACTGGCTGACACAATAAACACAATACAATAACAATACTGTGTGTGTGTGTGTGTGTGTGTGTGCACGTGCGTGTCTGACAGAGGTTTACCACATTTCCTCTGAGGAGGACACTCCTTATTCACACACAAACAAACACACACACACACACATCTTTATTAGGGAGGAATTATAATCACCTGAAGCAGGTGGTGTGAGGATATTTTACTACCCAAGGTGGGCCGGTGGGATGATAGAGATATGTATGTGTATGTATGCGTTCTCCTTTTCCGTTTGGAGTTTTGCAGATGTAGCAGCTGCAGGTATTTACTGCAGTAACACAAGACCGCAAGCAAACCCACCACCCCACAGCCCCTCCCAGTGTCTTATTTCACACACACAAACACAATACTGCTTATCTTTGCAGCTGACCTTGTGGTGTGCATGACAAAACTGAAAGAGAAAATGTTCATATAATCTTAGAGCGTAATAGAGTTTCCCCATCCTAATGAATTATAGAAATAAAGGTGGAGTCGCAGTGGTGGCAGAACGCCAGGAGTATTGTCAAAGGAGTGAAGTACACAGCTCTATGATTGGTGGGATTAAATGAACATGCTCCTGCCAGACGTTCGTTTGGCATTCCACAGACGTGTCTCCTCAGAGAACCAGATACAGCATCCAAACGTCCACAGACGTGCCAAAACGACCTCACAGTTTACACTATATAATCACAGACTACACTGACCGCATATCAGATGATGTCACTCAGCACACACCGTTCTCTTTATTATACGTGAGTAAATAAATTATGAAAATCTGGACTTTGAGCATAATTCTAATGACATTTTTATAATAAAAACATGGACAATGGAAATTTGACTGCAGATGCACAACAGACCCTCACGCTCTTATGTGAACTTCATAGGGTTAAATCAGTGTTCGAGTAAATCTCACAAAAACATGTCCAGGCCATTCCTCCAATAACTTTATCTACTGTACATTGCACAAAAAGAGAATCTGTCTAGGCCACATTCCACCCCAAATTCAAAGGATAAAAAGAAAGAAATTAAAACTAAAGTATCTAAAATTGTTTGCATACTGATTTTGTTTTTCATTATATCTTAGCAGATTTTACCCACAAAACTCTCATTACTATTATGTCTATGTCAGATTCTCATTACTGTAGTGCAAGTTTTTTTTTAATAGCATACATTTTTCAGCATAAATCAGCAGATATAATAAATATTACAATGATTTTGTTTTTAGTAATAATCAAAATTGGGGTGCTTAATTAATGTTCAACTGTCATGAAATGTCACAATGCAAAATTAATGCGTAAAAAAAATAGGATAAATTTTTAGAACCATTAATTTTTCACCAAAATATAATTGGCTTTTTTTTTTTTATAATTTCCTATATTTTATTTGTTTGTTTGTTTTCAAATTTGGGGTGAAATATAACCCACAGATATGAATATAGCCAGTTCTTAACAGTTGTGAATTCACTGTCACTGAATTACAAGTCATTTTATATTTGTGTGGAGGGGTTCATTTTTTCTGACTACATGTTTTTTGCCTACACTTCTTAACTACTGTAAGTCTCTCTTTCATATTGTAACTGATTTATTTCTTGAATTTCTTTAAAAAAGTAGGTATTTTCATTATCAAAATATATACCCACATGTACATATATATACTTGTTCTTTATTCTAGTTCCAAAAAAAAATCATGTTTTAATATTTAGCTATGTGAATAATATATATCTATGACCTGAACAATCTTTTATAGATAAGGTTTATGGTTTCTTAACATACATACCTTGCTAAAGTATGTATTTTTGTATACATTTTAAGAAGATATACGAACTCTATGCCCCTGGGCATCTACTCTGCTCAACAATTTATGAGATTTATACAAACGTCTGTTTTGTGTATCCATATGTTTTTGTGTGTGTGACACAGAGACTACTGTATGCATTTAGGTTTATATGCATGTGTGTAGTAGCGCCAGTAAAGCTCATGTTTGCATGTTCGTTGGTCTGTTCATGCTGTCCACTCTGTCCTCAAACACACCACACACTAAGCAAGGGGTGGCTTTGAACAAACATGCATGCATGTGGGAGTGTGTACGCATGCATGTGAGACTCTTGTGTGTGAACAAATGTGTGAGGTGTATTTGTGTGTATGCGGGTGTGTATGCTTTTGTATGCATGTGTATGTGCCTAAAGTTTGCATGCGTCCATGGTATTATGAGTTCCATCAGTGTGTGATTAAGTGTGCAAGAGAGTCTCTAACACACACGAGGAGAGAAGAAATCCAAACACAGTATACTTACACTGCAATTCCTCACATATCCAAGCTTAGATAGAAGAGAAAACACACAATCAATATCTGTCTCACTCTGATGGCATGAGGTTTAAATCTAAATGAGGTTCACTGCAGTTATGGTGTATTGTGCTGTACTTTTTGAGCAATTATTGTGTTGTATTTTAAGGAAATATCCCTTTAAAAGGGGAAAATAGACTTTCAGAGATATGCTCTGGTAAATCTCAGGAACAATAAATTATTTACATAATTGCAAGAAAATAATCAGGATGGGACCAAAGTTAAAGGACAGAGCAAAAGCTAGAAATTGTTCAGTGAGTTAGTTTATAATTTCCATAATATTATCAAACAGGGTGGAGTGAGAGAAACCAGCTAATGCCACAAAACATCACAGAGATGATCTAATCCACTGCCATGAAACCCATTTTCACCAAAATTGTGGTATTTTAATTGAAAAAAAAATTACAATAAGAAATACCCCCCATCCTTAAAATAGTGAGTTTAATATTTTATCCAGTTATAATGTATTAAATAGCAGAAATGACTCATGCCATCAGCTTGTCTTTGTGAACCGACCACGTTCAAAAATATCAGTGAAGTAAAAACAATAATGGATGAAAATTAAAAGCTGAATATTGTTTAAGCTGATCACAACAATAACCTATTAAAGACTGTTTATTGGAAAATGACGAACTGTTATGAGAGAGTTACTATGTACTGTATACCTGCTTCCTTTTAAACCTGTCTCTGTCTGAAATGTATAAAACATTTTAAAGAAAAAAATAAAGTAAGAATTATTTAAAGTTTTGAGCCAGAGAATTTAGTAACAATGAAGGTTAGGGCAGAACAGAAGAAGTGACATCAGACAGAAGGAGCCTGATTGGCTGAGGGGACAGGAAGAGGCGGAGACTGGGCATTTACCTTGTTGCGTTTGAAGTAGGCACGTCGACATGCAGCGAAGCATTTTTCACTACAGAAACTCTTCAATTCAGAGCCCATACTGAGAGCATAACGCTTCACTCCCACCTTCTGACACCACGCACACATTATCTGAACATTAGAGGTGTCCTCCTCTGAGAGAGAGAGAAAAAGAGAGAGAATGTAGAAGAAAAAAAGTGAAATTTCAGATACAACATAAACCATTGTTGTTTTTCTTCATATTACTGAGACCACATTAACCATAAATTCAAGTACATAATCATATGTGAACACACATATACAAGAATTGCATCTCTTTGATTTTCTTTTATTGTTATTAGCAAGAAGAAGGATAGACTAAAGTGCCCTTACAATTCATACTTATATACCAGACGTCAAATACCAGATAATTTTCTCAACAACTATGTATTTTTCCACACAAAGACATATTCTCTGGGTGTTTGAACACCAAAAGCAATCTTTCCCTTACCAGCCCACAAAGGGTTAAGAGAAACCTGTCACCATGCACCACCCCACACACATTAAGACTATATACGTATGTATTTCTCTTGTGTGTGTGCATCAGTCAATCTGCCTACATCACAGCGCATGCCACATGATATTAGATCTTTCCCAGCATGCTCCACTAACAACTAGAAGCTTGCGGGCACAAGTGTTCGGGTTTGGGTGTTTGAAGTGCGAGCATATGTGAGTGTGTTTGGGACTGGGGTGAGCGGGCTTATAGGGTCCACAAAGACACACACCAAGCCAACTGATTCAAATGCAATTGACATTGCCACAACAGAACATTTTTTAGGTGTTTTTTTATAATGTTGATTTGGTAAGATGGGACTCCCAACATCAAATTTAGTATGTGATAATTGTAATGCATCTGCTCATGTCAAATGTTTTCTCCTCAGAGATCTTTTACACTCTCACCCTCTAGCAGCTGCTTAATGATCAGATAAATCTGAGTGTGCGGAGAGAAAATGTCTGCCCATTAGACTTAACCTTTCCTCGCACCTCCTCTCGCTCTCTCTATTTCTCCTCTCTTTTGTAATGAGCAAGTTATATTTTAAGATAGAAATCAATTCAGAATTATGTTAAACATGTCTCCATAAGCTAAACATACAACATTTTTCTTTAATCAAATCCACTTCTGACCAACCAAATCAAACTAATCAGAATAAGGAAATGAGATCAGAGGAAAGAACCCCAAACCAAGCATAGTTTTTTCTCAGTGAATTTTACACTCCTAGCTGCAAAAAAACAAACAAAAATAAATAAATAAAAGAAGAAGGAAAAAAAAAGTTACATCTAATTAAGCTTCCTAATTAGCTTAACCAATGGCATGAACTGGGGAAGATGAGACCTATTTGAGACTTCAGCAAACTTCCTGTTTAAAACGTACAAAGAGTCATTTACGATAAAGTAAAAGGGGGTGAGGATGACCATCAAGCTCTAAACATATCTAACATATCTCTTAAAAAAAATACTCTTTTTTGTATTTGGTGGAAGAAAATCAATTAGTCTGGGATGACACTAGTTCGTAAATTATTAAAGAATTTTCATTTTTAAGTGTGTTATTCCTTTAAAATTGTATGGAAAAGAGCTGCCAGGACATTCTACAAAATATCTCCTTTTGTGTTCCACAAAAGAAAAAGTCATTTTTACCTGGAACCATGAAATAAAAAAATCATAAAACATTTATTTTTGTGTGAACTATTCCATCATAAATCTCAAACTTTACCATATTCAGGCATTAAAAAAAAGATTTTTTTTTTAATGCATACTTTACACAGCAAAGGTAGCAAAGAAGTGGCAATTAGGTGTCTTTACACAGACTGTTTTATGCTGCTCACAGCTGACATACATGCATTTGCACTCTATACTTTGATAGTAGAAGCTTGAGGTGGGTCAGAGCAGGCAAAATTTAGTCATTTTTTTATGTGGCATTGGGTCTTTACACTTAATTTTGAGCAGAGGCAGAGCAGCCTTAAGTTCTGTAAAGATGACTTTAGATTCAGCAGGATGGAAAAAGTACATACAAATATTAATTATATAAAGATATAAAAAGAGCTTGCTTAACAAACTGCATCATACAGAGCAACAAGGACTCAAAGTGTTCCTCTACAACCCTCAAAATACAAACATTCGAATATAAACCGTTCCCATGGCAATTCTGTTTGTTTTTCCACAGCACAGCCTCATTGCTCCATCCGAATCCTGAATTTAAGAGGGATTGTGCAAGTGTGTGTGTGTTTGTGGGACATCCAGTGGTAGAGCAGTACATACCTGCACTTCAAAAGCCCTCTGTCACTATGCACATGCTCATGAATTATTCAAGAGGGCCACAGGCTAGGGGCGGGGATAGGGAGGGGGGGGGGGGGTTGGCTTCTGTTGCTGTGGTAGTTAGCAAGTCTACACCATCTGTTTCTCACCACATCACACACATTAACGCACACATAAATACAAGCGCACATACATAGACACACGCACACAAACACACCAGCGTACAGAACACTGGTTTAGGGATGCACCTCACCATGGTGCTGTCCCATCAGACACCATGACTTTGTTCTGCTACGCTATAACAATGTGACTGGACTCTTTGTCAAAATGCAAGTAAAGCTGCACTTTATTTACATTAATGTTTATATCAATATTTGTTTCAATGATATTTGTACAGTCGCAAAAACCTTCACATGTTTAGCTTCAGCATATGAGGGAAGTGGTTAACATGACGACAATGCGTTAAAGTGACAGAGGGACAGTACTGCTTCATTGTCTGGTTTAAAAGATGCCAAACTCAGATATGGCAACATTTTCACAAATGGTCAAGCAATTATTAAATTAATGTTATCAGTCTGATGAATATGCAACAGTAACACACAGTTCATAAAGTTATAGTGTGAAAATCTCAACACTTGACGGTATGTATGTAGCCCGGAATTTCCGAATATGAAAACCCTGCTTGTGTAAGCTATCATGAATAAATACAATACACATATATTTTGTTCAGTTAAATGTGCACTTGTAAGTTAGATACTCAAATGCATGCTTATGCGGCTCGTGTTTCTTACCTGCTGGTGCTTTGATCAGAGGGGGCGGGATTAAGGGCACTATGATTGGCAGGCCTCCGTGCTCCTTAGAGGAGGAGGGGTTTGCAGACGCCTCGGCTATCACTCCATTCCGTGATGTCGGAGTAGAGCCAGAGCTGTTGGCGTGTGGAGGAGAACCACTACTGTTCTCCACTGTGGATGCTTTTGGCAAAGAGTTCTCTAGAGACGAGAGAGGTAATGACGAGTCGTTTATGTTTCACAAATCAGTCACAGTGTGAAGGTTAGTGGGATCTATATTTGTTGTGGGAAATGTCATTAGTGAGTTTGACTGTCATGGTCATTGTAGTCAGTAACTGACAATGTTTAGATTCTTAATGGATTTAATGAGAGAGAAAAAACCTGCTATTTTAAATAAAATAAAAAACATAACTTTTAATCAAAATAACTTGCTTTTCCTCTGAAACCATTTTTTTGCATTGACAAAAACCATATAGTTGTTTGGTCATTGTTCTAACAATCTCACATCCATATGTGGCTCTATTCTTATTCATAATATAAGTACTTTTTTCCTGAGTAATGTACTGTTTTACAAGGAAATACCACATTACAAAAGTAAAATAGGTTGTGAGACTCGGTATGCGTATTCAGTTTTTACTGCACAAGGAACTGTTCAAACACAACGGTACATCTTTTCTTCAGGATCAGTGTATTATTTTTTTAATTCACAAGTCGTTCACAACTCTGGGACTCTAGCAATCTCTCAAACGCACACATCACGTCACTGTTTTGTCTTGTAAAATGGCACAAAACTGATTAAAATAGCTCTTACAAAGTCTAGAGAAGACATTCCCATAGTACACATACACACCTCCACCTGCAGCAAATAAGACAAGATTCAACAAGGGCGCCCAAACAGATTACTGGTAGATAGCTGAAAAGCCCATTTGTAACTCTAACGGCATGCTCGTTTAGAGACGATCACAGCTAAGCGAGTTAATTAAGTCTGATTGTCCTTCGCCTAATCTCTCCACTTCCAGCAACGTCAACCAACAATAGTGAAATATCGTAATCTGCGGCCGAGGATTTGTCTGACGGCAGAAAGTAATTACGGCGAGCATCACATGGCAGGCGTGGTGGGTTGGAGAAATGTGGTGCTAACTGGGAACCATCTAATGCCTAAATCACCATTTTCTTTAATGGAGGCTGGAGTATGGACTTAGCAAGGAATTATCCAGCTCATTGTTTCGCCATCTCTTTCTCTGTCCCCACAGGGCCACGGGAAAAATGGCTGACAGTTTAAGACTATCTAATGCTCTGGCACAGAGGCCAGCCAGGAGACAGCATGGAGGGTGCAAAGATAAAGCTGTGGGTTTTTCGGAGTGCTCTCGGGGGAACGTCGGAGGAAGTTCAGGAATTTAATGGTACATTCTCTTTTTAACAACATTTAAAATCTGACAGTCCTTGTTTGCGTTCCTGTCCTTGTCAGGATTTTGAGAATTCGCTCCAGAATTCCCTAGGCTCTTTCTGGTGGCAAACAGGTTTGTGAAATTAACCTGCTACAAAGAACCTATGGGGAATTGAGGGATGATAATATGATAAAAAATGAATGCAAATTATGCATATTAGTGTCAAGTGTTCTGAGGGTCCAGAAGGTATAGTTAGATACTGAGACTTTCTCTGAATTTAAATTTTAAGTAAGTGAGTGAGTTCAGGTACCCAAACAATCAAAGCTAATCAAAATAAATCGCTTTAAAAGTTTGGGGTCGGTAAGATTTTTTTTTTTTAACAAAGCTCCATTTAGTTAATCAGAAATACAGTAAAAACAGAAATACTGTGAAAAAAATATTACAATTTAAAATAACTGTTTTCTATTTTAATATATTGAAATAATTTATGATGGCAAAGCAGAATTTTTAAGCAGTCTTCCATGCCAAATGATCCTTCAGAAATAAGATCATTCTAATATGATGATTTGGTGCTCAAGGAATACTATAGGCCTACTTATTAATATCAATGTTGAAAACTTTTGTGATGCTTAATGTTTGTGGAAACGCTGATACATTTTTAAGTATTATTTTAATGGAAAGAAAAAGAACAGCATTTGTTTGAAATCGAAATCATCTGTAACATTATCAACATCCTTACTGTCACTTTTGATCAGTTTCATGTGGTCTTGCTGAATAAAAGTATAATTTTTTTTCCAAAAAGAAAGCAAACAAATCTTACCAACCCCTATCTTTTGAACACGTTGAGACAATCTATATGCTACGGTATGTGTAAATCATATTTTGCATGCCTTTCAAAGATCCATTTCTGTATTTGTGTCAGATCTCACCTTTCAGGACAGAGACGTGTTGCCGCATTTCTCCGTCAGGGTAGTTGCGGATCTCTATGTCATCTGAGTCTCGTAACTCCACTTTGTCATACCCGTACCATCCAAGCAACTCATTCATGGTGTTTTCGGCAAAACTCTACAGAGAGGGAGAGCAAAAGAGAGAAGAATTTAACAATGTAACTTTACTTTTTAGAAGTTGTTTATATTAAACTATTTTTAAGTTGTAAGGAATCAACAGACAGTGCTCACGTATCAGCTAAATTCTACTAAAACCTATTTTTTGATTACAGAATTACTCATTTCATAATGCATTCTTACAGAAATGGCCAACACACACACACACACGCACTGAATCTAAAAGAATAAACAATTGCAGTCTGTTTGGGAGGTGTACTGCGCTGAGACAATTGATGTAAAAACCTCTGAGTGGTAGAATTTGCAAAGCGGATAAACAAAATCTCCACAGGGAATCTTATGTTTGCATGACTACTGTGTACCAAGGCCAAAATAGTTTTATTCAAGAAATCCCCTAGCTCATCGATAGACCAAATCTGACTGAAAATAGCTTCAAATGTTTCAGCTCCATATCCCTTTAAGAAAGAAATCTGAAGAGGCAATAGACTGACCAGGGCATCTACCAACAAACATCTACCTAGCACACAACACCAGACAACCGGAGAACAGAAGAGGAAGAAGCATTATTAACAAATCAGCGTTGACCGGATCACAGCAGAATCCATGCAGCTTTAACCTACTTAAGACAAAAAACATCATACTTTGAGATTTTAACAGCCATTTACCCTGCATCTGCTGACTAATATTTAAACGTTACCTCAAAAGAGTCAAATATTGTCAAATATATTAGTAGATATTTGCTTAATGAATAAAAGCCTGCTAATATGTAGAGCACAGTTTAATATATAGAGTAATTATAAATCAAATTATATTATAAAAGTATATTGAATATATACATTTAAATAAAAAAATAAGTTTCATCAATTCTAAAATATGTAATACATAAATATTCAATTATTATTCATTATTTTTTCCACCTGTTTTCAAATCTCAGTGGGTTCATAAGACATAAGGGAGCATCTAAACAATCAGATATTTATATCTGTATATGTATTTATTTTTATTTTTTTCAATTTTTCTGTTTTAGTCAATCTGAGGGAGGCTCTCACCATCAAGTAGGGCGAGTTGCCATGGAGATTGCCTGCCTGCCCCGCCCCTGGGAGGGACCGATTGGACGGGACCTGATGAGACACGAGTCAACAACTGTCAATCAAACACAGAAACTGTCAATTAATCGCATTACCTACCAAGCAGCATACTGTTGTTATGTGTTTTGCGATATATACATACTCAGTTAATGTGGTTTGTATTTTACTCACCAGTGTACACTATAGCACTGCTTTTATGAACACAAATAGACATGTTATCTAAAAAGGCTAAATGAGGGATTCACTCTAACGTAATATTATATGTTATAATTTAATATAATGTTTTATAACTATTGGATCGTTGTGCAACATATTTTAAAGCACACATGTGTATGAGTTACAGTACAAACTGATGCACAGCCCTTCTTCACTCCTTCCCTGCACTTCTGATGTATGGCCACCAGGTGTCTGTCCTGTCTCTGGTCTGTAAGGCGAGGCGTCAGTTTTAGGACTGGGTTCACAAGGTCAGTCACAAAGCAGTAATCAGACCAGGTCCATAGGAAACCCTATTATACTGTATCAGCAGCTGAGCTGTATCACCTGAGCTCCGCTCTGAAGAGTTTTTGGGCACTTCTACAGTTCTGATTGTTTGGGAACACCAGCTGAGCTGACTTTAGAGGGGATCAACAGTTCCTCAAGAGGGCTCAACTGACTAACAGAGTTAACAAGGGGTCACACATACTCATCACAGGGTCAAAGGTAAGGTCACATTGGGCTTGGGGACAGTGATTCTTTATTATTAAAAAATTAAAAAATAAAAATTTATTTTAACAATTTTGATACATTTATTATAGAAAGGGAGTTGAAATTATTGTCAGAAGTGAGGAAAATATTCTCATTAAAACCAGGGTGCACAGTGCTCAAACTTGTAAATATTAAGGGCCAAAAATCAAACTTGATTGAGGGCCTTGGGCCAAAATTAAATGTTGTATTATTTGAAAATTCAAATGTATTATATTGAAAAATAAATAAATAAATAAATTCATTAATTAATTAAATATATATATATATATATATATATACATAAATATATATATATATATATATATATATAAAAATAATGAAATTAAAAAGCTTCATGCCCCCCCCCCCCTTATTTTTTCTCTTCCTTTTGTGATATGGCATGGCAGGCCAATTCAAAGGTCATCATGGGACAACTTTAGCTTGCAGGCCCTAGTTTAGGCATCTCTGATTGAAACGCTTTTTAAAATGGAGAAAAACCTATTAAAGTGATATAAAAGTTTAACGCTAATCGGTTATATCTTTTACTATAATTAATGTTTTTATTTTATCCGATCAAACTGCATGCACATGTAGCCATTACAAAACAAGTTGCACAGAGGAAAACTGACAGTTTACAACATACATCCTCATGTGCACACTGCTGTGAGTTAGTCTTTAGTAGTGCTGCAGATCAGTTAGAGTTCTGTCAAAGGCTCTGGATTCTGCACTAAATGTTACTCCAAATGCATAATTGCAATCTGAAATTCCCTGCACTCCTCCCCTCTAAAGGCCGCCCGGTAATTACCCACGCTCTGATAAAACCAAAAAATCACTATGAAAAAAAAACAGATAGAGAGAAAAATACTGCTTCCTCTCTTATAGAGACTAAATGAAATTGGGAATGTTTGGAGAAAATGCTTTTCATGCTAGACTGAAACATCAGCTAGAAAAGTTACAAGATACAAAGCAGCAAATCTCATTCCCTCTCTGTTCACCATGATTGTGGCGGCGGGGGGAATCGGACACCCTGCGCGCGGTAACAAGAGTAGGTCACTGTACACCATGATAAAATTCCCTCCTCCCTTCACTAACTTTCCTTCTGACCAACCGCTCTCTCCTCGTCTCGCTCTCTCTCTCCTCTCCTCCCAACCCACACTTTTCCATTCCCTTCTTGCTTTTTTCTCTTGTCCTTCTCTCATACTGAATATCACTTTCTTTTTCTCTCTTCCATACCCCCCCACTACCACCACTATGCTCTGCTTTCATTTCCATCTACCTTCCTTGATATCCGATCTGGCCTGTATTCTCAGCTTTCAGTTTTTACAGCTTAGGCTGCCTATTGCTGTATACATTCCTTTCTCCTCTCCCTCTCTCTCATCCCCCTCTCCGCCGGGGCAATCACCAGCACGGGCCTTATTTTACCATGCTGCACATGAAAGCAGACGGAGATGAAGGCAACACTCTCACAGACGTCTCTTCTGTGTATCTCTCTCAGAGGTATATTCCTCCACAAGGCCACATTGTGTACAATTTACCATATCTCTCTGGTTCTTTCTTTTTGCTTTTTTACCTTTGTCTCTTTTCTTGTAAGTAAGAGCAAAATTAAACAAAGATTTGTTTTAAACAGCCCCAAAGCGAGGGACTCTTCATAGGCTGTGTGTGTGTGTGTGTGTGTGTGTGTGTGTGTGTGTGTGTGTGTGTGTGTGTGTGTGTGTGTGTGTGTGTGTGTGTGTGTTGGTGGAAATCTGATACGTGAGAGGGAGAAATTCATAATGCTCAAGTCTCAAGTTCTCACTGAGGCAATAAGAGAGAAGTGCAGAGTAAAACACAGATTGTATTTATACACACACGCTCTTTATCTGTTACAGTATGATTTGGTTCTGCATGTCAGGAGTTTTTTTTTTTTAATAGGTACAGACCCTCAATCAGGAAGTGAATGTGACAAAAGATTTTTCCTTCACCTTTAAAGACCAAGCAACTGAACTTCCTAAATTTATACGTACTTTAAGGAAAAAGGGAACAAATCTGTCACTGGGGTGATATCTTAAGGTACAAGAGCTAATAGGTACCTTATTTACTCCTAAATGGTACATATTAGTATCTAAAGTGAACATATTTATAGCCTTTTGAAAGGGTATTAGTCACAGTTTTGCTCACAGTGGAAAGCATGAACTCACTGAGTTTAAGAATGAAAAATGAGTGAAGCTGGCAGACACATTTGATAATACAGCTGGGATGGAAGTATTCAACCTCACTGTGATTTTCGCTCTGTTACTGACACCTGTTCGCGCATGTATCTCAGACCCCTCAAACAGACCATTGCTCTAAACCCTCCTCTGGTTACTCTACACCGCATATCGAATTTAGCTTTGATTCCACAGAACCTGATCTGTGTCTGTTGACGCAAATGTTTGGGGAAAAGTTTTGTTTTGTCTCCATGGCTTTGCTGTTTCCTGTTTTTCATGTTGCGTGGGGCGGGACACGCACACATTGTTCGTCTGCACCATTTGCATATGCATGGGACCACCGCCCTCGGCTCTGTGGTCTGTCTGTGGTAACTGTATGGGGTATCTGCACGGGGTATCTAGGGCACCTGCATGTGTCTGGTGAAGATGTATGGGATGTTGTTGTATGGATGTAACCATGTATCCAGGATTAGGGAAACCAAATCTTTGAAAAAACAATATTGTTGGACCACTATTTTGAATTATACACTCTTAAAATAAAGAGTCATTATTGGCATTTATGGTTCTAGAAATAATCTTTATTTTAATATCCAATATGGATTTAATATCCATTGGAACTTTCCATTGCTCAAAAGGTTTTTCGGATTATTGAAATGCTTCTCATAATAGGCCTAAATGGTTCTTGTAAGAACTGTCTGCTGAAAGGTTCTTTGGGGAATCTAAAAATCATCATCTAATTTTTTAATGTTAAAACATTAAAAAAAAAGAATAACTGCCTTAAAAAATACTCTTCATTATTCATTTCAAGAGGCAATTTAACTTGCAGAATCCGATCAGAGAGATTGCAGGGTAAGAAGGTTCGTTCTGGCTGTGAAAAACACCTGTGTGTTTCAGGATAGCTGAGGCAATTATGGTTAAACTTCTATAAATATCAGTGAGAAATTCCATGCCTTAGTCCAGCTTGTACATTAAATGACAAAAAAGATAGCCACAGTATTAATTTGTTGTAAATGTGTGTACAAACTATTGTACCACCCATTACCCAGCATGCTCAGCTAATTTGATTTGCATGTTCGTATATGTTACTAAAGAAGGCAGTGCCTGATCACCGGCAGTGTTTTGATATGGTGTATGTCTATGTTTTTAGTGACTATAGTGTATTATATGTTAATGTTAATGTATATGTAATAAATTCTGCTATGTGTCTGTCATTTAATTTATAATGCATGTTATAGGTGGTCTGTGAGATGAATATATATGTCATACAAAAAATAATCCTGCTGTTGTCAAAAGCAAGGCACCACAGCTTTATCCACAGCTCTGTGGTAAAAATGACAACTCTTATGGATAAAATAACAGACTTGTGACTGACTGGTACACACAACACCCCTAACAAGGCCAACACACCACAGACCTTTGGAGATGAGCATAGTAAATTACAGAACAAAACAAAGATGAAAGTGTGTGACAGATTTGAAGTTTTGTTAGAAATCACTGAACTGTGCACTAAATTCAATGTATTAAAGATGAGTAGTGCACAAGCTGTTATAAGCCACAGTCTTTAAACTGAGTTCTATACGCTGCTGTCTACCTCACTCAGGTGACAAGAATGGGTATATTACAGCTTGAGTCAAGTTTTGTCCTCAAGGTCTCCAAATCAGACAGAATGCCAATTCTTTTTTAAATTGTCATGTATATATTTGATAATGATTGTGTGATTTTTATTTGTTCTACTTTTAGTATGTGAATGGAAAGAACATAATGGAAAACAAGCAAAAATGGAAGCAAATGGAAGATTCACACCATTTGAGCAGCAATCCAATTCTGACTGTATAAAAATGGATTCCTTATTAAAGGAAAGGTCAGCAGTGTGAAAGACAATGTCTGAACGTGTTACATAGGCAGTGATGTATTTTCAGTTCAGTTCATTGAAGCAGCAAACCTCCTTAATAGTAAAAAAAAAAAATCTTATTCACAGACCAAAAAAAAAGCACAATTAATTACAACTGCAAGTAATATTCAAACAGATAATAAATAACTTGATGATAATTAATTTTTTTTCGTTTATAAATTAAAATTCAAAATGGATATTTAAAAACATCTAAGTGGTGTAATGATCAGGAGACTGCAAAAAAAGGTGTCATTAAAATGCTGACATTCTTGAAACTAAATTTTCATTCTTTTTATTATTATTATTATTATAAAAACAGTTAAGTTAACTATTAATTTGTAAAAAAAAATTGTAAGCCAAGTCAGAGTCAGTGATGTAAGCAACATGCATGCAGCTGTTTTGTTCTCATTTTACATAAACAGGAAATGATATCACAGTGAGGACCTCTATGTCTATTGACCCTGATGTTTTTATTTTATTTTTATTTTTTATGAAAATGCAAGGATAGTATTACAGAAGTATAACAGAATAACCTGAATGAAACGTCAAGATTCATAGTTCAAAATGTATAATTATCGTAAATAAATAATTCTAAACATAAAATAGCAATTGACACATTATTTTTAAATGATGACGGATTAATTAAAAGGGTCCTGGTCCCTCAAACCCCCAATAATTCACATCTCACACGTAACAGCTCCAGAATAAGTCAGTTTCTGCAAGGGCAGCATTGCATCCCTCTCTCTCTCTCTCGTGTGTGTGTGTGTGTGTGTGAGTTATGTCAAACTGAAAGATCGGTGGCATTTAAGGAGACCGGGGAGACGCACGCCTGAATCTCCGCTACAGGTCGATCAATATCTGTCAAATTTAGAGCCCCGGCGGACCGGAGAGCCTCGCGCAGGTTCCGTCATATAATCACCGACAAGAAAGAAAGCGAACGGAGCAAATTCACCAAAGACACACGCGTCTACAGTGACCGAAACACGTTATCAAATTAATAATAACACCAATTAAATGCGTCCCTGTATACCACGATGGTGCTATCAGAATGAATGTAGCTTGATCTGATAAAGAGAACAGATAAATTCTGGCGTTTCCAAAACATTAGGCTGCATGGCAGCTGATGCAAACGCTTCAGACAATGAGCTCCACAAAACCAGGAGACAAAGCGCCTGTGTGCGCCTTCAAAACATACTAACGCACGGCTCTGCTCAAACTGAGCAAAAAAGTGAAAGAATCTCCTAGTTCTTGAATGAACCAAACTATGATTGCATATACCAAATACCCCAAAATGCTTTTTAAATGTGCATTTGTCACGAGCAGACAGCGCTCAGTCAGTGTTGAACAGATGAACATCTGGAGTGACCAGCGCTTCCCATCAGAACAGCTGGACAGCTGCAGCCTTCCAACATGTTTTCTATTTCATTATTGAGTTTTACTCTGTTCTCTTGCTTTTGTGTTGCTTAGCAGAGTGATAGTAACGCGCTAGTAGTAGTAGTAACGCAGCAGTTTGACGCGGAGACTGACGCACTGGATTTTCCATCAACTACAGTGGAGCCAGCAGGAGGATTTCACTCTTGACCTGTGATCTGACTGTGGACATTTCATACTTTACGCGCACATCATGACATAGAGAAACACATAAAAATATGTTTAAATAAAATCCATAATGCAATATAAACAAAATAGGTCACCTCAAGCACTGGAAAGCAAGACTACAGCGGTTTAGAAGGTGTGTGAATTGAGCTCAAAAAAAAGAAACGGGAGGAAAATAATGCCGACCTGTTCTGCAACCCAGGAAAAAAAAAATCAAACTTAGTTGATTAACCCCAAACACACAGCGCTTGAATGAATCGGTTCTCTATATTCAACCCGAGGGCGGAGCGGCGGTGCGCTCAACGCATCCAAAAATGACAAGCCTTTATGGGCGCCAGTGAGAGAGAGCGCGCACAGCCTACCTTCATCTCTGCGTTAATTTCTCTCTTCACGGGGTGAGCTGGCTTTCTGCTCCTCTTGTTTTCCGGAGGTCTTCCCTCTTTCTCCATCTCAGCCATGTTTTCTTTAAATCTCTGTCAATATTTGGGGCCCGGAGCGAGGCGGGGCCGTTTCAGAGTTGCGGAGTGGCAGCGAATGGCAGGCGCGTGAGAAGCCCCGGTGAAGTTGATGCTGCTGCTGCTGTGGGCTCACCGTGCCCGGTAGAGTCAGCCATCTTCTGCCTGCTATTTCTCAGCGCTCTGAGCGTGAGTGGGATCGAGCCCTCTCGGAAAGCCAACCGAGAGGTTGAGAAAAAAAGAGCGAGCCAGACAGGGGGAGGGGCTTCCACCGTAATTCTATACGGCCACGCTGATCCCGGGAAGACTATTTCCTCTCCAATTTTCCACAGATCGGTTTTCACTCAGGACTCCACGCGTAGCGGTGGTTGTCGCGCGATAGGAGTGAATAGGTGCCGTTGTCTGATGTGATATCGTTCACCCCGCGCGCGTTATCAGCGCTCCGCAGGGGTTGCTTGATATTGTCATACAAGACAGTTAATGGAAATAAAACAGTCAAGGGGTCCTAATCATTTCCTTTTAATTAAACATTTTTGAATGGGTGGCATTATCATAATTGGTGTTAGTGTTTATGAGACAGATATCTGCAGGTAATTAAAACGCACACTGAATGTGTGTGTGAGGGACAGACAAAGACTTTACAGAGGCAAAACAAATGTGTTACAAGAGATTAGATTTATGCTTATATTACTAGCTTCTTAAACCCTGTGGTCCCACTTAAATGTCCCTAAAACTCTCTTAATTTAGCCTAAGGTATTTTTTTCAGTCTAGCACACACACAAAAGTTTCATATCTGAACTGAAGCATGAGATAAGTGAAAAATAAATCTTTATTTATAAAAAACAATAGATGACTATTTTGCCTTTCAGCTTAATTATATATATATATATATATATATTTTTTTATGAGTTACTTGTCCTTTCTTTGTAATCATTTGCAAAACTTGCTAGCAATTTCTGAGTTAAAATTATTTCAAAGTAAATCTTATACATTTTCAGTGTGGTTGAATTTGTTTAAAGTAAAAACATGGACCAAGCACAGGTGAATTAGCTGCGAACCATCATCATCATCACCATTATTATTTATTTAACTGATATATTAACTTTGACACCAACAAAAAATATATGGCTTTCATATTGCTTTTATTGATTTTATGAGGTTTTTTTTTACATTCACCTGCTATCCTTCAACCTTATCAGAACAGAACTGGACCCATATTGGGGTCATAATCTACTGGTTAAGAACCACTTTGAGGACATCTTGAAGTGCACAAAAAGGTCCACTTGCAAAAAAACAAATCACATCATAAGTCTCTTCATCACTTTTAATTCAGTATTAAGTTAAGTGAATCAAACCTTTGGTTCCGTGAGGAAGATGGAGCCTAAAAGTCTGGACAGAAAGAGTTAATGGACTGTAAAGCTGGAGATGAAAGTCACATAGACTACTTTTAAAAAGTCTTTCTCTAAGAAAGAGAATAATCTGTATGTTTAACCCTCAATAAATCACTCCCCCATTTCCCTCCTTCTGGTTTTCTCCATCTCCTGCCCACTGGTGAATTGGCTCTCAAGCTTGGCACATGTAGAGTAGGATGGCACAAGACCTCCTCTCTCCTCTGGATCGGACCAGAGGCCGTCGTCCTTGAGAGCGTATCGACGTCCCGTCCCAGATCACTAGCAGATGCGCGACGGCCTGAATGAGTGCATTGTTTAGCACACACAGCTCTGGCAGCCCCTGCCGAACATTAGCCCATGATAAACAGTTACATTCTAGCAGGGATACTGTTACTCTTCTTGATACTAGAGGAGGTGCTTCAGCCCGTTTCTCTAACAGGCCAAACTGTGTTTTCTCCAGCGTGGATTGGCTTTCACTCCGATTCGATTCCATAGCTCTTAGCCTTGTGTATCAAGTGCAGAGGAATATGGTTTGTAAACACAACTAAGGCTCTAATATGCAATGACAAATAAGATTAGAGGATGGAATTTGCATCTCTTGGGAAATGCCTGGTGGAAAAAGTGTGGTCATGAGACAACATCAGCCTTTTCTGTCCTCATTGTAATCCTTGCTTGTTTATATTGTGTGTGTGTATTGTGTCCGCTTAAGTGTGTGTGTGAGTGAGAAAATGCATGTGTTAGTGTGTCTCCATTTCAAAAAGATACTTATGGGATTTCTACAAGAGGGAAGTATTACAAAAGGAATTAAAAGTAGATGTAAAACAGCTGGATGCCGAATCCGTCATTGGTTCATGAAAAATAAACAATCAAAGGGACAGATGAAGCTTTGAAAATGCAATATTCTCTCCAATTGTATGTATAACAGTCTCATCCACTTGTTAGCAGCTTCACTTTATTTCACATACAAATATACACACCACAACTTAATTCAGAAACTCACCTTGTAGTATCTTTTAATGGGACTCGGGTCACTCACAGAGTCTATGCAAAATACAGCGCTCCACTGAAACACACAACAGCTGCCAAAGGACGGTCAACCTTGTGCAGATTGCTTTCAGTTGTTCACTATTGTCATTTTACCTTGAATGAATTTTATGCTTCTTTAAGTTTAAACCACTGCTGTTTAATTCAATGGGGCTATGACAGAATTCTGTTGTGCATATCAAGCATGAACCTTGAGTTCTCAATACGCATATAAGAGCCAAACATACTATATGTACTACAGTAACTGACTTATTGTCTGTGATGTTTTTTCCATGAATTCCTCTTTATACACAGGTTTACCATTATATCACAAACTAGATACTATGGTTGAACAGGAACTTGCAAACATACCACAATAGCTTGCTGTCTTGCCTCCAGTTTTATCGAAGACAACTCTATAGAAAGACAAATGTTGCTTTCTGAATTTTGGTTTGATTAAATTGCTTCATGGAGCACAACAGACCTCTTAATTACGTGATGATTACAGCTTTAATTTGTTAATTAATCATAAGTGACAACAACTGAAAGAATGACAAAGATCAGATCGAAAAGACAAATGAAGTAGTGAGCAAACACTGTACTGGAGCAAACAAAGAACGACAGGTGAATTGAATGTGGATACCCAAAAAGCAGATTTCTACTGCAGGAATCATGTAGCAGATGGTTGATTATTTAGGCGTTGGTATAATTTTATCAAGTTCCATTAGAAAGACCGAGTGGAGGAACTGTAAATCCAGTAAACATCCTTTTTTTAACCTGTGGAGATGTTTGCTGACAAATGAGCAGAACTTTATGCTAAACGTGAAGGTTTTGAATATGGGAAAGGAAAGCCTGGCATATCAGAGATGCTCAGGAAACATTTTCTAAGACTGGACTGGTTTGGTTCATGGTTTATGCACCAGATAAGTAGCTTCATCCTAACCCAGAGACAGCATGAAGTGGGTGTGGAATGATCTGGAAAATCTCTGGAAGTCCTAACAGAAGGAGAAGGCTTTCATCGACCCTGTTCAGAAATTAATAGTCGTTGGAAGTGGCATTATATCTGTGTTGATGAGGGCTTCTGTCCGAATTACTGTATAGACTTTTGGTAAATAACTTCTGAGACAGTTCACTGCAAAATAGGTGAGTGGGGAATCTGAGATTCATGTGCCATGTGTTGTTGATTAAAGTAATGCAACCCAGTCTTAAATAGAAGGTCGAATTGATTGAATTTCAAAGAGAGAGGAGAGCAGAGGCCCTTGATTTTTCCCTTCTTGTCTGTCTCTCTCTCTATGCCCACAGCAGCATATGTGAATGTGTAATCAACAGTTTGTTTCTCCCTCATTATTCTCAAACCTATAGGTTCTTTTCATGTCTACAGAATGGGGTGGTGTGGCATTATGATTAACACAAACTGCCAGATTAATCCTTGTAATGAGCAAGCCATGATCTTACAATCTTATACTCTTCATCTAAAAAAAAAAAAAAGTTGATACAGATAAAATATATTACTGATTTATTTTACTGTCAAATGTATATAGCAGTAATATTTTAGGTTCTACAGATTTTATTTGGACAGTTACAAACACTATCATGGTAACACTCATGGCACTAAAATAATGCATAAAAAAATAATTTAAGAAGATGTAATTTAAAACCCAACAAATATAAAGGGATTTCTGGCCATGTCAATTTACAGTTTCTCACAGTTAAAGATAATATGACTTGTTTCTTTTTCACTTCTAAAAGTTTGTAAAATCACACTTAATGTCCTTTTAGATTTATTACAGTTTTTCACCATATATAAGTTAGAAAACTTGTTAACAAATTAACAGTTTTTTACCTTAGCATTCCAGTAAATCTATTATTGTTAAAATTATTTTTATTTATTTTTTTACGGCGTACGAGTTTCCAGAATCTTGATCAGCCTCAAGAGATGTAATGAAAGATGCACTGCAATAGAGTCAAATATGATATTACATATTTACTAGTTTGACCCAAGACATCAGTTTAACAGATTGAACTGGGCTAATGGTCTTAACATGTTAACCTCATGTAAGTCCACTGTTGAATTCAGTTGTAAAGTAAAGTACTGTACATAATCATAAAGACTTTTCAAAATGAAATGTGTCAACTCCTTTCTGCTTCAAACACAGTAACCCTGAAAAGTAACTTCTGTCTAAGTGGTAACATTGTGCCCAACAACAGTGTCACCATCTGTGATAGGTTTGAAAATGTGAATTTCACAACAAAGGCTGCAGTGTCAAAATAAGAACATTATCCATCAATTACACAATTCAGACTGTGAAAACAGTAACGTTCGACATCATTAAGTGTCTTGCACTTAAGTGAAATTCCCTCCTGGCTTTTAATAGCTGATAAAGCTGAAGTCAACATTGTTATTCCATGGTATTAATTTGACTGACGTGATCTCAGTATGGGGATTATCACAAATCCAGAATAATCACACCACAACATGCAATACAGAGAAGTGTTTCTCAACCGGTGGGTCACAACCCAAAAAATGGGTCACATGTCTGTTCTAACAGGGTCGTGCACAACAGACTAGAAACAATGATAAATGCAAATCTAAAATGCAACTAACCATGTAATCACACATATTTAGGATGGCTTATCAACCTTTAAAAGGCAGAAGAAACCCATAATTTCCATTTATCAAAGGCTGTGAGTGTAATTAAAGTATTTTGCAACTTTCTAATGCAAGTTTTTGTTACACAAACAAAATTTGGCAGATGCCAGGTTAGAAAAGTTGACTGTGACTGTGCCAAAAAAAAAACCTATGATGAGAACACAGATCTGCTGTTTCAGTCGACAAATAAAATAAAATAAATGTAGTTTCTGATTTTAAAACAGACTGTTTTTCACGTTTTCACATTTCCTTTAATTTGTTATTTGGACTTTGGTGACGAAGGGGTTAACCATGCAGTCTTTACGACAAGCCGTAAACTGATGCGTAAAAGATGGCGACCCGGTGCAGCTGTCAAAACGTGATAGTTTAATGTTGTACAACTGGACACCCAGAAATCTACACGGACTATCGGTTTGGACTAATACACTTGCATTAACTTAAGACCATCGCTCGATCAGTGGAGGCGACTTCTGTGTAAAAGAAGACGATGTTTGCTTCCCTAAGGAGGTGACATTGGGAGGACAGAGGCTGCTGGATGTGACACTAAATAAGTAAAAGAGCGTGTCAGATCTCTGATGTGAACTTCAATCTGAAAGTACCGATGAACATTCATACGATTAAATAACTGGTCTATTATATTTTGGGTTTTGTTTTTAAAATGGCTTGGAGGTCACGGCTCTCTTACATTGGATGGAGGCATCTAAGTATTTTTTCCAACCCATCTCCGTCTAACTGGACTAAAGTAGTGTCTGATGCTGAGAAGATCGTAGGATATCCAACTTCATTCATGAGTTTGCGCTGTTTACTCAGTGACGAGCTCAGCAATGTGGCCATGCATGTCAGGAAGCTGGTGGGAACAAAACACCCTCTGCTCAACACTGCCAGGTACTGAGTTACATTTACAGCATGTGTTCTTCTGATAGCTAGGTGTGATTCCTTCTGTTTAGTGGGATCTATTAAATGAATCTGTCAAACTGGTTTACAAAACAAGTCTGAACAATTTGATCATGAATCAGTTCAAGCCGTTCTTAAGTCAGTTGACTCATTAAACTGAGACCAGATTGTTAATTTAATCATTAATTACATTAATAGCTGATTATCACAAATAAATGTTACAAATAAAACATGTTACAAATAAAAAACATACTGGAAGCATAAGACAGTTTTATCAACAAGCATATGAAATAGAGTTGTAATAAACTGAATATTATTATAACGTGCAATAATAGGCTTATAAATGTTTGAGCACCAAACCATCATTAGAATGATTTCTGAAGGATCATGTGACAGACTGGACTGGAGTAATGACTGCTGAAAATTCAGCTTTACTATCACAGGAATAAAGTACAGTTAAAAATGTATTCAAATAGGAAACTGCATTAAACTGCTTTAAAATAATATTTAAAGTATCAATATAAAAATTATATCTGACCGTACTACTATTTTATTGCATTTTTAACAATTTTAACCAAATAAATGCAACCTTGGTGAGCATAAGAAACTATATATATATATATATATATATATATATATATATACTGTGTGTGTGTGTGTGTGTATATATATATATATATATATATATATATATATATATATATATATATATATATATATATATATATATATATATATTAAGTAATAAATATATATATATATTAAGTAATAAAAAAAAATAACAACCTCAAACTTTTTATGTGTAGTCTGGACAGTTTTATCAACACACAAATGAAACAGAACTGATTTTAATAAATAGGAATATTATTACAATGTGCAAACATTTTTCAGGTAAGATATTAATTTTAGTGCTTTACTGTAAATGCACATAATAAGAAACTGCAAGGAACTGAAATGGGACTAAAAATGCTGTTTAACTTATTTGGATTTTTTTAGAGCACATAAATATGCCATTCCAGTGTCAGCGACCATGAAGTGAAATAATTTTCTTTGTTCAAATGAACCAGTTCACGGAATTAAATTGGATTTACCGTGACTATCTATGTATCTAGTTTCCTTGTAACGTATCTAGTGTTAATGAGGCCAGTTTTTTTTCTTTACATGGATAAGAGTTAGTTAATGATTATTGATAAGGTCACACTGAAATTTCTGGGTAACCTCTTTAGAATGTTCTGGCATGTGACCCAATTTATGTTGATGAAACCAAGCTTTCAGCATTGTAGCATTTCTTAACTGACTTCCTGACTAGTGCCAGTATGCTATCATTTGCACTTCAGCCGATCAGTTCTTTCTAACATAACCTAAACAATATTCATGATTCATAATTTTGTATTCAATATTTACTCACTTGAATATCACCTGCTTATAGTGATGCAGATCATTAACATAAGCAGCTCTCAGAGGATAAATTAAAAGACCACATGGAGCTTTATAGTCTTGGTGAGTTTACACCCTGCAGGAACTGCTGGGTAATCTGCAGTCCTGACCTGTTCAGTTTGTTTATTGAGAAACAATACAAGTCGCTTTAATAAATCAATAGGATGGTTTATGTTTTCTTGTAATCCCTCTCATTATAGTCCTTTATGTAAAGCTGTTTTATTGAAGCAAAAGTATCTTTACTGCAAGTCAATAAATCTTTGTGACACCCCCATGCACCTATTTTAAGTAGGTTAATGAAAAGTGAAAGGATTAAATTTAAATGAAAGTGTTTGTACAAATTGTACTTTTCAGACTTTGCTAAATCGTCCTTCCCTAACTGTAAGACCTTCGTTCATCTTTGGAACACAAATAAAGATATTTTTGATGCACTCCGAGAGCTCTTTGACCCTCCCACAGACAGCAAGGGTACTACCACAATCAGGGTCCAGAAACGTAGTAAGACATCAGTAAAATAGTCCATGTGACATCAGTAGTTCAACCGTAATTTTACGAAACTACAATAATATTTTTTGTGCACAAAGAAAACAAAAAGAACAACTTTTTTCAACAATTCTTCTCCTCCTCATTCAGTCTGCTGTAGCTTGCTTCCATTTTGGGGAGTATCACGATGCTGACGCATGTCCGTGTTGACGTAAACAGCTGCTCAGTGCGCATGCGTTGTTTACACGAAGCGGAAGAGCACACATGCATTGTAATCCTCTCCAAAATGGAGGCAAGTCTCAGCAGACTGAATGAGGAGGAGAAGAATTGTTAAACAAAGTTGTTCTTTTTTGGTTTCTTTGAGCAAAAAAAGTAATCCTGTAGCTTCGTAAAATTACAGTTGAACTACTGATGTCACATGGACTATTTTACTCATGTCTTTACTACATTTCTGGCCATTGATTGTGGTAGTACCCTTGCTGTCTGTGGGAGGGTCAAAGATGTCTCGGAATGCATCAAAAATATCTTACTTTGTGTTCTGAAGATAAACGAAGGTCTTACGGGTTTGGAACAACTTGAGGGTGAGAAATTAATGACAGGATTTTAATTTTTGGATGAAGTATCCCTTTAACCCCTTCGTTAATTCAAGGAGATTGACCCTGGAAGTAAAATACTTAAAAGGCACTTTTTTTTAACTAGCCAAATTAAATGGCCAAATCAAAGCTGTCTCCCCCCAGTGGCTGTCCTTTACAGTTCCAAAGACAGACAGCCAGCCCACTCTGTCATACTGAAGATCAAGTGTGTTTCTGGACTTTTCTTTAGTATAGCACTATGTCTGCTTTTTTACACTGCTGTGAGCTGTACTTTGTTGCTATACATAGTCCATAAATTATGCTATGACGTGTGTGGTATTAGCTTTAGGTGTTTTTGTGTAAATATCTGATCATATTCTGATTAGTTTTCAGTGACAATACAGTTTTTAACAGTTAGAATCATTGGGCATAAATGGATTTTTTTTTCTGAGCCAGAATTGACCTACAAACAAAAAATAGGATTTACAAAATAAAAAAAAAAAATAAAATAAAAAAGAATCCCTTGTTCAACCAAATGTAAAATTCTGTCATCGTTTACTCACGTTTATGTTGTTTCAAATTCATATGACTTTATTTCTTATGTGGAACACAAAAGATTTTTTCGTTTTTGAAGTTGGTAACCAAACAGTTTTGGTGACCGTTAGATTCCATTGTATGGACGAAAACACATAAACATCATCTTTTATGCTCTTTAGAAAAATAAGGTCATACAGGTTTGGAACAACATAAGGGTGAGTAAATGTTGACACAATTTTCATTTTTTGGTCGAACTACCCCTTGAACTTTTTTTCACCTGAGCCCTGTCCAACTGAATGACATACAGAAAGTTTTAAGAGGAAATAAAGACTGAGTGTTTGTGTGTGTGTGCGTTTGGTTTTAGATAGAGAGACGAGTTTGGGAACCCAATCCGGCCCATCCAGACGACAGTGCTGGAAACAGTAGCCCAAGGGTGTAATAACCTATACACCTAAATCTGATATGACAATCCATTTGGGAGGGGACCCTGTCTTCTCCCCTCAGCGTCAGTGCAGATTCAGCCGTCTCCTAAGACGCGCCAAAGATATTTATATGCACAATTGCAGGCTGGCGAGTCAGCCAGTGCCAGCTCACGTTCCGCTTCGCCTTTCTGTTCATTCTTAAAAAAAACACAGACCTCAGCGAAGTTCAGAGCAGTTTGCGGTTGCGGTAAGATCTTGCGGAGATGTCCGTGACACGTCAGGGAGAGACCTTCACAGTTCCACACACATACAGAGGCCCTGTGACAGGTGTTCTCAGTGAGGTCCTTTATGGCAGGGTTTTTCAGTCATTTATATGCGGACCCCAAATATTATCATCCTCAGATCAGGGACACCCCATCCTAAATTTAAAAGGCATCTATACGGTTTCTTATATGAAGACCCAATTTATACTGTATAAAATGAATATTATAAATGTCTAAAATATTATTCTGAAATTATGTAATTAAAAAAAAACATACTCATTATAATACTGTACTGTATTATTTATTTATTTACTTTAATTTATTTAAAAATCCTTTTTTATTTTTTTTTTATTTACATGTTTTTTCCTCCAGAATGTTTCTACAGACCCTCACTTTGTAAACCTCTGCTCTTTGGTATTTATTAGGGCCACCTGTAATAATTTTGTCCCAGTCTATGTGTAAAGTGACAACCCAGCTGCATACACACACAATATTCCAGACGAACAGAGTGCAGTGATGTAATGTCACATTTTCCCGATGACATCATTCGCTGTGGCGTTTTGATTGATAATTACAGCTTCTTTTTTTTCTTAGTTATTAGGGACCATTCACATATGATGTGCTAAAACAGCTACAAGTTAAGTTCAGCTTATTTTTAAAAAAGACGTTTATTATCTCCTAAACACTAATTGTGAATTAAAACTATTCAAAATGCTTGTCTGTAAACATGTACATATGCTTATAAATATGCTAATATGCTCATCCAGTCATCTGATTGGCCCATTTACATTTATGCACAGACATTCATCCACCTGTATCTAGTGTCAAAAAAAATGTTTTAACCTCACATAGCAACTTAGAAATGCACTGCTCACAGTGGAAGATGCGGGAAAAAAGCCCCATAAAATCCCCATAGGGGACAAAGACACATGTTTTCATTGGCTAATCAAAAAACAGTGTTGTGTGTGAATATGTGTGTGAATATGTTTCACACATATTAAGTGTACTTCACTGCACACTCCTTATTCGTGAGGGTCATAAACACTTTCCAGCTGGTCTGTAACGTTCCATCACTCTTTTATTCCCTCTTTCCAATCATTTCTGATCACCACTCGTCTTGTTTTAATGACTCCCTGCTCCTCCCTTTGCAGTAGAGTGAGTTTGTGATTTAATGATGTGTGTGTTTGTGTGCATGTTTTGAGATGCAGTTTCTGTCTGATTGAGTAATGGTGTGTGTGTTTCTGGGAGGTGGATGTGACTAGATTATTTGGATGTGATCGCTGTAGTTTTGACCTTTGTGTCAGTATTTTAAAAAAATGTTAGGTGAAGCCTTTTGGGCTGGTGGACAGGAAGACGTTAAAAACCTGATGGTTCAAGGGGATGGTCCTTCATATGGTATAAATCAGCACTGCATTTACATTGAGTGCGAGAAATCAAAAATCAGCTCATTATAAAAAAACCAACAACATATTGAAAAACATGTTTACATAAGATTTTGAAATAACCTTTTTTTAAACATAAACAGACATGCAAAAAAAATTGCTACACACACAAGCTAAAAATACTACATAATAAGTAAATACTATAATAATATATAAATATACTGGCCACTGAAATCTGAGTAATGGGGGTGTGCTGATCAGGTTTCGCTTAAACCATTTATAACCTTTACCTGATAAGAATACATTTTAAGTGGTTTTCATGAACTGAACAGTATTGGGTTATTATTAAGCATAATCTATGTAAGATGATATATGTAACCACACTCATTGATTCTCCAGTTATCAGCTTATCACTTTTATGTATTTCCATCCAATCTTGGATATATTCCTTGTTTAAACCTTATATGTCTCCAGTCTCTTCTTTATTCTTTCATTCTGTCATGATATGTCGTGCCCACCCCTCTCTCCCTCTCTCCCTCTCTCCCTCTCTCTCTCTCCCTCTCTCTCTCTCTCTCTCTCTCTCGCTGGGCTGTTTGGTAGTGGGCGTGTCTGGGTGTCATCTCATCTCGATTACCACAGTTGTGATTCATGACAAGTGACTCTCTGCCTGGAGACGGGATTACAGCCCTTGTCGTCACTGGAACTGCATTGTGCCTCATTGCCCGGCAACCAGAGACGATTGTAGCCCTGGAACGCTTGTGATGTGTACATCCTCTATGACCTGCACCCTATATTAGATTATTTTCAGTCTGGATTTAAACTTTCTATTGCTTTGTCTTCACTGTGCACACAATTTTCCAATGGACCTCTCAGTTAGTGCATTTTAATGACTCTGTTTCTCAGACAATTCACTTCCTTATTGATACAGCTCAGATGACTATCACTCACTGAACAGTAGGTTATCATAAAACTATAAGGGCGTTTATAAAGAACACGTTTTTGCATTCCACTGCAGTGCTTTTCCATTTAGTAGTCAGTTAGACAGATGTGTTTGACCATTGTGCTCATGCGTATTGTGTACTTTTTTTTTATTTTTTACACGTTCTAAAAAATATGGCGCTCAAGTGAGAAAAATGCAACTTGTCCAGCATCTTGTGTTTTTAATATCAAAAATGTGTTTTAAGTGAATCATTCCTCCGTGGGCTGTTCACACTAGGGCTGCACGATATTGGGAAAAAATGACATATTTTATTTTTCTGCGATATATATTGCGATATTTTTTCTTACAAACAAAAATGGGGTGAGCACACTTACATTCTCATTTTAAATGATTTAAACATCGACACCATCGTGTCAATTGATTAATATGCGGGAGGGAGAGAGAGCAAGACAGCGCTCCTGTTGTTTGAAGACGGCTCGCTCTCTCTCTGTCTCTCTCGCGCGCGCGCTCTCTCTCTCTGTCTCTCTCGCGCACGCTCTCTCTCTGTCTCTCTCTCGCGCGCGCGCTCTCTCTCTCTCTCTCGCGCAGCCCTAGTTCACACAAAACACAATTTTTGCATTTTACTGTGCTGCTTTTAAATTCTTCAATCATGCATATTTTGAAATGTCTCTGAAGGCCATAACCATGTCTTGAACATAGGGATATCCCGATATCCATAATAAAATGTATTATACTGTGTATATTATAGTAGGTACAACACTTTTTAATTAATGCTATAGGATACTTTAGTATTAACTATAGTGAACTGATAAACTGTTATAACTACTGTATTGTACTTTAGTTTTTACTACAGTAAACTGTAGTGTATTATAGTATAATATAAAATATAAACTACAGTATTGGGTAAAGTAATTTGTTTATATTACTAAAGTTGTTATAATACCACAGCAACTATAGAATTACCTCAACAAATTAATTGAAGTACTTTACAGTATAGCAGGTTGTTGAATGGTCTCTTACTTGTGTTCTTTTTTGATAGCAATGTTAAAAGGTAAGTTTCAAGGTCACTGTTTTTGATATTACACCTTGTTGTAAAATGTGGTATATCTGCAACCGAGTTTCATATTTTTGCCATAAATATTACTTTAATTAATTTACTTTTGTTTGAAATATAAAAGGATTGGAGGGCGCTCATTTAGAAGGAAAATGTATACATTTAAGTTTTATATTATGGGTAGTCGGCTGTTTTCTCACAACTTTACTTTAAAAATGATGTTGGTTTTTTAAAAGTGGTTCTTTATGCAAGGGAATTGTCAGTTGAAAATGAAAGATTTATTAAGTGTCTCTAAAATGATCAAAATGCAGAATATTTGTTTCAGAGGAAAGAGGCCTTTGGCCATTTTTTGCTACTCTGTCCTTAGGAGGCAATTATAAGAAATTATTTGTATTATATGTATATTTTAAACTGATAATAGAGCCAAGTAAAGGGTCTGTGGGGTTGGACGCCTTTGCACAGAACCAACCAGCAACCGTCATGCAGATGCAAATTAATCATGATGTTGAAAGGCAGACTAACTCATAACAGCGATGACCTCTGCCTCCAAGACCCCCTCGTGGAACTGTGATTAACAAGCCAGCGAGTGTCTTTGTGTCTCTGTTTCCTCCTCCGTAGAGCGAGAGAGAGACAGTGAAAGATGGAGGGATGGGAGGTGAAAAGAGGCCGAGATTGTATTGGAACGACATGCTGGCTCGTTAATATGACATTGTGCATTTCATTTAAACACAATTAGGATATTGTGAGTCTGGACGGTCACACACACACAATCACACACACATACTAGAAACTTTTATTTTCATAAAGTAGCCAGATGACAGTATTAGTCAAATTGTAGATTTAGAGAGCTTTCAAACAGAATATGTTTTTGCATTCCACTGCGCTGCTGTTTTGTTTCTCTATGTAAAAACTGATGTATTCTCGTCTTGTGCAAGACATGGCATTTTAAAAACACATACAAATTAAAAGATCAACTTTAGACCTTGCAATTTTTTCATTTCACTACCTGAAAAAATGTGTTCTGTGTGAATAACCCTTTTATTGAACTAGATTTTTTTTACATTTTGTGAAGAAATGTTAGTGGTTTTTGGTTCTTGCATGTGCAGAACTCTCTAGGTGTTGTAGGTGGCTGCTAGGGCATTGCAATGTGGTTGCTAAGGTGTTCTGAGTGTTTTTGTTGTGTGTGGGTTTCTATGTAAAATCTCATATTAATTGCAAGTGTTTTTGGGGCACTACTATACATTTGCTAGGGACTTCTGGGTAGTTGCTTATAGCAGTCCATGTGATCCTCTGTGGTTGCATTCTAATGACATAATACAGTTGACAATCCACTCATACATTTAATATGCTAATTGAAGTGAATTCCACAAATAAAATGTTCCACCAAATTCTAGGGCTGCACGATTCTGGATAAATTGAGAATCATGATTTTTTTGGTCTCATATAAAGATCACGATTCTCCTACAATTCTTTTTTTTTATTATTATTATTATTAATTTATATACTTGTGATATGATAATAGTAATACTTTTATTTTGCAAGGATTCTTTAAATTGATAAAGTGTGACCAAGACATTTATAACACAATATTTCTATTTCACAAATTTTGTTCTTCTGAACTCTAAATCAAAGAAACCTGAAAAAAATCTACTCATCTGTTTCAACAATAATAATAATAATAATAATAATAATAAATGTTTTTTAGAACAGCAAATCAGAATATTAAAATAATTTCTGAAGATCATGTGACACTGAATACTGGAGAAATGATGCTGAAAATACAGCTATGCATCATAGAAATAAATTACACTTTAAAGAAGAAAGCCAGTTATTTTAAATTGTAAAAATATATACTTTTTGCTGTACTTTGGATCAAATAAATGCAGGTTTGGTGAGCAGATGAGACTTTAAAAAACATTAAACATCTTGTTCAAAAACTTTTGACTGGTAGTGTATATATATAAATTTAAAACCCCAGTTTTTATATTAGAATGATAAAAAAGTTGTTTAAATCACTGATTCAACGACTCACTCATAAACCTACTTCACTTGTTTCATTACTGGATGAATCAGCGTTTTTGAACGATTCTCTTGAATAAAAAATTAATTCATTGACAAATACATTAAGACACTGGTCGCCACCTAGTGGTGAAACAATGCAATCGACACGAACGGTATTTGAAGCGCGGTACTTTCAAAAGGTGATTTGCTCTATTTTGATCGCTATAACATATTATGTTTATATCTGAACTATAAACTTTATCCCAGTATTTCTGTGATAATATAAATGACAGAAATAATACTGTGTAGTTGAAAAGATAGTTTGTGAAGATGTTTCTTAACCAACATGGTAAGAGCTCTTTCTGTGTCAGCGTCAGTGCGAGCACGGATTTGAATGATCAGGTGTTATGCCCAATTTTGACCCCCTGCCAAATTATTACCCCCCTAGTATTGGTAGTTTTAGAAGTAGGTTTGGGGGAGGGGTTAGGATTAGGGGTGGGGTTAGGATTAGGCAATCAGGTAGGGATTTGAACGAGGGGGAATCGTTGTCATTTAGAAATGAGATCGCGATCTTTTAACGATTAATCGTGCAGCTCTACCAAATTCCATCAAAATTTGGGTATGAAAATGTATTTCATCACTGTTACTATGGTTACAGGTGGTATTAATGGCTACGGGGATATACTTTATTAATTCTTTCACACAGACAGTATTCAAGCTGTTCCTGGCCAGGAACAAGATACCACATCTGCCAGTAAATACTGTTATCAATTCTAAACTGTGTGAATATTCTCTGATCCTTAGATACATCTTGAGTCCCTCCTTCAATGGAAGTCTATTTTAAGTCTTTTTTTATCAAGAGGTTCAGATCCAGACCCATGTTGACCTTCTACAAGAAATTTGTTCAGTGGAGTTCAGTGGAATTTTTAGGCAGTTAGGAAGAAATATATGGACTTGATTTATAGAATAACATATATAAATAAAAATATTTACTTTTTTATATATGCCTTAAGTGCGTGTATCATTTCAGAAATTCAGTGTGTCTCATCAGCAGTGAGCAGAACACTGCTTTAAAGAAGATCCTGGTGTAACTCTGCAATCTCTAGCTGCTTTTGATCATTATATCTCTTCAATTAGCTAATGAATCACATTTCTGCTCTTCATGGCACCATTATTTCTTATTCTGAAGGGTCTGATGGGGAGTCATGGCCATCAGCACAGAGTACTGACCAATAGTTAGCCTGACTCATTAATGGATTTCACATATGACTCAGTGAAAATGTGCAGTTGATGTTGTTTTCTTGGAATACTTGCATGTTTTTTGGAAAAACTACAGGAAGTTGTTCTTTTAAATATTGCATCTGCACTTAAGAAAAAGGACTATATAAGTATATATATATATATATATATATATATATATATATATATATATATAAAACATATATATATGTTAATATATGTTATGTGATATTAAATTTTATGTGTTTTTTTTTTTTTTTTGATAGAGGATTTGTGTACGATAGCCGGAATAATCTACAGATGCGAGGTCTCATTGTGTTGCTGATGTCAAAAGCAGCCGGTCCATGTCCCAGTACCAGTGACCCGATTCATGACAGTATGGTCAGCGGCATCTACCCAAGGTAACAATACCTTTTTTTAAATTTTTAAATTTTTATACAGTTTTATTCTTTTTTCTCAGGGTCATGGGACTCTAACAGTTTGTAGCTTTGGCCATTAATGAGACATGACTGCTACCACACACAGGCTTAGAGAAAATTAAAGAGGTATGGAGAACAGCCAGAAAGATGTTTGAAAGACAGCAAGAGAAAAGAATATGGAGAGGACAAGGACTGTCTGTGTTATGTATGGACAGCACATAAGTCCTTAGACTTCAAAGATTTTGCAGTCTTTGAAACAAGATTTGATTCATGAGCTTCTAGGTCTCCAAATTATCAACATAGTTAAAACTTTGCTGAAAAACCTACTAAACACCTAACTTTGCTGCACACAATCTACTATATGTATCCTGCTGCTCTCTGTTTAATAATTATTTTTTTAGTTTAATTTTTTTTATATAAATAACATAACTACACCAACTGCATATTTTTGTAGTTTGAAAATGTGTTCCTCCTCGAATGTCAGCTAACTAAATCATAGTACAGTATATCATGAAATCCTGGTGTCTCAAATATGATATAAAACACATTTTTCTATATATAAAATTATGTCCATACTGTATATATTTGGATACTGACACAATTTTCATAATTTCGTCTCTGTATGCCACCAGAATAGAATAAAAAAAAAACAATCAAGATGAAATTGAAGTGCAGACTTTAAGCTTTAATTCAAGGGGTTGAACAAAAATATAACCAAATGCTTTGAAATTACAACCATTTTTATACACAGCCCCCCCCCCCTCCCATTTTCAGGGGCTCAAATGTAATTGATAAAATTTTCATTTTTTAATATTTTGTTGAGAATCCTTTGCAAGCAATGAAGTCTGACTTCGGTTGTTGTTTTATTATTGGTCTTTCTGCATTTAGTTTTGTCTCCAGCAAGTGAAGTGCATGCTCAATCGGGTTGAGATCAGGAGACTGACTTGGCCATTGCAGAATATTACTTTTTTTTTAACTGCAAAAACTCCTGTGCTGCTTCTTGCTGTACGGTTTGGGTCATCGTCCATGTGTGTACTATGATGCGCCATCCAATCAACTTTGTGTATTTGGCTGAATCTGGGCAAATCAGATTGAGTATATCCCTATACAATACATGATCTGTTCCAAGCCTTCTCCATACTTTTTTCTTCCTGTCATTATTTTACAGGTTGATCTTAATATCAGTCGTCCAAAGAATGCTTTTCCAGAAGTGGTCTGGCTTCTTCTTCTTCTTCTTTTTATTTTTTTTGGCAAAATCTAATCTGGCCTGGTTTGGAGGTTGGGGTGAACCCACTGTATTTGCTCTCGTAAAGTCTTCTCTTGAGTGACATGGCTGCCTCCTGGAGACTGTTCTTCACTTGGATGGATGTTGTAAAAGTGTTTTTTTTTTATCATGGAGAGGATCCTCAGATCATTCACCACTGTTGTCCTCCGTGGACGTCCAGGCCTTTTTTTTATTCTCAGAACAAACTGTTGATTTGGCCACTCCTAATGTTCTTGCTATCTCTCTAATGGATTTGTTTTGATCTTGAAGCCTAACAATTGTATGTTTCGCTTGCAAGGAGAGCTCCTTTGACTGAATGATGTGGGTTCACAGCAACAGCTTCCAAATGCAAATAGCACACTTAGAATCAACTCCAGACCTTTTACCTGCTGAATTTATGTAGAAATAACGAAAGAATAGCCCAGGACTGTCCATCATACAGCTTTTGAGTCAACTGTCCAATTACTAATGGGGGGGGGGGGGGGGGGGTACAGTACATATTAAAGAGCAGTAGTTTCTTAACCTTTCCTCCAATTTTGATGAGAATACCCTCAAATTAAAGGTTGTGCACATTAAGCCCATATTCATTATATAACTGTAAGTTGAATATGTTTTGGTCAGCAGATAAAATAATAATAATTGTGCCTGTGTCCAAATATATTTGGACCTAACTGTATTTTGTCTAAAGATTCAGTAATCTGTTTCAGGCTTTACATGGTTCATTTTTCAGTAGATAATTTAAAATGATCTGGTCAAAATGCAAATATTCCATGCAGTCTCTCAAGGTCATGGAAAGTCATAGTAATTGCAAAGGAATTGGCAAAATGTTGTTTATGCAATCAAAAAATATACCATTACCTTCTCTGCTGCTCTGCAGAGAAGGCTTCGCAGTCCATGAAACAAATCTAATACACTTGTGAGGTATTACATTACAGTGGACACTGTTTGTTAAAGTTGTCTTCAACTCTTTAAATAAAGTTTGCCTGCTGAAATCCACACCCTGATGAAGGATCTTCAAGCCACAATGCATTAGTTTGTGATTTTTAAAGTTGTGGCTGTATTTTAATATAGCCGTTTTAATATCATACCTCAAATATACTGTTTTAAAGCCCGCCGTCAGTTTTAGATATAGTATAGCATGTCAGTTTTAGGAGTATAGCATGTCACACCGCAGGACATGTCAATTTCCCAAAAGTATTCAATGTCAGCAGCATATAAGTGTTTGGTTGTGTGTGTTCGGAGGTGGGAAAGGTGGAGAAAGATGAATTTAAAAAAAAATAAAAAAAATCTCCAGGCATCAGGTTTAGAGAAGTTTTTCATTTGGACACTTTAAAAGCTACAGGCTGCTGAAGATTTTATTTCAGAAACAAAGAGGTTCACATTTCATCTGAGGCCAATTAGAAATCTAGCCTTTTTCTCTTTCCATAAGTGAAAGTGGAAAAAAAAGAGCATGACATTTGTTTTAAAAAGGTAGCATTGAACTCGGAGAGAACAAGGTTTATTGGAAAACAAGATCTATGGTAACCGTGTTGCATAGTCAGATCATCGGAAACAGGATATGAAAGTGTGTAGAGTAAATTATGTCCAGTAAGGACAAGAAATTGACACACACACTTGTGCATCCACTTCCACTGCTGTGCCTCAGAAGGACTCTTGCTCTAAACAGGCTGGTGTGTGTGTGTGTATGAGTTCTTTGGCTGCAGTGCCAGGGAGTTACCAGAAGCGGCTGTTGTACTTGGCAGTGTGTGTGTGTGTGTGTGTGTGTGTGTGTGTGTGTGTGTGTGTGTGTGTGTGTGTGTGTGTGTGTGTGTGTGTGCGCGCACAAGCTGTCTGAATGAACTCTTTCTCTCTCGCTGAGCAGGGAAAGAGATTGTCAAAGCAAGTGAGAGGAGGGACCGGCTATACTTCGCTATACTTCTCTGTTTTTTTCCTCTCGTTTTCTTGCTTCTACATCCCCACGTTTCCCTCTAAACAGGAAGTGACATCATACTTCCACAGCTGGGAAGTGGGTGTCATGGAAACAAGATGGCGATGTAGTTGCCCTGAGACTTGTAAGAGTCAAGGCTGACCCATTGTGGTTGTGTGTGTGTTAAAAAGGGTGAGGTGATTGATGGTGAAACATGCACACACACATTTAAAGGGATATTTTACCCCAAAATGGCATTATTTACTCCTGTTTGACTTTACTCTTCTGTGTAAAAAGTGAATTTGTGAAAAATATTCTGGCTGTTCTTTTTAATTTAATTATCATCAATTAGAACTCAGCCTGTGAAGCTTTAGAAAATCCACTAAAAAGCATAACAGGTGGTCCATGACTTACATGCTGTCTTCTAAATCATCTAAGTAGTCCCAAATTTAAAAGAGAAGAGAAAGATGTCAAACATACATCTGAATTAATCAGACATTCTTCTGAATCTGATCTTTTTCAATGAATCACTTGATCTGGTTTATGGATGAATCATTCTGAATGATTCATTTAAAATTTAACTGAACTGTTCAGTTCATTGATTCATTGATAAAGATTTAAGAGAGCAGGAGTAACTCTTTGTTCATGGATCAGACGTTCTTATAAATCAGACCTTTTTATTGTATCAGTTGATTTGGTTTACAATGAATGATACATTTACAGTCTGACTACACTGTTTGACTAACTGACAAATACACAAATTCAATAGAGAAGTAGCAAGGATTTGTTCATGAACCAGACATTCTTCTGAATCAAATCTTTTGATTCAGCTGATCTGGTTCACAGTGAATGATTCATTTACATTCGGATTGAACCATTTCATTTACTGATAAATATTTAAAGAATCTGAGATTCTTTCCAATCTTATTTTTTTCAGTGAATCAGTTTATCCGGTTAACAATGAATTACAATTGGACTGAACTGTTAAACTCAATGATCCAGTTAACAGTTTACTAGAGGGGAATTTAAAGATGAAACACACATTAACTGGACCGCTTCATGATTCTATTATTGTTCTTTCAAGCAGAAGAAATGTTAAAGTTTCTCATTGTGTCTTCAGCAGAAAAACAGAAGTTTTGATTTGAAATGACATGAGGATGAGTAAAAAATAAACATGTCTGTGGTAGTTTTCTCTTTCTGACATATAGAACTTTCTTCTTCCTCCCTGTCTGTATTTTTCTCTTTCTTTGTCTCAGTCGTCTCTCTTTCCTTTCAACTTCCCCCTTCCCTCTTTGCTCCGATGACACCTTTCGCTCTCTCGTTCCTGGTTAGAGGTGTGTTTGACGGTGGTGATGGATGAATTGCTGTGCTGCTCTCCTCCTCCTTGACATGCAGCATTTGTAAAATGTCCCATCGAGGCACTTTCTCTCTCTCTTTCTCTCTCGCTCTCTCTCTCTCTCTCTCTCTCTCTCACACACACACACACACACACACACACTTCTGACAGAAATGCTCATGGTTTGGGGGTGTGTGTATGATCGCATAAATGCATGAGTGCATCTCGCTGAGAGAGACGTCTGTTTGAATGATTGCTCGACAGTTCTTTTAAGGGATGTGTGGAACACGAGTGTGACATTCAGCAGACTTTGGCTGTGTCAGAAAGCTGAAAATAAGCATTGTACAGTATCCATGTTTGCTCGGTTATCTCCTAAAGTCCCCTTGAATTTGTTTTAGATCATTAGTCATTATGGTATCCTGGAAGCCTGTCTCATTCTTAAGGTGGTACATGCAAAATGCTATATGTTTAGTCACTATCTGGGTTTCCATTCACAAATCTTAATGCAAATTTTAGGATTTAAAAAATAAATAAATTGCTGAATGGAAAGACCAACATAAAAAGCAAATGAAAAATGTAAGATGGTTACATTGATTAATTAGAAGAAATGCACATATACTATGATGGAAAAACAAAAAATCTAAGATTTACTTCACAAATCATGTGACAGAATTTTTATTTTGCACCAATTTCCCTTGAAGAGATGAAATTGCTGCTTTATTCACAATTATTTTTTTGCAACATTCAGATTTCTGACATAATCTAATTAATTTTACAAATTTTATGAGTGCAGATGTTTCACTACATATGAAATCATACACTTTTTTTTACAGTTTTTTTTAACAATATTACTTATTTTATTCAGCAAGGATGTATTGATAAATTGATAAAAAGTGACGAAAAATACTTTTATAGAGTTACAAATAATTATGCAAAAATATTGGATGAGAATTTCGAATTTAGAGACCTCTTTCAAAAGCATACAAAAATCTTACTGACCCCAACATTTTGAATGGTATTCATTTTTAATATATATGTCTTACTGTAAACTGAATAGAGCAGACTGAACAGAAGATAGAGTCTTATTCAGTGCTGGTAGTTATATAGGTGGTTTCTGTGGTGTTTTGTGTGTGTGTGTGTGTATGTGTCTGTGAGTGTCTTGTGTTAAGAGCTGAACTCACATCATAACGAGTTTAGAAGCAAAGCCATCTCTGATCTTTCATTAAAACATCTTCTGGCCTAGATAGTGACAGTGTGACAGCTTTAGTGATGCTTTTGGTCAGCTGACATCTTGACCTCCAATGTGATCTGCTGTGAGCTTGCAGGCACACGCTCCACTGAGCTTCAGGGTTAAATTGGCAGAGAAAATGGAGCAGACAGAGAAAGGGGGCGTGTCAGGGGGAGGAACCCCTCTGCGCCATGGCATCGGTTGCTATGCAACTGAGTTCTGAGGCTATTTATACTCCCTGTGCTGCCCCTCCCACTGACTTAAAAAAAAAACGTAGACGGCATAGCTGCAGATTTGGGGGAAAATTAGATTTCGATTCAACTCCGGCTGTCTGCACACAGCCAAAACACTGCAGCCAGTCCAAGAATGAAGGACACAAAGACTATAGAAAACTATTCATTCAAAAACACTAGTTACAAATATCACCACTATTACTAATGAGTGGTCAAATCAGCAACTCAATACTGTCAGCTGCAAGGTGTTGAGAAGGACACACACACACACACATACACACCTTGGCCACATTCACACTGCAGCTAAAGGGACTGATGAGAACTTTTAAACGTGGCATTAAAATAGTCAAACTTGGCATGCTAATCTTAACTAAATAAATGGAGTCAATTATTATGAACCTGATGTTCCGTGGAGGCTGCCGTGAAATTATACATCAATTAAGAACAAGGGCAAGGAGGCGGACAAGGGCCTAAATTGTATTATTGGCATTCTGTGGACTCATTGTCTTCCACACTAATGGAAATGAAGCATGTCAATGATGGTGAATGATTAAGAATGATAAAACCTGTATTATATTAGACTGTTCACACTGCATTTCAATTTTTTTTGTATTCCTTCTTTTTCTGATTACATTTTATTTTTGTATTTGTAATTAATTCATCAGTTTACTATTTTATAAAGCTGAATTAAAATTTCATGTACTTTGTGCTGTTCATGTATTTTACATTTCTTTTAATTTATTTGTTCTTTTTAATTTAGTTAATTTTTCAGTTTTTAAATTTAGTTAATTAAAAAATAATAATAATAATAATATATATATATATATATATATATATATATATATATATATATATATATATATATATATATATTTGTTTTTACACATTTAAAGCACTTTAGGGCAGTATTTTTAAATTATTTATTTTTAGTCCTTTTTTATTTTAATTAAGAATGTTACATATGAAGAAAAAACAGAACCGTGTCATGTGTGAACATAGCCCTGAAAACTTTTTCAAGGTTTGAGATCACAAAACTTTTGATATGAATTTATAGTCAACATAAAATGCCATTCATTATTCACTATGCATTTTGCTTCCATAATCAGATGCATTTCTGAGTTAAACAGGATATTCATTGAGCAAAATTTTGGGTGGGACTTCACTGCATCCATGAAAAAATTTGATTAGGTTTGCAAAAAGTGGATGTTTAATATTTACCAAGATAAAAAAGACAAGTAAGAACCCTACAACTCTTGACCTGAGATGATAGATATATACAATTACACTTCTTTAAAGTATGTTTGAGTTTCCCCAGTAATCCTCATCCATTGTAATCCACATCGACATCTCAGATCTGTTTTTACCCGTGTCAGCTGAAGTGTAACTGACCGGGATCGGTGGCTGCGTGGACAAGAGAGCTCTGCACAATAGGGATGATTGAGCCCAGGAGATGGCCCATTACAGAACAGCATTTAATGACAACAAGAATTATTGCAGTGCTTTGTAATTACCCAAGCATTGACTGTGTGTGTGTGAGCAGAAACGGCCACAGTGATTCTCTCACATTGCCAAATTGAAGAGAATCCCTTCATCAAAGATGCTTTTTCTTCAGTCTCTCACCCTCTTTTCTTCCCATTTCTCTCGCTCTCAGGGAGGGGTAAGTGGTCATCAGCACTAACGTCTCTCTCTTGTGTCTGGAAGGTGGTTATCGCTGAGACCTCGATGGTCCAAGCTGATTATGGTCCTGAATCCAGCAAATCAACATTTGATTATAACGTCTGTGTGATGGCGCTGTGATAATTGGGCTCGTCTGATAATCAGAGGCAGTTGGTATTTTGTGAAGTGCATTATGGTCACCAGGACACTTGACACTCTCTCTGGTCTATTTGTGCTGCAGAAGAACGTTTGGGCTAAAATCACTCCCTTTCCATATAAAGTGTGCTGTAGCATCTGGGACTGTTTATAGATCTAATACCCTCTCAGAATCACAATATTTCTCTCTTTCTGTCTCTATGTCAGTCAGAGGAACTTGGCTGAGATCACAGAGCTGATTCACACGGCCTTCCTGGTGCATCGTGGGATTGTGAATCTGAAGGAGTGGACAAACTCAGATGGCCCCCTCAAAGACATGCAGTTTGGGAACAAGATGGCTGTTCTGAGTGGCGATTTCCTGTTGGCGAATGCCTGCACGGGATTGGCCCAGCTCAATGACACCAAGGTACTAAATGATGCTGTAAAAAGTCTCTTCGCTTGTTCCATGCTCAGTAATGAAAGAAACCCTGCTTTGAGTTTGCTGTTGTAAAATTTGAGCCCAAATAATAATCAGAACCCATTTTCCTAGCTACAGTATTAACACTATCATTTAAAGGGTTGAGAATAGTAAGATAAAAAAATAATAATAATGAATTAATGCTTTTATTCAGCAGGATTACATTAAATTGATCATTTGAAGACATTTGTAATGTTTTAAAATATCTGTTTCAAATAAATGCTGTGCTTTTGAACTTTCAATACATCAAGAATCTTGAAAAAATGCATCAAGGTTTCTAGAAAAAGAATTTTAATCACCACAAAAAAAAAAAGAATTCTACATAGATGATAATAAAAACTGTTTCTTAAGCACCAAGTTATCAAATTCAAATGATTTCTAAAGGATCGTGTGACAGGAAACTTCAACTTTGCCATCAAAGGAATAAAGTGCATTTGAAGATGAATTAAAATAGTTATTAAAAATAGAAAACATTTATTCAAAATTGTAATAATACTGCTATTGTTATTGTATGTTTGACCAAATAAATTTTAAGTTAGTGAACATTTTTTCTTAAAAAAAAAAAAAAAAACAATTTTACAATTTTTACCGGTCCCAGACTTATCAATTGTACTGTAGTGAAGATGAGGACATAGATTTCAGTTGTTATTAACAATATATTTAAAAACAATATAAATGTGGACTGTCCATTATTTCTAAAAGACAAGGGAAGTGTTTTTATTTACTTGTGTGTTTTAATTTATTTATTTAGTATTTGAAGGATTAAGAAATACATTACTATGAATAATTTATGCAACTGAGAACATCCCTATAATCCCCATATAGAGGTTTTGTCAGATTTAGCTTACTAATATTTCTGTACCAAATATTTAAATAAACACATCTCTTCATGCTGGAGGTGTGAGCCACTTTTTTCCATCACATTTGTGTTTTTATGCAAAAGAAAAAAAAATTTCACCGGCATCTGACATCCTTCTCAAAGACTTTGTTCTCCACGCTGTACCCTGTGTGTGTGTCCTCTCTTGCTAATTTCCATACACTTGCATTCTCCCTCATTCTCTGGCGCTCTTTATATGTGTGTGCGCGAGTGTGTGAGCATATGTCTCCTACACCCCTCATTAAGTGTCAGTGTTCTCCTCCAGCTCTAATTAGAGTCGCAGTCAAAGCAACGTCTAACTGCATGCGGCCAGCAGCCCCACTGCCTCGCCGTGCTCAGGGTTATAGCATCTCACTAGAGCATCTTTTTGAATATCTTACAGTGTTATGAATGACCAGTACAAAACATGAGGACATTTGAGAGCAGCATTTCCCAGCCTATTTTGTGTTATATACCCCTAGAGTCCTATTGACTTTGGTCAAATACCTCTGAAAGGTTGTTACTTTTAACTCATAGGTGCTGTTCTAGCTGCTTGGTACTTAGGCTGGGCTCGAAATTAAAAAGACCATCATAGGTTACTGAATTAAAAAGCACTACATAGGCAGCAACAACATGCATCATACAAATGTCACAAGAGCTTTGACTTAATTAAGGGATAAATGCATAATATTGGGTAAATAATATATTGGGTGCATATATATTTTTCATAGTTTAAACTACATTTCAGTATAGCATGAATGAAAGTGTACATTACTGTTCAAAGGTTTGTGATCGGTAAGATTTGACTGTAACTGTAAAAACATTAACAATAGTATCACAATATTAATGACAGTATTCTATTTTAATATACAGTTTTACTCATAAGTTTACATACCCCTTTCCGAATGTGTAAAATGTTAATAATTGAAACAAAATAAGGGATAATGGAATTTTTTTAGTAGTATTTAGTACTGTCCTGAATAAGATATTTCACATAAGTTGTTTACATATACTCCACAAAATAATAACTGAATAATTGAAAAAAAATAAAAATGGTAATTGCAACTTTTTATCTGACAATTCAGATTTTTTTTCTCGCAGTTGCAAGTTTACATCTCGCAATTCAGACTTTTTTCTCAGAAATGTGAGTTTATATCCCTCAGTTGTGACTTTATAACATGCAATTACGAGTAAAGTCAGAATTGTGAGATATAAACTCTCAATACTAAGAACTTTTCAGTCTTTTTTCACCCTCAGAATTAAGACTTTAAGGCCCATTCACACTAAGGACGATAACTATAAAGATAACGATAATGATATACTGTAGTTCTAAAAATCGTTCTCAGTATTAAAGAATAGCAGAATCCACACTACAACTATAACGATAAAGACGAAGAGAAATTATATCATTGGAATCACTTTCAAAACTAATTTTCACCAGCCGATGAAAGATAAAAAATTGACAACCAATCAGAATCCATCCTGCTGTAACGAGCTCAAGAATTTAAAGCGACAGATGCCCTTGCACTTCGAATAAACAGAAGATATCTTTTATGGGTGTGGACGCTAATATTGTTATCTTTATAGTTATCATTCTTGGTGTGAACGGGGCTTTAGAACTCTCAATTATGAGAAAAAAATTTAGGGAATTTTGAGAAAGTCAAAATTGCCAGATACAAACTTGCATTAGCGAGAAAAAGTCAGAATAGCGAGTTTTTCTTGCAGTTGACTTTATTTTTCTTAATTTGTTTATATCACGCAATTCTGAGAATAAAAAGTCAGAATTGTGATGATATATCTTGCAATTCTGACTTAATAACTTGCAATTGCGAATTTCTATCTCACAATTCTTCGAAAAAAAGTCAGAATTGCGAGTTTGTATCATGCAATCCTGAGAAAAAAAAGTCAGAACTGTGAAATAAAAAGACACAAAACCTTATTAAAAAAAAAAATTCAGTGGCAGAAATGGGCTTCCATATAAAACAGTAGTGATGCTTAGTATTTAAAAAACATAAAGGGCCTAAATATTTTTTATTTAAAAAACTGCTTTTTTTTTCATTTGAAATAGAACTTTTTAAAACACATTTGATTAATGTAATGCATTCTTGCTGAGTAAAATTATGAGTTTTGTTAAAGAAAATATACGGATTAGATCCCTAAGTTTTGAACAGTAGTATTATTACTCAACCTTCTCACATCATTTGATTCTCACATTTTATAGATTTACCAAGCTAAAGTAAAATCCTTCCAAGACTTGCTTAAGGACACCTACACTGGGATTCACGGTTTTAGAGGAAATCACTTGTCATATCATAATATTAACAGACTAAGTAAAAAGGGATTTGCACTACAAACCCTAACATTTCATCTCTCTGTGTCTGGGTAACACACACAGACACACTCAGATGCACTAAGCGGGAGTATGCTGACAGGATCTGTCACCAAGTGCGGCTCTAGAATGCAGCTCTCCCCATGGAGGAAAACAAACTCTTTTCCTTCTGCATAGCCTCAGACATACACACGCACACTCGAGCTCACTTTAATGCGTGCATGAGCGGACATGGAAATGACTGCAAGGCATTCAGATGATCAGCAGATTTTTGCGACTAATATAAATAACAGATTCTGTGTTTTTATTCTTAAGAGGAGCTCAGCATTCAGACAGCCAGACATCTTAGTTGGGACTCATACACATCTGATTTTGTCTGAGTGTTTAAAACACATTTTCTTTATGTAGATGGTGTGGTGTAATATAGTGGGTTTAGGAGTAAGAGTAAGTATTGGTGTGTTCTATAGCACCTCCTGCTGGAAGACAGTGGAAATCTCTAATCCGTTTAGTGTATTTTGATTCCTCAATGTCCGCCTCAATTCTAGTTTAAAGATTTAAGAAAGTTGTAGGTTTATTATTATTTGAATCTTTTAACTTTTTTGTCTGGTTCTGTCTAAATCTGTGATTTAAATATCACATTAAGATATATTTTGGCTCAATTTGTCACAAATTGACACTGTAACAATGATGGTTTGAACCTTGCTACTTTTTTTTTACTTAAAGTTTGTGATCAGTAATTGTGTGTGTGAAGAAACTTTTATTATAAATATTTCTAATTCAAATAAATGCTGTTATTTTGAACTTTCTATTCATCAAAGAATCCTGACAAAAATATAATATTTGCCACAAAACAGATGTTTTTCAAAATTGCTAATAAGAAATGTTTCTTGAGCAGCAAATCAGCATAAGAGAATGATTTCTAAAGGATCATGTCACACTGAAGACTGATGAAAATTCAGCTTTAGCATCACAGGAATAAATTACATTTTAAAATATATTACTAAACAAATAGTCACCCTTTTTTAAGGTCAAATTCTTGCTATTAACAAACCATTAACTATGACTTTTACCTCAAACTACTAATTTTCTGCTTTTTAATAGTTGTTAATAGTTATTAATGGTCATGCAGAATATGTGTTTTATAAATACTAATAAACAGCCAATATGTTATTAATAGGCATGTTAATAAGCAAGTGTTCTTACCAACCCCAAACTTTCACACAATGTTGTATATACACTAACACTAATACGAAGTAATAATTCTATACATTTAATTAAAAAGAAATAATATGCAAAATGTAGTTTCAGTGTCGCTAGAAATATATATGCGTGATATATTTTCTAAATTCAATCGCAATTAGCATGTGCGGACAGAAGGTCATTTTGAGCCTAATTTTTAGTGAACACACACACACATACTGAAGAGAGTGTGAGTAAAAATCCTTTTTTGTGTGAAACTGAACCTGTTGTTCAGCGAAGCATGTTTAAAGCCACACACGCTCTGTTCTGACCCACTGAAGTAGTGACTGACTGACAGGATGCCCAGCCAATCAGAGATCATCTCTTTTGCTGCTAGTCAAACTTCCACAGATGAATTTACAATTAGCAAAAGTGATTAAAAATATATTTTAAGTGCTCCGTTTTTAATAGTCCCTTGATGTAACTGACATTCATCCAGCCAGAACCGCCTTAACGCATCTTCCTCTTAAAGCTACTGTCTATGTAAATGAGGGCGAGGCCCCTTTGCATTAGCGGTTCAGTTAGCGTGAGCGCATTAGCGGTGGAAATCAGACGTTCCCTCTCCACAGCAAAGCGCTTTTTACCCCTGATTGATCTGTATTATGTATCGCGGCCTTGAGTGGGATCCTGACTTAGTAGACTGTGTGTGTGTGTGTGAGAGTGAGAGAGAGTGGGATTCTGGCTCAACACTAGTATAAACGGTAAAGGGATCCGCGAGCGGCTGTCTCCTCTTTCTTCTCCTCACAGATTTGTCGGCGAAACACGACTCCGGCTGGATTTGGGAATGAGACGAGACGGAGGGAGGGCAGCTTATCTGATACTTTCCAAAAAAAGCCCCCCCCCACCACTTCTCTAACACACACACACATACATACACAAACTCACAAGAAAGACACAGACGTACACAAACACACAGTTCAAACACACATGCATTCTCTCCCACACACTCACACGTGCACGCTTTCACGCTTTCATCGTGAAGCCGCACATCTGGCTGCGCTATAGGGGCTCTCTGTCTTCTCTGGGCTTTGGGTAGAGGAGTCAAGTTCCTCACTGTTTCCTCAAAGATCTGGTTACTCAGAGGGCAGAGAGAAAAAGAGAGAGAAGGAAAGAGTGAGAAAAACAAAGTTTGAGAGAGAAAGTTTGGGGAACGGAGAGGAGTAACATAATATTAAATATGAGGAATAGCTGAGTGTCTGGATGGAAGGCCTCTGCTATTCTAGTTCCCTGGAGATTCTCCCTGTGGTCTTATGATTCAACAGGCAGGCCTTTCGGGACAAGAGGAAAAAGAATGAAGAAGGGTGAAAAAGAGGTGGAGAATGTAGCCTAGGGCGATGGATGGAAGGGATAGGAAAGCATGTAATTGAATGATAGAAAGAGCTGTCAGTGACTGTCCAGCTGACTGTTGTGGAGTAGATGTAACGGGGTAGCACCCCCCTCAGGAGCACTATAGTTACTACATGATCCAAAGGATACTTTAAAGCAAAACATTTAAAATTCTGACATTATTTATGACTTACCTTCTGGGGAACACAAAAAATGTAATTTTGAAGTATTGTATTGGCTCTTTTTAATTGTACTCAGTGAGGAATAATGCTATGAGCTTTCAAAGATGCAACAACACTACCAAAGATTTTTGACTTTTGTATTCGTAACTAAAATTTAAGTGGCTGTTCACTAATAATCTTCCAATTTAGCTGTTAACATGTCTGGAGCAGTCTGATTCACAAACAGATCATTTAGAAGATCATTTAGATTTATTTCTGATTAATTTTAAAGATCTGAATCAAAAGAATGATTAATTTTCAAATGTTACTTTACAAACTTCCATTCATATATATTAAGTTGTAAATGTTGATTTTTTTATTAATTCTTTTTTATTGTTTTTTTTTAAAGTTATTATTATTATTTGTTATACAAATAAGTTATTGTATTTTTTTATATATATATTTTTTTCAGTTTTTGTTTTATAATTAGCAACAGGATATATACATGTTTTCATATACTGTAATTCCAACATAAAGCAAAAATTTGATCTTTTAAAAATGCACTTTTCCAATAAGGACTATTGTAATTAGTTGTCCTGTTTTCAAAAAGCGCATTAAAAATATCACTTTTTTCGCTTTATGTTGGAATTACAGTATATGAAAACCTTTTTGAGATCCTTTAGGATTGGTCTTTTTATTCTTTAGATTACTGTTCTATGTATAGGCCATTATTGTAGTTGAACAGAGCCATTATATTTCTGTTCCACAGACGTAAGTTAAGTCATAACATTGGAACATCATGAGGTTAAATAAGTATTTTTTTAAAAAGGGATATAACTTGCTATATTTATGTGTTGCATGTACATATTTGTAGTTCAAGAGGACAGTCCAGTCAACACTCAACTATCAGATCATTTTCTCTACTGTAGGTGTTGTGCATTTTTTGTGCTGGGAGTAGACTTCTGTGGTTGTGTGTATTAAAGAGTGGAACAGAATTAAAAATCTTGTGCAGATGTCAGAGTCCTCATTTAAGTTTTAATTGGACATTGGACTGTTTCTCCATTCTTATTCTGAGAGTCTTCGTTTTTGTGGAAAATATTTAGCTAGCCCAAGTGTTTTAATGTTATGTTTGTTCTAGGTGGTGGAGCTGATCTCCAGTGCAATCGGAGATGTGGTGCAAGGAATCTATCACGAGAGCTCCACTTCTGCCGAGGTACGACGTTCAGCCCACTACATTCACCACATATAGCCACCAGTGGCATTCTGTGGGAAACAAACTGTATTGACAAAAAAACAACAACAAAAAAGTTTCTTAAGCACTAAATCATCTTATTACAATTTCTGAAGGATCATGTGACACTGAAGACTGGAGCAAACGCTCCTGAAAATTCAGCTTTGCCATCACATGAATAAATTCCATTTTAAAATATAGAAAAGTTGTAGTAATATTTCACAATATTTTACTGTATTTTTATTCAAATAAATGCATTCTTGATGAGCATTAGAGACTTCTTTTAAAAACATTACAGAACAGTAAAACGTCTGTTTATGAAACATTGTCTTTTATTATATTGTCACCTATTTTAAAAAGCAACCGCTCAAAGTCATGTGAAATACTGTAAAGCACAACCTCTCTGGTTTATTGCTTTAATAAACACGTGCCATCTATGAGACGTGATATGTGTCATTGCTAAGATTAAGCTTTATTTTCCTCATAAATGAATTAAAATTGAGTACCAGAGGAATCCTTTTAGTGTTTAATGTTTCATATTCAAAGCTTTCAAAACAAGCTGAGACTGGACAAGCAAAACATCTCCAAACAAGCGAAACACAGACTGACTTAAAACATCTGCAAACTGCTCACAGTAAATAATGAATGACAAAGTTTCCTGTGTGAGGCGAGGAGGAGGAAAAGTGATGGAGAAGGCCACGTTTATGTGAGAGAAACTCAACAAGGGAGAGAGAGAGAGAGAGAGATTCAAGTTTCTTTTACCCTTTTTAGAGGAGACGTTTCCGAGCAGATGTTTGCATCACCTTCCCTCCTTCAGTTTCATCAACCCCCCCACAAAATATGTTTGTCTTTTTTATTCTCTTGTTTGGTTTAAATCCTTGAATTTTTTAGAAACATTCTGCTTTCTTGGGATTTGAACAGTCTCAATGTGTTCTATAAGTTTTCTGTGCTTTTGAGGTTCGTTTATGATCTATTTTAACTCTCCAAATAACCTCGATAAACAACACCATTCAAAAAATGTGCGTATTTGAGTGTAGTCCCTTATGATCACAAGAAAACATTAAACAGTAATATTGTAAAATATTGCCATTTTAAATAACTCTTTTCTAGTTTAATATATTTTATGATGTTTTTAATTTATTTGATGCTAAAGCGTCATTTTCATTACCCAGAAGACTTTTACATTATTATCAATGTTGAAAACAGTTGTACTGCTTATTATATTTGTGGAATCCAAATAATTTATTTGGAATATAAATATTTTGTAAATATCTTGACTCTCACTGAGTAAGTTTGATCTATTTAATGCATATTTGTCTATAAGTAATCATTTATAAAAATAAAAACTTAATGACCCCAGGCTTTTGAAGAATAGTGTAAATCCCAGTATTTATAATACATAAATGCTTATTTAATTGAGTGATTCTGTATTCTGAAGGAGGGGAGTCTAACAGTTGCATCCTGGGAAGACCAGACATTCCTGTCCCATGGTGCTTTGCTTGCCAAGAGTTGTCAGGCAGCGATGAAGCTGGCCAGACATGGTAACGAGGCTCAGAATTTGGCTTTTCTGTACGGAAAACACCTCGCTCTGGGACACAAGGTGTGTACGCACAGTCACACAAGTGCATTGTGGGCACAAGCTGTTTATCTGTATGCTGTCTCATCAAGTTACACTCTCCTATTTCCGCTTTGTGTAGAAAGCTCATTTCAAAAAATGTGGGTGATGCATGTGTGTTTTGTAGCTGAACTCGGATCTACAGCCGTTCGTGAAGAGCGGGTCAGAACCGGCGGTGTTTAGTTTGGACTCGGCTCCTGTAGTCTTCCACAGACAGATCGTTGGACCAGAGAGATGGCGGCACCAGCTAAAACAGGTACAAGACAACCATATCAGAACACTTGCTGCTGTGTGATCTGTAAAATAACCTGGTGAATCTCACATACTGTACTTCACTACAAAATGTCAATTAAAACACAGCTTTGCCATCACAAGAATACATTACATTATAATAAAAATTTTAACTAGAATAGAATATATTAAATAGAAAAGAGTTATTTTAAATTGTAGCATTATTTCACAAACTTTTACTGCATTTTTGATCAAATAAATATAGCCTCGGTAAACATAAGATGCTTCTTTCAAAAACATAACAAAACATTACTAACACAAACTTTTGAACTGTAGTAAATGTGAGCTATGTGTTGTCTCAAGGCAGCTAGCAGACAGTTAAGCCAGTTTTACTGTATTATGTTTGATATTCTAACTGAGCAGACAGTATTTATCATTAATTGAAGTGATTCAATAAGATTTTAGCCTCTAGACTGGTAGCATAACACCGTTACGGTTCAGATTTCGTTGTGTCAGCATGACGTTCTCTGGATTCACATTTTTCTCTCTTCATTTCAGGTTCAAAATATGGCTAGACAGATTGATTACACAAAGGTAAGCGACTCCTGAGGGAAAACAAAGTAACGAGTGCCTCATTTCAGTGTCTGCTTATTCAGACAACTTGTGTTTCACTGTAAAAGTGACTTAATCAGTTGATTATTGTCATTAAGCCAATGAAAAAGTGAGATTGTCTATTGAATTCAAGAGAAATCAATCCTCCTGGTCAAACCACTAATCAATGATTTCAGCCACAATCCTTCTGATGAAACATTTATACATTTATGACACAAATCGATTCCCCGGGAGTCATGAAATCATTCCCAGGGTCCCCGGTGTGTATGTGAATGTTTACAATCAAACAGAAATACTGTAGAAGTGAATTAATGTATGATTACTAAAAAAAAGAAATAAATTTGAAGTTGTTCATGCTTACTTAAATATATATATTTTTATAAGTTGGCGAAACCTTAAATCGCCTATTAATATGACAAATACAGGAAAAAAAAAACAGGAAAAGAACTTAATAAACATACTAAATAATATCTTGATGAAAGTCTAAAGAAGCAAACAAGCAAACAAAAAAAAAAGGGTTAGGGAATAGAAAATATCATTAGCTTAGTATCAGTGTTATTTATCTTGATTCAGTTTTTATGTTTATATTTTTTGTAATCATTTTAATTTTAGTTAAAGTTTTTGTAATTTGTATATTTTTTTTATATACGTCCATATATATATATACAGTATATTTTTTACAGTATATTTGATTTTATTTCAGTTGACTTGTTTTATTTCAAGTAGTTTTAATGGGTTTAATCTTAGTTTCAGTGTTAGTTAACTATAACAACTGTCCTCAGTATAAAAACAGTAGAAGTAAATAAAAAAAACTCTGCGCCAGCATATAAAAAAAATTACATTTTATGTGCGTAAGTTAATGTAATCAAGTGTGAAGATGAGGCATACTAAATAAAAATTAAAGAATCATTTGATCGACCAGTGCTGTGAATAGGAGGTGTTTGTTCTCTGTAACTGATAGCAAGTTTAGAAATGTGATTTCCAAAGTCAGAAGGAGAAGAAAGACAGAAAGAAAGAAAGAAAGAAGGGGAGAACAGTTAGAGGCGGTGTGGAGGAGGCAGGAAGAGGAGGAGGGCACAAGCAGCTCGGGTCGCCGTAGAAACAGGATATTAGGGGATAGAGTGGCAGGTTTATTTGTAGAGGAGACAGAGAGACGGTTTGACAGCAGCATCACAGAAGATTCTCCTTCAACAGGGCACAGACAGACACATCCCCCCCCCCCCACACATCACATATCTCTGTTATCAGCACATAAATGCGACATTAATCTCTCCAGTATTTGCTGTCTGGTTTGTTTTTTTGTGTAAATTTGTCTTGGGGAGGTGGGGGGGTCATATCTCTCTCTGTCAACCTGAAAATATTCTGTTTAGCATACTGAAGTCAAAGAAAACTGTGGATATACAAATGAGAAATTACAGAAATCAGTTGATGTCATTGTCTACCTTTCCCACATCCACGTCTCTCTCTGTCTCCCTGTTTTTGGCTTCCTCTTACGCACATTAGTGAAAGCAGGTCTCTTCTGCTGTTTTTAACTCGAGGCCCCCAAGGGCTTCTTAGCACAACACATCCCAGAATTCATTTAGCAAAATGGCCTCCAGCTAAACATGCTTGTATGTGACAGTGGAGGACTACAAGACCATTTAAGTGAGGAATAGTGTGGAATATTCTGGGTTTTCATCTAATTTTAGTTGCATTTCATTTTATTATTGTGATATTTCGGTATGTTACTTTACGACATATTGATCATATATTTTTTTTTTACAATATATATATAATATACACTGCTGTTCAAAGGTTTATGGCCCATAAGATTTTATTACTTATATTTAATAAGGATGCATTAAATTGATCAAAAGTGACTTTGAGGACATTATTAACATGTTCTTTTAACTTTCTATTCATAATAGAATCTTTCAAAAAAGCATCACAATTTACACCAAAAACATCAAAATATCTTACTGACCCCCACACTTTTGAATATTAGTGTATTCTTAATTTAAATAAGAGATTATTTGTTAACATTAGTTTATGCAAAAGGTATCATGAACTAACACTGAACAACATTTTTACACTGTTTATTAATCTAAGTTCATCTTAATTTATAAATGTATTATTGCTCAGTTAATTTATGTTCTCACATTCTACATTAACTCGTTTTAATTGATATATTTTGAAATATTAAAATGTATTACTGTATGTACAAATTAATAAATATAAGTATTTATTTTTAGTTCATGATGCCAAACATGTTATTATGCCTTATTATAGTGTTACTATCATTTATTTCACAAGCAGACCCTTGCCTCTAAATTTGGTTAAAAGAACATTACATTTCCTACATCAGTTTCATCAGTTTGATGGAGTGATATTAAAATGTTTCCTCCTCCTTGCATGTTCTCCAGCTCCGGGGCCTGATAAAGACGGAAAGAGGCGTGAGCCAGGCACTTGACCTGTGCAGTTACCACGGCAACAAGGCCTTAGAGGCCATAAAGTGCTTCCCATCCTCAGAAGCTCGGTCAGCACTGGAAAACATGGCATGCACGGTCACCAAGTTCTGAAGATGGTTTCAATCTGGATGTATATATCTGAATCCAATTTCGTTTGATGCAGTTGATTAATGCTTGAGCCTGCCTGGAGGTTGATCATGATTTTTTCGGGTGCTGTTTTTAGATGACTTGCGTTGGAGTGTTTGCGGCTCCCACCTGCTCTACAGATGATGATTTTTATGTGGAACTGATGAGTGTCGCACACATTCAAGTTTACTGGACTCCAACAAATCAACTTTATCTTTTAAAATAAAATGAGTTGTCTTTTGAAACAAATCAATGTCTCTCTTTAGTCTAAAATTTCTACAATTCCCTGAAGTATTTAACAGAAGTCAGTATCTCTATCACCACTTTAAAGAAGACAAACAAACATTATTGATATCACTGTAAGTTGATTCGTGACCATAGAGACATGTATTGGTATTATAGGGGGTGGCATTAATCTAAATGTTTGTCCAAAAACCAATGACAGTTTGTGAGTGAGTGTGTGTGTGTTGTGGGTGCCCGGGGTGCTCCAGCAGCAGTGTTGGCAGTAATAATTAATGAGGTGAGTGTGTGACCTGAGTGAATGGGCAGGAAATGCTGCAGTATTGATCAGCTCAGCGAGAGGAATGGCGCCAGCCTGGGCAGCCTGCGGTTTCCTGGGTGACCATGGGGGGGGGCGACTAGGGTGTGAAGTGGGGCGTAGGCGAGTGACGGTCACCGCCCAAAGCTGCCAGGCCACACACACACATACACGCACATGCACACTTGAATTGCTTGAAGGACAGAAAGGGAAGAACATGCATGCAGGAACATCAGTAGCTCAGAGTTCCTCCCATGTCTATCTCTGGCCTATGATATGTAGGCACGATATTACACTAAGTTTTTTTGGTAAAAGCGGGACAGCCCTCTGGTCATTCATGAAAAATTCATTTTGGCCTCAAGCAGACCTGAGAAAACTCGCCATGAAAACCTACGAAGACACCTGGCAAACTTTTTGTGCTGTCCTGCCCTGATCAGACTTTGTTCAGACTTTATTATTAGTGTCACTGTGGTCTGAATTCATTATCACAGATCCAACTATCAAACTAAGCACAGAAGAACAATATGAAAGGTCATGAGAGGTCTTTTGATCTTTTGTTTTAAAGAGATTGTGGGTTTGGGGTCTCTACCTCTTGAGATTGTTCGACTCACAATTTAATTAGTCGTGTGGAAGCCTTTTTCATTTAATCAAAGCCAACACTTCATAGCCTGGAAGAAATCAATGTATTTCGTTAGTTGAACATTTCCGGCTTAGTTTGTTACATGTCTTTGAGTGACCTGGCCTGAAAGACGAGCCTAAAATAAGTACCATAGTATCATAATTTTACATTCTGATTTGTAAAAACCATTTACGTCCTCGTCCTTTTTATCATCCTGTATTATTGCATGCCATATTATAGCCAGACTACAGCAAGGTTACAACAACACTAAAATATACTGTAAAATTTTCCGCTCAGTTCAAATGTGAACAGAATGCAGACAGAATGCAATATAAATTACGGTGATGTACTGTAAATGTGGTATTTTATTGTAGGTTTTTACAGTAATGTGCTGCAAAATCTACAGCGATTTCTAACAGTGTGGCAATCTGATCCCCTGATGACATGATTGCGCAGTGGAACAAGCTAGAGAGTGTGTGTATGATAGCAGCTCCACTTCAGCAAAGCTCATAACCGTTACAACACTCATTTATTCCATACAGACAGGCGACTCTCCGCCTCCTTTTTGTGTTTGGGTCTGTGTGAGTTATTTCAGGACTGGAGGAGACTGTGGTCCGAGATCAGTCACCTAGATTTGGTCTCCGTGCATTGAAACTAAATTTTTAATGTCGGTGATTTTTATAATAAAATGAATAGGAAGCGCTCTTGTTTTGCATGCGACTCGTATTGTAATATCCACTATGTATATAATGCACTAATATGAATCCTACAATGAACTGTCAGTTTGATTTTCTTTTCTTTTTGTGTTTATCCAACAGTTTATTTTTTAAACAATTATTATGATATAAGAGTTTTAGCTTGGAAGACAGAATACCTGACAATGGATTTAATGTAGCCTACTTTTAAAATGTCTTTAGTAGTTTTATTTTGGCACAAATGCACCACTGAAATATCCTCTGTCGATTTGACTGATGCAATTTTTTCTTTCGTGAGATAAAAAATGAGATGAGCCCATGTCGAAATGAGTCTTTAACGAGCAGCGCGAGACTCCCAGTTCACTGCGCGCGCTAGCGTCATCGCATGAGCGCGTGCAGGATCAAACAGCCCACATTACCTGAATAATGACCGGTGGCTCATCACACCCACATCTCGCCACGGCTCCCTGACTTAATGCAGACATCACTAATGCAGACATCACTAATGCGCGTTACAGGATATTGGCCACATCGTGTGCCGCTGATGAGTGTCTGAGAACATGGAGAGAGAGAGGGCAGAACTGGACTTATTTCACTCATTTGCTCTAGTGTTTCTGCGTATGTTGTGTTGTAGTTTGGGTTTGTAACAATGTAGCCTACGTCACCCATAAATAGATCATCACCTATTAATATAGGCTACTGTATAAAGTTGAATAACACCTCCTTGATGTGTATATGGATATTAATTAATTGTATTTTTTTATTTCAATGTAGGCTACTTTATTGGCATGATTGTTTTGCTCCCAATAAAATAAACAAACAAACAATAAAAATACGTTTTTAATAAAAAAAATGCGTTACTAAAAAACAATGTCAATTTATATGGTAAATTTGAATAAAAGTAAATATTTGACAGCAAAACGTGTCACAATACAACAACGCAACTTTGCCCTGCAGTACTTGTCATATCCACTAGACGGCAGTTCATTAGTAAACTGGCTGTAAACATAAAAGTGCAGACACTGGGGCAGTTATAGTTTAATTAAACTATATTGTTGGATAGTTGTATCTATCATGGACGGGAATATGCTGTTTAGCCTATTTATGTGCTGATAATGTTCTAATAAATTGTAATAATGGCTTTTCAAGATAACAATGGTAGCAAGATTACAGTCAGCAATTTTGGACTGAGAAGTGCTAACCTTAATCTAAATGAATTTTTAGCTTAAGGGAAACTATATAGAATCTTGCATTTAATAATGCTTGTGAGATTAGTATGAAAAATGTATAGCTACTACTGATGTATCACTTTTTCTTTTCTTTTATAATGAGAATCATGCATTTTAGACCTAAATGTTACAGATGAGATTAAATTAATTTTTAGAAAGAAAAAAATTAATCACTAATCAACTAAGACTTAATGTATGTATATATATATATATATATATAACTTGGCGACTTTGTCACTAGATTTAGCGACTTTTTTTTTTTTTTTTTCAAAAAGCAACTAACGACAAATCTAGTGACTTTTTGGGCAATCATTATTTAGTCTCTGAGACTCTCTGGTGATGCCGCACGAGCGCGAGTTCTCTGTTTCCCAGCATGAGCCTCTCTCTGCATCTGTCAGGGGTGTAACGGTATGCAAAAATCACGGTTCGGTACGTACCTTGGTTTTAAAGTCACGGTTCGGTTCATTTTCGATACAGTAAAGGAAAGAAATGCAAACATTAAACTGCAGGTTGTTTATTACTATAAGCTTTTTTTTAAAACAATTTTAAAATTTAAACAGTTTTCCAAAGTGTAAAGTGCAGCATCAACAATTTCAGTTTTTAGACCTGCTCAGATTTCGTTATTGCGTTGGACCGATCGGAATTAAGAGCAAAGGTCTGTTTAAATGCCGACGTGAGCTGCGTTTGAATTACGGTCACTTTTTCCCTAGTTACGCCTGTTTCACACCGCTTCCAGTGTGAATACTTGCGAGAGTCTGCTGCTGCAGTGACGATGTAGTTGCGCGGACGCGCTGCTCGCGCACCGCTCACGCTTGCAGTGTGAAACAGGCGTTAGAATCAGCTGCAGGGCGGGATTTTTCGCTGAACGCGGAGACTTCCGCCACTTAATATGTTCGTTTGGAAACACGAAAATGTACCTATGTTCCACATACAAAATATTGCATTCGGTCATTCGGAACACATGTGCACCGTACCGAAAGCCCTGTACCGAAACGGTCCAGTACGAATACACGTACCGTTACACCCCTAGCATCTGTTGTGTTCAGTGAGCGCAGAGAGGACCAGCAAAAATATATATATTCTGTTGCTTCTAAGTCTATTTTACAAGCAAGTATAGCCGACATCAGTCACAGCACAACCACTGACTTTATCGTATGTGTATTTGATTTAATAAGTGCAGATTAATGTTTGAGAGCTGGTTATGTACTCTTAATGGACCGCGTTTCAGTCATTATAATATTGATACTGTTTTCTGATAACAAGAAACATTAAAATATAGTAATAAAAACAGTTTTATTGAGAATTTAATTAAATGGCTAAATAAAATTGCAGTTTGTGAGCATAGGGAGGCAATACGATACGACGAACTTACGTCATAAATATGCTAATTAGCGCATGATGTCATCTAGTTCATGTTCTCATGATTTATTTTTACGAATTAAAATGTTTAAAACATCCCCCCGTCTGTTTTTTTTCTTCCACAAATCGCACTCTGTATATATATATAAACTGAAAACCAAATATTATTAAATGCAATAACCTTCTGTGAGAACAAAGTACATCCAAACAATTCGTGGTAGCCTATCGTTTGGTTTTCTTGGTGTTGCTTACATTTCCAATGTCATTACTCAGAATTTGCTGAACGTCATTTATTTAACTGTACCACCTTCAAATCAATAATGTTTTAGAATATAAAAACAAAATGCACTATAAAACGTCAAAAAATATATATTTTCCTAATATATTTAAAATCTCATATTTATTCATTATTATTTAAATGTTTTTTTTATATACATGGGCATGGTTATTACAAGTTTTCTAAAACAAATTCAACTCCATAACGTTACTGCTCTGTGGTCACAGGAGTCTATGACGAGGGTGATTTTACACTCGTGGATCTCAGGCGCGCGATTCGAGGGAATGACTAGTGTGTCACGAGGAGTCCCACGCCACATAGCGCACTCCGCGTGTTTCACTGCCACGGCGCAGCAGCTCAGAGATTCACGTGGGGTGGGCTGACAAAAACCCACAGCAAACGCACAGCTGTGCGGAAATGACACAGTACCGTCACGTCACGCGAGAGGGCACTGACTAGAGAAAAAAAAAGCAGAGGAGAGAAACACGGACAACACAACAGTTCCCGTGGACAAATCCACTGGATTTAAAGACGCGAACATGGCTAATGCCTCCTAACCTACTGCACACGGCTGCCCGGAGTCGAAAAGGTGAGTTTGTTTTCCACCGCGCAGGTAGTTTATGTGCGCCGTGATGCGGGAGACGGCGCGAAAACTCATCGGTGGATGTTTTTCTTGCCGCGTCACGCAAGAGGGAGAGTTGCGCACGGTGGACGGAGGGAGGGGAAACACGAGAGAGAAGGGCAGCAATCCGTTATTACAGCAAAAACAACAAAAAGAGTAGGTCATTTTCTTAAGACGTGCAGTCCACAAGAAGGAACGCAGTAGGGAGCCGCTTGTCCGTCTGTCTCCGCGGCTGTACCGATCCGTGGGGTTTCCACTGGAAGAATGAGGAAGTGGAGCCGGTGGCCGGGGTCGGTACGGTGAAGCAGCGCCGCTCCGGTGCTCTGGCGAGACTTCACGGTGCAAGACATGAAAACCAAACAGGAAAATAATCTCACAGAACTTCACCCTGTCCCTGAAGAACAGTCACTCTGAGAATAAAGTTTTACACGCACCACAATTTTCACACGGTTGCCATGACGTTTGTGATACGGTCTTCACTGTCTTTAAGCAGGACACATGCTTCCTTTTTTAAAACAAATTATTATTTTATTAATTTGACAGACAGACATTCCCGGAACAGCTGTTATTACCAACAAGTGCATTAAGAGAGGAGTGTCTAAGAAATATATGTGGTCATATTAGATGTGTGACTATCAGATAATATCAGTCTTGTGTGTCTCTTCCCAGGACATGAGCTCTTCTGTGTGCAGGGTTAATGCAGACGGACAAGTGCCTGATAAAAGTATGTAAATATAGATTCACACTAAAATCATTCTCATCCCTTTCGTTAAACATCACAATATTACTGTCTAATAACATGCATCACATTGAAACAAACAGTCCAAATAAACGTATCCAGTGAATTGAACTGACTCGCCTTAACAGCAAATGAAGATGTATTTAAAGTATTTACCTGCTATTTGGATCACTGGTGATTGAATCACATGAAACCGAAATCAGCACTAAATACAGGTATAAATAACATTTAGAAGAGACAGAACATCAGATGTTGTCAAAAAGGCATGACATTGCATTTGTGGTGTAAATGCTTAACTGTAAAATCAACCACTGCCTAAAACTATGGTTGTAATTTGCAGCTGGTTATATTCATCTTTGAAGACACCTTTCTTATTTTTTATGGAATGTTGCCATGTTTATTCTAAATAATTTATCCGTTCGCAAAATTTTATTAATAGTGTGCTCACATAATCTTGACATCGAAAATATTAACTTCCCTTACCATGATATGTATTTTCTAATGATTTGTGCTCCAGCGCACTTTCCAGCAACCTGTGACTCCACATCAATCCACAGCAATTAACGAGTGACAACGCTCCAATCAATTCTCTGTGGACAAAATCAAGTACCGCCCTATATATTTTTTGCGTTCAAGAAAACATTGCACTCGACAGGAAGACAAAGCGATCACAATTTCCATTTCATGCTGACAATAGTGAAAAAGCATGAAAAGCAGATTTGTATACATTCACACTTCAACAAACGTTTTTTTCGTTTGCCTGATATCAATATGTAGTAGCAAAGATCATTTGAAACACTTTCTATAGTCCACTTTATAGAGGTGCTTCACTAAAATAACTTTAATTCTTGTCGAATAATCAGATTTGTAAATAACATTAAGATAAAATATCACATAAGAGAGAAAAATGCAAAGGGTCACAGAGGATGCATGTTACTACCAGTTGTAAATGTCTTGGCTGATCATTTCAGATCAGCTGAGACAGATACCAGATAAAAAAAAAAAATTGGTCAGTTTTCGGCCTCCTCATTACAGTTATACAGATTTGTGAGATGATGTCTTTCGGTGTTCGTCAGCATTCTTGATAGTTTTGAACACTTGGCTTTTCTCCAGAAGTTAAAGTCGAGAAAGATGCAGAGGATGTTATTGAAAACACAGAGGGGAAGATGGAGAGCTTTTTTAAGTGCATTACAAAAAGATCAGTAACAAACGCAGTCCCCGAGGTGGAAGGGCCTAGTAGCGGGAAGAGGGTCAAGGTGACAACACAGGTAAGATGAAGTGCCTATAATGAAAAGGAACATTTGTTTCAATCAAAACTTTATTTTTCTAATGGCATAATTTGCTGAAGAGCAGGTTAGGTCTGGTCTGATTTTTCTTCTGCAACATCTCACACTTACTTTCCAGGCAGGAGAACATCTCATTGACAGCAGTGCAGATAATGGAAGCAGGTCATGTTCTCACAGTCACAGATTATCTCCACAGGAGAAGATTCCCATCTCTTCATACAGGAAACCACTCTACAGCATCACACATCGCATTTCTGAGCGTAAAACTGCATCCAATCTAGACCAGCACGGAGCCCACAATGGAGTCAGAGCAAGCCATAATGGTGTTCACTTACAAAAACTGGGGAACTCTAGAAAGCAGCACATGTTTAAGGCCTCCACTAATGTGGGGGTCACAGGGTCTCCTGCTGCCTTGGATTCTCACCTCTACCCACTCATCGAGAAGATGTTCTTCCTCCTGAACACGCTGAATTCCAGCATGACCCAGCTGCACAGTAAGGTGGATTTGCTCTCGCTTGAAGTGACGCGCATCAAAAAGCAGATGAAACCCTCCGAGATGGTTATGGAATTTCAGCCTCCTCCTGAATACCAGCTGACCAGTGAAGAACTCACCCAGTTGATGGAGCAAACGTCCACTGCGGGAGATCTTGGCTGCAGACTCCTCGTTCAACTGTTCCCAGAACTTTTTACAGCAAAAGAATGCACACATGGCTGCAGCACTTGCAGCCTTACAACCAAACGGACATTAGATTCATTGCACCTTCAGCTAATACGTAACTATGTGGAAGTCTGCTACCCGCTGGTGAAAAATGAAAACGTCTGGCAGACGGAGTGCTTGCTACAGATCAATGATTTCTTGAATCGTTTCTGGGCTCAGAAGGACATGGAGAGTGGTCATGTGTGTGACAAACAGGCTCCAGTGCTTGTCGGGTTTGACCTGGAACCCAATCATGCTTGTAATTTCATCAATGAAGAAGCCCAGGATGAGACTCTTTCCCTCAACTCTGGAGAGAACAATGATGTTCATCTCAATGTCAGTTCAGATATAGTGTTTGACCAACATGAGGCAGACTCTGAAGACTTGACTTCGCCAAAGGAGCTTGTTGTGTTTTTGTTAAACAGACTCTTTCCGGAGGTGTTTGAGGAGGGCAAGTTGCCAGAGGGCCACACCAGCATTGGGCAGTTGATCACGGACTCAGACAGACTAGAAATTATCCGAAAATACATGGAGGCCAATTTCCCTGATATCCCAGAAGAAACCTGGCTGCAGCTGTGTGTACAACGAATGGAGGAAGCACTGGAGAATGCTTCAGTCAATGGCAGCAGTTGTGACAACCGAGAAATGTATGACATCACTCATCTACCTGATAACATCTCCACTGTTAAGATCAGTGATCTGTGTGATTACGAGAAACCAAATCGCAGGTCTAAGAAATCGTGGCTGGAGCCTGTGGATTTTGACAAACTGGAGATTCGTCCTCCGGACTTTAAAGTTCCTCAGGAGTATTTACTTACTAAGGAACAGCTAAAGAATAACTATGAAAGCAGTTTATCAATTGGGAACTTTGCATCTCGACTCCTGGTTCTCATGTTCCCTGAGCTCTTTACTTATGAGAATGCACGAAAATACTACAACTGCAGTGGCTCTCTAGGAAAAAAACAGCTGGATCCCCTACGAATCAGTCTGATCCGGCATTACGTCAAGCTGCTTTACCCACAAGCTAAGAACGACCGTGTGTGGACCCTTGAGTTTGTCGGCAAACTTGATGAGCGCTGTAGGCGACGGGATACTGACCAACGACGTTCATACCAGCAACAACGGAAGGCCTGTTCACCTGACCAAGAGCCTGACCCAAAAGACTCGCTGCTAACTGCTGGGCAAATCAATGTTCTCAGTTCAGATCGACTAAAAGAGGACTTTGAAGTCCTGTCTTCATCTCTGGAGAAAAGCAGCAAGGACTTCTGCAAAATTCCTCTCGAGGACCTTTCAGTGTCCACCCCAGACTTCCCAGTGCCTTCTGAGTACCTGCTCACGGATGCTGAAGTGAGGGAAATTGTCCAACAGAGTCTGTCTGTGGGAAATTTTGCTGCTCGCCTTCTCGTCCGTCTCTTCGCAGAACTTTTCACACAGGAAAATTTACGGCTGCAGTACAACCACTCTGGGGCCTGCAACAAGAAACAGCTGGACCCTGTGCGTCTTCAACTTATCCGGCATTACGTGGAGGCTGTCTATGCAGTTGACAAAATGGAGGAAGTGTGGCACTACGAATGCGTGCCAAGCATCGATGAGCGCTGCAGGCGCCCCAATCGCAAGAAATGCGACATTCTAAAGAAGGCAAAGAGATCAAACAACACTGTGACTTATACTTAGACAATGTTCCTGCAAAGCGCAGACCTGTTTTACTATATTTTACACAACATACCTGTTATTTGCACAAGTCCATAAGCTGAAGCATATTGAAACTTGTTCTTGTTTAAAAGGTCTAGGTCGGCTGGTCGAGTTCACATCCATGGCCTTAAACAGGATGGTTTGGAAGGTGACAAAGTTGGTGATTGAAGCCACTATCACATGACAGTGAAATATTAGTGTTACTATTTATATGCCAAAATATTATTGATGTTTGTTCAATGTCTAATTAATAGATAAGCTAAAGTTAGCCTTAATCAATTTAAATGGAAACATTTAGTTTTTAAAAACAATAGGTCACTTTAGTTTCAGGTGAGGGCAGAGATGATTTATATATATATATATATATATATATATGTGTGTTTTAAGTTGTAGCTATGTTGCAGCACTGGCTTTTTCCTGATTATCAACATACTGAAGTATATAGGAAGTAAATCTTACTTAACTATAGCACCAGGTTATATGTTATATATTTTTTAATAAAAATTCACTTTCTAGCCAAGATGTGTTTCATGTTCCTTTTTATTTTACTTCAGATACACAAGTGAGGGACAATAGGAGCCTTTTACAGTCAGAGAAATTCACAAAACTACCTAAGGGAAGATCTTATCTTTGATGTTTTTCAATAATCCACCACTGACCATTATAATGAAGAAAAAAAGAAATAAATACAGTTTGGAAACTGTATTTGTTTTGGTTTTGACACATTTTTTAAATTTATTTTCGGCATAAATGCTCTGCAAAAACCTTTAAATATTTCCCTTTTTTGTCTGATAATCTAAGTGCAGTTGTATACAAAGGGACTCTGTGCCCTCTCTGAAAACTGCTCACTTAAAATCTACCAATGTCATAAAGATAATGGTGAAAACGAAATAAGGGATCAGAAAACAACCGATATCCCAAACACTATCTGATTCATCCTACAATGTTATTTTGTGAATCAAGTAAATATTAGGGAAAAAAAAATTAATATAACCAAAACGACTGCTAAATAATAAGATGTGTTTGTGTTCCATTTGTGACGTGTAAAGTAAAAAAAAACTCCTTTAAGTATTATGAAACAGTTGAACTACTGTTAAGTGAATAGATGTGAGAAAGACCTTCGGTTTTTGTTGGGCATAGAAAACATCTCATTAAATCCTCAATCTGCAGTTTCAGAATGAAATGGTTGGAGAGTGGAATAAGAAATACCAGTTTTGTCCTATTTTCTGATCTTTCACCTCTCAAACTCCTCACGGAATTAATCTTTACTGCTTGTACACATCCTTTCTGGGAAGTTGTAGGTGTTTCCAGGTTCTTAGAAGGACTCTCTGCTTTTCTGCATCTTTAGTCTCCCCGACCACCTTTTTTAAGATCACTCTCTTCAGCAAGATTGTGTCCATTTCCTTGTCCTCATTTAGGATCAGATCCAGCGTATCCCCAACTTTAACCTGTAGGAGGCAAAATGTAATGTTAAATTAAGGTGCTTATACTAATCAGCACTTATCACTAATCAGATTAATTCAGTAATGGGAAGACATCCAGAATTTGTTCAGCTAGTCTTACATATTTTTGAGGAAAGTTCTTTGATTATTCCACTAGAGGGTGCAGACTCACCATTTTGCTCTTCTTGGTGAGTTTCTGACCATTCAGTCTTAATTTGAGGTTATAGAAAGCATCCTCCACACCACTGTAAATGACACACGTGTTAGTCACTGCCAATGGTCAAAACAACACTAACTAATTGTACAGCCTGAGATAAAGGAGAGAGTAATATGAGCAAAGATTAAATACGAACGTCATCAGTCCATTCTCTGATCAGGTTCTATGAGGTAAAAACTAGGAGTTACATTTGCAATTTGAACTGAAAACACTAGTTTGCAACTCATCAGTGTGGCATAATTAATCTCTGAACATGATGGACAGTTTCTCCAACTTACTTTCTTGCAATGTCTAATCCGGTCTTCAAAACCAGATCGAAACGTAGAGACTGGACAGTTTTCTCATGGTCTTTATAGTCTTTTGGCAGGCCTGGGTCATCTGGAAGCTCATCCTCATAATCACTAGCCTCTGCATCTTCCTGTTCCTCCTCCTGCTGCACTGCTTTCTGCTTCCCTTTCTTTCTCGTGCTCTTGAGCCGGGTCTGATGGAGAGACCAGCTCTGCCGAGTGTCCCATGATTTCAGCCACATAGCTGTCCGGTGTGTCTGGGGTGTGTCTGAACCCCACAACTGACGCGCGTGTAATGTTCGCGGGCACCACATGCTGAGACCAGAGGCATGGCACGGTGTGAGCAGCTGCAGGGAGTTCAGTCTGCCTAGCTGCCGCAGAGCCAGCGCCTGCACTGACAGACTCTGCATACTGGAACACTGAACACAGAAACGAGAAAACTGTTAACATGCACGCACACTTCACAATCTTCAAAGTAACGTTACCAAGATTCAGCTCTAAATGCTCTGGAAGTATTTTAAACCAACAGTGCGTATCCTTCTCCAGAAACTGATTTAAGTAGGGAAATGTCAATGATATTTAAGTACAGACATAAGGGAAAGCATGATATAATATGTGAAAATCTGACATATTCTCATGACGACAATATCATCAGACGTTGCATAGACTAGCAACTCATAATGTGTTTGTACCACAAACCACTGCTCACGATCAACAAATGCAAAAGTAACACTTGTTTGTTTAAAAATGACTTAAAAAATTTAATTTTACCTAACTGAGTTGAGAGATCTCCCCTTGATTCTCTAATCTCGAGTTGACCAACGAGCACAGTAAAAACAAACCACAAACCAGCAGCCGCTGCTGTAGTAGTAGTAGTAGTAGCAGTAGTGCAATTTTACAGCGCCCCCTAGAGTCGGGATGAATTATACACAATGCAGATTTATGCTTCTGCGTTATAATATATATTTAATTATATTTTAGCATTAGGGTTTTAGAAATATAAAGTTGTTTGTATAAAGTAATAAAGGGTCCAGAATTTCCAGAATGCTTTGGTCACAATGTGTACTATCTATGCAGTTCTAGTGGTAGGCTATTCTGCACTACATCTACAGAAGACTAAACGCCCGCCCAGTCAAACGCACTTGTTTCTCTGGATTGGTGGCTCGCGTTGGACTTCTGGGGGCCAACGGCTTTAAAACATCATGTGAGCTCCTCCTCCTGTCGAAACTCGCACAGTGGGTCGGAATAAACACAAGAACAGAGATTCCTGCATCCATCTTCATCAACATGACATGCTTTATTTGCATTTCTGTCTTTTGTTTGTCTGCATTTTTAATGGAGGCGCAGAGTACGTATGGCCCTTACTTAAGGAACCATAACCAGCTCTACGGAGACCGACAGAGATCTGACTTCACCCCCAATATGCCTGTTCCTGGACACGGCAATTCCATCAACTTTGGAGGTAATGATAATAATAATAATAATTATAACAATAATGTATTTATTTATTTATTTATTTATTATACGGTTATATGTCAATTTATTATTATTGTTATTAAAATAATGTGAAATCTACACTTGTAATTATTTTCAAGCCTTGATTGAAATGAATAGTTAAAATATGTTAACACTGAGTATTATAATAAATAAATAAATAAAAAACTAGAGTAAAATAGTGAAAAACAGAAGTTATTTTTTTAATGGCATTAGTGCTCTTCAGGAACAAAAACTAACCTAGCATACTATAATCCTGTAAAATTATGTAATCTACACACAGCTGGACTTTCTATTTTACAGTAGGCCTATTATTAGAGTGTTTTTTTTTTTGTCTTTCTCAGTGAGTGCTTAATGATGGATCAGAGACCTTTAGACTTCTAAAACCTTGGGAGCAGTGAATCTAAGCTACTGCATTACAGGAATAATTAAAGCATAAAAATCTTGTTTTCTATTGTTCATTAAAAATCTTATTAATGTTACTTGTTTAATTGACTTTCGCAAAATGATGACTCTACATGATTTGTGAGCTTTAAGAAAATTTTTTCAAAACTGTACTACATTTATTCTTTTTCCTTAAATTTGAGTAATATCTTTTAACTGAAATCATTAATGTAGCAATGCTATATACTTCTGTTCCTTAAATACACATTTTTTTATTTGTATTTTTTAATGAGAAGTGGTTCTGGAGCTACAATGTGTTTTTCCTTCAGGTTGACATGTTAAATGTTGCAGTCATTCACAGAGAACCTCTAAACAGGCAATTGACCTTGCCTCACTGCTTAAAAATGCTTTTGCTCTTAACCAAAAAGTGTCACCTTAAACCCACATCAATATCATATTGCTTTAAACCAATAGAGTAATGGCTTACTTTAATGCTTCTCTCCCTCCTTTTCTTGTTCTAATTCTCCTTTTCATGCTCCCACCTTGTCTTTCTCCTTTGTTTTTCCTTTTCATCTGTCTATGGATTCTTGGCTTTTTCTCTCTTTTTACTCTTTGTATTTCTATGTTTCTGTTTACCCTCTCTTTCTCCCTCTCTCTTTATAACCAAACAAAGCTCATGGCTTTAATCACAGGTTTTACAGCTATCATCATCGCAACCCTCATCAGCATCATCCCCAGCGGCCTCCCTGGAAAGGGCCTCCCTTTATCTACCACCGTCCTGCTTTACCAGTCCGGCCTATCTCACCTGTCCATCCTGTCCGGTCAGTTGTGCCCACACCTCCCAGAATTCTGGTGGTGCTACCTGTCCCTACAGTGCCCATGCCACTCACCAAGGTAGCCACCCTACCCCCGCTACCTTCAACACAGACTACAAGCACTACAACCACAGCAACCACAACAACCACAGCAATCACAACAATCCCAACAACCACAGCAACCATTCCAGAGCCGGTCAGTACCCCTCATGGCACACCTGCCCCTGCCGAACCTTCCACTGACCCAGGTAGACCAATCCCACCCCACCGGGTGCAGACGACCAGCCTTGTCCTCTTACGTCCCTCTTAATAATATTACTCTTCTTTTATTTCTCTCTCTCTTTTCAAGGGGAAATCATAAAAAAGAGAATGGTCATTTATAGGGGTATAACAATATATTCATGCCACAATTCGGTTTGATACACAACACTGATTTTACAATATGATGCTCTCTCAATACTTGTAGTATCACAATCAGTTAAAGTTGTACAGTTTTTTAATTATTACTTCTAAGATGTATGATAAAAGAAAATAGTTTAAGATTTGTTAAAAGTTACTCATCCTCAGACCATCCAAGATGTAGATGAGTTTGTTTTTTCAACAGAACATATTGTGAGAAATTCTGCATTACTTGCTCACCAATCGATCCTCAGCAATGAATGGGTGCCGTCAGAATGCAAGTCTTCTATTGCATAATTTTTCTTTATTATACACAATATTGTCACTATCCATCATACATGTTGCGTTTTTGTGTTGCGATATGTTGTTATACCTCTGGTCATTTAGCATTAAACAAGCAGGACAAATAGCATAAATGGGGCCATTTTTGCTAATGCCAAGCTTATTGTCGACAGAAATGCAATTGTTTAGCACAAATGGGATTAACTCAGTTTCTTTCTTTTTTTATTTACAGCTCTGCACTAACTGAGGAGCCTCTCTCTTTTTTTTCTTTCAGCATCAGACTCTGTACTTTTTAATCATTTTAATGATAATGTGACACAAATTTTCAATGAATTATTTATGTCTTACAGCTCCAGCACAGCTCTGCAAGAGCCGTCCTCTAGACCTGGTTTTTATCATTGACAGTTCTCGTAGCGTCCGTCCTGCAGAGTTCGAAAAGGTCAAAATCTTCCTCTCTGAAATGGTTGATTCTCTTGATATCGGAACCGATACCACACGAGTCGCCCTGGTCAACTACGCCAGCACTGTAAACATTGAGTTCCTTCTGAAAAAGTTCTTCAGTAAGGCCGAGGTCAAGCAGGCCTTCTCCCGTATTGATCCACTCTCAACAGGAACTATGACTGGCCTGGCTATCAAAACCGCCATGGAGCAGGTTTTTACAGAGGGTGCTGGGGCCCGGCCACTAAAAAAGAACATCGGTAAGGTGGCCATCATTGTGACCGATGGAAGGCCGCAAGATAAAGTTGAAGAGGTGGCAGCAGCAGCAAGGGCTTCTGGAATTGAAATATATGCTGTCGGAGTGGACAGAGCAGATATGCGGTCTCTTAAACAGATGGCCAGTCAGCCTCTGGATGACCATGTGTTCTATGTGGAGACATACGGAGTGATCGAGAAACTAACATCTAAGTTCAGGGAGACACTCTGTGGTAAGAGAATAAAGATCCTATTTTGTTGGGGAAAACTTTTTATAATCTATTAGATCATGTTTTAATTTAATAAAAAAAATTGTATTATAAAAATATCTCAACTGTAATTATTTAAAAAATATAAATTATATTTCTATAAATACATTTAATTTGAAATTAAACAAATTCCTCACTGACTCATCAATAATGTTTAATATAATACATATTTTAATATATAATATTATTTCATATTGATTTTTTTTGGTTTTGGTTGGTCATTAGTGATATGTTTTTTGCTCATTCCGCTGAATTTACAGGTTTCGATGCTTGTGCGCTTGGGCACAACTGCCAACATATTTGTGTCAACAACAATGCCTCTTATTTCTGCAAGTGCAGAGAGGGATATGTAATCAACTCTGACAAGAAAACTTGCTCTAAGCAGACCAATGGTTTGTCAAAAAATATGCATCAAATCATTAGAAAGATTTGATGCATATCATAAAGAATATATTTTTTATTCATTCTGAAGAAATGCATCCAGTAACTTTTGTGCACAGAAATGCTTTTTGGCTCAAAATAAGTGCCATATAAAAATGCCATTGAAATCAGACATTTTATCATATTATAAATCAATGTGTTTAATTGATGAAGTGCACTGGAATGTTTATGTGCTCTAATAGTTCGTTTTTAAAATTGTCATTATACATGCAGTGATAATACTTACATGTATGCCAATAATGTAGGCTATACATAGAATTGAGGAGTGAAGAAAAGATTGGTAGCATTTTAAGTTCACAGTAAAACATGTCTGTTTCTTTTACAGAAGAGGCAAGAGGAGATCTGACTGAGAATGCCTGCATGTGTGAAGCTCAGATCGCATTTCAGAGGAAGGTCCACAACAGTATACAGTCTCTCACCAGCAGACATATCCTTTCAGATTAATACAGCATTTGTTTGCCACCTATCCTAATTGAATAACTCTCTCAGTCTGATAATCTTTCCATGTCCTGAGAGGTTTTTATTTGCAGCAGTCACATAGTGGACAGGGTTTATGATGTGTTTTAATAGTCATATTGGTTTCTCTCCAAAGCTGGTGTTCATCAGGAAATCAATCCCATAGTAATCCTGATGATCATGACGGGTGATGTTTTTCTTAACTGTTACTTACTGGATGACATCTCAAACAGAGTGCAGCAGTTTGATCTCCGTCGTGCCTAGAGAGGAGGATGGGACTGTAAACAGCTTGCTCTAAAAAGAAAGAAGAAGAAAAAGAAGAAAAAACAACAACGATTTAATCTCTCATTAGCTGCCTGCAATGTATCCCATGGATTCCCCATTTTGATTGTTTAATCTTAGGCTACTTCATATTGTGCTTATAATTATTTTAGATTTTGTTATGTTCTGAGTATGATATTTGAGTTACTGTATCATCATATATCAAATTCACTTTCCTGACACAAAGTGTTACACGTTTTAAATAAATTTCCTTTTATTTTGGGAAAAATAGTAAATGTAATAATAAAATGTAAAGAATACACATCATTTTATTTTGTTGTCTATTTTAAATACTTGTACACACACACAACACACACACACACACACACACACACACACACACACACACACACACACACACACACACACACACACACACACACACACACACACATGAACAAACTCTAACAAATAAAAATATTCTTTGATGTTATTTTCTTTTTTGTGTTATATTTGCATTAAAGGCTAACATATTATATTAGTTGTGCTTGGTGTGACAGTGACTGTAAACTATTGAAAAGGTTTTTTCCTACTCTCTGTAACTAGCTAATTAATACTATTGAATAAATACCAAAATGCTGTTTAAATTACTTTGAGATGTAGTTAAACATATCAATGTGCAGGAAATGGCAACTTTCCGTAATGTATTTCATGTCAGCTACCCATAATCAGCTACCCATAATCACAATTATGCTTACAAATTTATCAAGATAATTTTAGAATTTATTAGGAATTCCTTAAAAATATTTTTTATTACAAAGGATTCAGTTAAAAATGTTTCATATAAAGTGATGAGTAGAGAATTAGAACTACAAATACCATGAACGCCTTAACCAAACATCATTTCCGGGTTTTGGTTACCTAGAAACCAAGCAAACCGTTTTACAGCAGCGTACATGCATGGAACATAGACCGATAATTCAAGTGCCTTGAAGAACGGATTTATGAAACATTTAATTTAAAAGAAGACAACGCTGAAATCCAAAACAGTCATCGGGACCAAACAACTTTTGGCACCCCCCCAAACACCGAGAGAAATTTGGTTCATAACGCTGAGGCAGGCTAGCAAGCTAAGCTAAAGCAAAGATGTTTATTTATCTCAGTAAGAAGGTAATCGTGAAATATTGCATTGTAAATATTAATTTACTGCTAGCATTATAACAATATTACTGCTGTATTAATATTTTTCTCTGATTGAACGCGTGATTGTTTTAAGGGTTTGCTGTTAGTAATTTTCATTCGTTTTAATGATAATGATAGCTGCTTCTGCGTATACAACTTGTTTATCATGGCCGTTGGCTTTGTTGTGTATTCCTCAGATTGCGATTCCAAACAATACCATTTTAAAGTGTGTGTCTTGGAATAAAGACCAAGGTTTCATCGCCTGCGGAGGAGAGGATGGCCTTTTAAAAGTTCTCAAACTTGAGACTTATACAGGTGAGACCCTGAACTTCCAGTACTTCTATATGTACAGACAAAATATGAACACCAATGTGAATGGTTAACTTCTATATATTAAAAATAGGACTTTGAACGAAATCCATCAATCAACCAAAAGTACATTTATTTTTCTTAGATGATGCCAAACTGAAAGGCTTGGCAGCTCCCAGCAACCTCTCTATGAATCAGACACTGGAGGGACACAGTGGTAAGAAAGATAGAGGAGATGTGTCAGCTCAATGTCTGTGTGTTTTGTTTTAGTGTCTGTGTGTTCTTACTCTCTGAGTTTTAATTTTGCTATGCAGGTGCAGTGCAGGTTGTGACTTGGAATGAACAATACCAGAAACTGACCACCAGTGACCAGAATGGGCTCATTATTGTCTGGATGCTTTACAAAGGTAAACATCATATAAACCATACATAAATACCTATAAACCATATAGAAAATACGGTAATATATGATGAATGTAAAACTCCAGCCAATACACTTGTGTGACACATTTTTTTTTGTAATTTTGTGTGTCAAACAGGTTCATGGTATGAAGAAATGATTAATAACAGGAATAAATCTGTGGTGAGGAGCATGAGCTGGAATGCTGATGGTCTGAAGATCTGTATTGTGTATGAGGACGGTGCTGTGATTGTGGGCTCGGTGGATGGTGAGCACAGGACTGTTTTAATTATAATTATTATTCATTTTTTTATTTTTAAGTCAAAACACTACAGGCAAATCATTTTTTGTACGTTGGACACATTTGGGATTTTGTCTTTTTTGGGTTTCATATGATTTTAAGAATAGTGAAAAGAAAACATCCAAAATAAACTTTACATGAAAAAAGATTTACATGCAATATATTCATTTGTGTACGTAGATTTCAATTACACTACATATCTTTAAAGGCCATTGTCTCAAAATTTGTTTTTTTTTTTCCTACTGCACTGAGCCAGAAATCTCAACTTCAGTAGCCCTCAAAGTCACATATGTTTACATTTAGTAATTTAGCAGACTCTTTTATCAAAAGCGACTTACAAATGAGAACAATGGAAGCAATCAAAATCAACAAAAGTGCAATGATATGTAAGTGCTATAACAAGTCTGTTGGCTTAAGGCAGTACACATAGCAAGGGCTTTTAAAAAAAAATATAATGAATAAAAAGATAACAGATAGAATAGAACAAGAATAGAGCAAGCTTGTGTTAGAGGTATTTTTTGTTGCTGTTTTTAATTGTATAATAAATGAAAATAAAACAGATAGAATACAAAAATATTAATTGTAAAGGTTTGGTAGAACTGGCTGGGAAACCTGCCAAGAGAGCATTGCAATAGTCCAGCCTGGACAGAACAAAAGCTTGGACAAGGAGTTGTGCAGCATGTTCCAAAAGAAAGGGCCTGATCCTCTTCATGTTGAATAAAGCAAATCTGCAGGACCGGACAGTTTTAGCAATGTGGTCTGAGAAAGTCAGCTGATAATCAAACATAACTCCAAGGTTTCTGGCTGTTTTTGAAGGAGTTATGGTTGATGTGCCTAACTGGATGGTGAAATTGTGACGAAACGATGGAACCACAAGCAGTTCTGTCTTGGCAAGGTTGAGTTGAAGGTGATGGTCCTTCATCCAGCAAGAAATGTCTGTTAGACAAGCTGAGATGCGAGTAGCTACCGTCGGACCATCTGATGGATTGAGAGTTAGAGTTGAGTGTCATCAGCATAGCAGTGGTATGAAAAGCCATGTTTCTAAATGACAGAACCTAATGATGCCATGTAGACAGAGAAGAAAGGGGTCCAAGAACTGAGCCCTGAGGCACCCCAGTAATTGGACACCTCACCATTCCAAGATACTTTGAAGGACCTATATGATAGGTAGGACTCAAACTGGAGTGCGGTTCCTAAGATGCCCTTTGCCAATAGGGTTGACAGGAGGATCTGGTGGTTAACCATATCAAAAGCAGCTGACAGATCAAGCAAGATAAGTATTGATGATTTGAAATACAGTCTTGCCAGTCTTAAGGCTTCAACAACTGAGAGCAAGGTTAAATGTCCACTTCTGAAGCCAGATTGGTTGCTGTCAAGGAGGTTGTTCTGTGTGAGAAAGACAGAGACTTGGTTGAACACAGCTCGTTCAAGTGTTTTAGCAATGAAGGAAGAAGGGAAACTAGTATGTAGCTCTCTAAAAGAGATGGGTTGAGGGTGGGTTTCTTAAGTAGTGGGGTTATATGATCCTCTCTAAATGTTGAGGGAATACATACACTAGATTATACTCTGAAGTTTTATAAAGAGAGGTTTGTTTATATATAATTGTTTTTTAATGCGACATTTTATTCCTAAAGACATTTATTCTTTAATTATTTTTCTGGCTGTTGACTATTTTTTTATTTTTATTAAGGAATGATGAAAATAGATATACAAAATAAAAGATGTAACTCTTACATGTCAACAAAATCAAACAAGAATTTTAAACCTGGCTTGTCCAATGTTAAGATTTCTGTTCTAGAAATACATACAAATTAGAACATATTTAAATTGACAGTTTATAATTAACATATACAAACATAACAGTTAAGAAAACTTGTAATACATATTATGCTATTCTTAATGTAATACATAGGTGAAGTGTGGTGACATCTATTCAATATTTTACCCTGTTCACCTGGTGTTTTACATTTTTTTTTAAATATTTGATTATAATAGAAAATTATTTTCTTATTTATTAAAAAGCAACAAATCCATCAAGATATAGGTGTTTGTTGTTTTATTATATAGTTTTGACTTTTCATGCTTGTAAATTTTATTAGTGTGAATATAAATGTGTGTGTGTGTGTGTGTGTGTTTGTTTTGTGATCTTGCAGGTAACAGGATCTGGGGTAAAGAACTTAAGGGGACCCAGTTGGCACATGTGGCCTGGTCTCCAGACAGTAAGATCCTACTGTTTGGGATGGCCAATGGAGAGATCCACATCTACGACAACCAGGGAAACTTCATTGTGAGTGCTGAGATGCTGGAAACACTCTCTGTTCATCATTGTGTCTTTAGTCAGCTACTTCTACTAGTTTTCCTCTGGGGTCCTGAGAAAGTTTTTCAATTTTATCCAGTCAGTTTGAGTAGTACTGCTATTAAAAACACAATTTTGCTGTTATTGTGTGTGTTTATGCCCAGATGAAGATGACCATGAGTTGTTTGGCGAATGCAACAGGTGCCCTCAGCATATCAGGTATTCACTGGTACCCCGGCACAGAGGGGTATCTGGAGCCAGACTGTCCCTGCCTAGCTGTTTGCTTCACTAACGGGCACTGCCAAGTGATGAGGCACGAGAGTGATGACAGTGAGTTTATGCATTTCTTTATCTCTTTTTGTGCATACTAAGTGACATTCATTCAGACCTGTGTGTGCGTATGTGTGCAGGTCCTGTGATCATCGAGACGGGTATGTGGCATGTGGCCAGTATCCAGTGGAATCACTGTGGCAGTGTTCTAGCTATAGCAGGATCACTCAGAAACAGCGGAGCAGAGAAAGACATAAATGCTGTTCAGTTCTACACACCGTTTGGAGAGGCGAGTACTGATCACACACATGCTTTATATAGACATATTTCAGGTTCTACAAAAGATAATCTTCTCATTAACAATTGTTCGCTTAGACTTTTGTCTTGTTTTTGAAAAAGTCTCTTAAAAGTATAGTAAAATAAGCAATATTTTGAAACATTATTACAAATATGAATAACCTGTTTTCTATTTTAATTTATTTTACAATGAAATGTATTCCTGTCATGGCAACGCTGCATTTTTGGAAGCCGTTGCTCCAGTCCTCAGTGTCACATGATCATTCAGAAATCATTTTAATATGCTGATTTGTTGCTCAAGAATTTTTTTTATTATTATCAATGTTAAAACAATTTCCACTTTATTTTTGTGGAAACTGTGATACCTTTTTCAGGATTGTTTGATGACTAGTTCAAAAGAACTGCATTTATTTGAGATAGGGCTGCTCCGATCACGATCGGCCGATCGTTATGCGCATCTCGTCAGTGACTACGTTTACATGAAGCCAATAACCCATTCAAAACTGGAATATTAGCAATAACCCGGTCGCGCACGGCCATGTAAACACCGGCAAAAACCCGGATATGCTCATATCCCGGTTTTTAAAAACCGGGATATTATACCTGGGGTACCCCTTTTCTAACCCGAATATTTGGTCTTGTAAATGCGTTTCGGCATATCCCCATCAAAATGTGTGTTCTGCGCATGTTCTGTTCGCAAGGAATCTTGGTCTTTTGAGTAGAGACGGCGCATAAAAAAAACCCGAGTGCAGTATAGCGGAAGTAAACAAGTCAAGGTTAACATGGCGAGTCGCAGCATAGCACCACACTTTTGGAGCGAGGAGGAGACCAATTTCTTTATTAGTGTGGTGAAAACCATGAATATAATGTCTTTTATTGACGGCAGAAAGTACCGAGATAGTGAGGCACAGTAGTGTCAAGTGATGCTGGTGGATCAGTACCAGCGCCAAAGCGCAAACAAAGACTATTGCTATCTGCCCCAAACTATTCATTATCCGCCTGCTGCTGCTGTTGTTGTTGTTGTCTTTGGATACAGGAAGAAGAATCGGAAATGACGCATATTGCGTCTTGTTGTCCGTACGTCCAGACGCTAAACGTGCGTCGCCGTTTACATCGGGATATTAGCGACTGATTACACATTCCATGTATACAGGAGTAACTCTCTCTGCTCACGCATGTAAACGGGTTATCCCGAATGTTTCAGAAACCCGAATAGTGACCTTAACCCGACCATAACCCGAATTTTAACAGCTTGTAAACGTAGTCAGTAAAGCCGGTTCTCTAATCTTCGGTAAATTCCCTCAGGTGCGTGATTTCACATAGAGCAGCTGTTACTACACCGAGCTGAGCCATTGTTAACTGAGAAGATGCGCAAATTTGTGTAGTAACAGCTGCTCTATGTGAAATCACGCACCTGAGGGAATTTACCGCTGATTAGAGAACCGGCTTTACTGACGAGATGCGCATTAACGATCGGCCGATCGTGATCGGAGCAGCCCTAATTTGAGATAGAAATATAAATATTTTGTAATTATATAAATGTCTTTACTGTATTTTTGGATCAATTTAATGCATTCTTTCTGAATAAATGTATTATTTCCTTAAACTAAACTTGTTACTGTTGATGCACTTATATCTGATGTCATCACGTGTCTAGCACTTGCGGACTCTGAAGGTTCCGGGTAAGCAGATGACTGCTGTATCATGGGAAGGTGGAGGATTACGAATTGGCCTAGCTGTAGATTCTTACATTTATTTTGCTAACATTCGGCCAGATTACAAGGTAATTTAGCTGTAAATAATGGCTATAAAATAGTTTTTTCCCCCCTTCTCTGAGATAACATCTTACTCTGTCTCTGTAGTGGGGTTACTGCAGTAACACAGTGGTGTATGCATACACACGGCCTGATAGACTGGAGTACAGTGTGGTGTTCTGGGACACTAAGAATAATGAGAAGTTTGTAAAATACGTCAAGAGTCTCATGTCCATCACCACGTGTGGAGATTTTTGCATTTTGGCCACCAAAGCAGACGACACGCATCCACAGGTACTAAAACAGGGATCTGTTCAGCTTTTTTCTGATGAAGAGGGATATTGTAAGTAAGAATATTGTTTTACATCAAATCAAAAGTCACATCTGTTACATATCTTTTTTATTTATTTTTCAGGAGGACACTGAGACTGAGGCTGGATCAGCTACTGGATCAGCTACGGTAAAGACACCTCTTATATCCCAATGTAGTAAAAAACAATGAAATATTTCCATTTGCACTCTGATCACAGACACCAGAAAGTAACAGACAGGAGAGGTTTAAAGGGATACTCCACCCCAAAATGAAATCTTTGTCATTAATGACGTTTCAAACCCATCAAAGCTTTGTTCATCTTCGGAACACAATTTAAGATATTTTGGATGAAAACCGGGAGGCTTGTGACTGTCCCATTGACTGCCAAGTAAGTTACACTGTCATGGTCCAGAAAAGTATGAAGAGCATCGTCATAAATAGTCCATCTGCCATCAGTGGTTCAACCGCAACATTATGAATCAACGAGAAAACTTTGTGTACACGAATAAAACAAAAATAACGACTTTATTCAACAATCCTTTGTTAACAGTCTCCTCTGTGTCTCTCCACATCACTCAAACTGCCACCACAAGGATGCGCTGTTTCTATGTGTATTTATGCTTTTATTTGAAACTTGTGGCACGGCTGACACAGAAGAGCAAATGCAGTTTGAGTGATGTGGCTTCATAATGTTACGGTTGAACCACTGATGGCAGACGGACTATTCTGACGATGTCTTTCATAATTTTCTGGACTTTGACAGTGTAACTTACTTGGCAGTCTATGGGACAGTCACAAGCCTCCTGGTTTTCATCTAAAATATCTTAAATTGTTTTCCGAAGACAAATAAAGCTTTTATGGGTTTGGAACAACATGGTTTTTATTAAGTGATTAATGACAAAATTTTCATTTTGGAGTGGAGTATCCCTTGTACAATAATGCATGACTGTAGCTGTTTTCATAGACCATGAGAAACCTGATCAAACATACAGATGTGACTGTATCATGACATTTTACAAAGTAAGAAGTAAACAGCTAATAGCAACTCTGAACCAGATCTAAATTTAGTAGGACAGAGGACAGTGGAAAGACGATGTAATGTAGAATTTAATAATGCAAAACTGAGAAAGCTGTTCCTAAGCACCAGATGCAACGCTTTACCACAGGCATTTAATGAGCTGTCCAATCAAAACACCTCAAAGGATCGATCTAAGAGGAGAAAGGTATTATGAACATCAGCAAAAAAAAAACCTTTCAGATATTTCCGTAATGTTGTTTTAGGAAGTGTATCCATGTAGTAAAGAGATGCCTGTCTATCCGTTGTCCACAGTATGCTCTGGTGTTGTGTAACTCCATTGGAACCCCACAGGACTCTAAATATATTGACATCGGTGGGTAAAAGATTTTTTACTGTTTCTATATGTAAGGGATCATGCAGATTCAGAAGGTCATTATTGCAAAATAAACTCTAAGCAAGGGTTATGAAAACCCAGAAGCAAATAAATATATAAATGCACATTTTTGTTGAAATTATTTTATTATTTGAGCTGTCTGTTATAGAATCAAGCACTCCAGAGAGATGTGTGTTAGTAACAAGTGCCATACATTTCTTTAGATTATTTCTCATTTTGTCATTTTTGGTTTAAATAAGGTTTGAATGGTCTTATTAGCCCTAGGCTTGAGGCTTATTTGGCATCTATGTAATTTAGAACGGTTTCTTTGATAATAAGCAAGGATACAGCCTTTTTTTGTAATGATGTAACACCAACTTAAACAGTATGAAAGCTGCGGTGGGAATCCCGGCTCCTTTCCTGCCACTCCCATAGGTATCCCGCTAAATTCCTCTCCTGGTTGGTAGAGCAGATCTGTTCCAGACATTCAGCCTGATCTCTCTGAACAGATTTCAGAGTCGGAACAGCAACACACAACAGAATCTGTAGTTATTCATAGAAAAACATATTTTTATGTGAAATCTGTCCTTGAATCCTGCTCTGAATAAAGGTTTTTGTGATTTTCAACAGCCTTTGAAATCGCACAAACCTTCAACAGATAGCTTTGATAGCTTTAGATAGGCTAATGTCACCTTTTCGTTTTTTTTAATAATGAAGTAACTGTAATTTCTCATCCTTCACTTTACACAAAGTGAAATTAATACATTCTATCTGTTCCTTCACAATTTTTTTACTCTCTGTTTGCTGATACAGACCCCCTGTTTGTCACTATGACGAAGACTCATGTGATTGCTGCATCTAAGGAAGCATTTTATGTTTGGCAGTATCGTGTTGCTAAGAAACTCACTGCTCTTGAAATCAACCAGGTCGCCAAGACAAGAAAGGAAGGTCGAGAGAGGTGAGGGTCAAAGGTCACCAGTAGTGGGTCACCAGTGCTTAAAGAGGGATTTAAAGGGATAGTTCACCCCAAAATAAAAATTCTGTCATTAATTACTCACCTTCATGTTGTTCATTTTTTGTTGAAATCTGATAGCTCTTTTACCATCTTTTACAATTTAAAAGTTTGGTGTTGGTTAGATTTCATGCATTTGAATCTCTGAAGGGCTTTTGAATTTGATCAGAAAGACAGTTAAACAGTAATACTGTGATGTATTATTGCAATTTATAATAATATTTAAATATAAATTTTTTATCCCAGTTAATTTTCTCCATCATTACCCTAGTCTTGACTTATGATTCTTTAGAAATATTTTTTTCCACTTATTATCACTGTTAGATTGTTTTTAACACTGATGATAATAATAACTGTTTCTTGTGCTGCTTAATACAGTATTTTTTTGTGGAGACTGTGATTAATTTTTCTAGGAAATTTTGGTGAATAGATGTAAATATTGCTATAAACACCATGGCTCTATAAAAACATATAATAATACAGGTTTTTTTTTCACTTTTGATCAATTTAATGCATGCCTGCTCAATAATTGTATTAATTTATTTCAATTTATGTCTATGCCTGCCATTCAGCATTGTCAGTCAGTAACAAATACACAAGTGTTAAATGCAGTAATCATTTTATTTTCTGCTAAGCATACAAAGAGGACATAGTGATGATAATTTTTACAAAAAATGAATAAAATGTTACTTTTGTTTTAAGAACATATTCATTAACATTTAGATTTATTTCAGAGTGGAAATATGGCTTCTTCAAAAACGAACTGCATTTGAATTTGTTGTACATGCTTTGTCCAATGTCTCAGACTCAGTGGCTAAATGAAAGAAGCAGCTCTGTGTAATATGTAAGCTTTCATCAGATGAAGTGATGTTCCTTATTGTGGCGTACAGTCTGTGGGTAGTCTGTCTGCCTGTCTGTCTCTCGGGGTAGTGTGAGGGTGTGCTCGCTGACGGCAGCACTTTGGAAAAGTTCTGTTCAAGGCGGTGTGATGAAATCCTGCGACCCACACTCTGGAACAGGACCCAGTGTTCTGTTTCCCTTCAACATGATAGAAATACACTAAGGCGTTGCCTCTCTTGCTTATTCTTCCCCACTTTACCTGCACACTGTCTCTTTTCACTCTGTCTTGCTGACTCTTTTCTCTAGGGTTTATCACATCGATGACAGTCCAAGCGGAACATCAGATGGGACACTGAACTTTGCCAAAGCCTTCACAGTGAGTACACTCTGCACAGACACTTACATGTGGCTCTATCAGCCTCTCGTGAGAGGATTAGTGGGAAAAACTGTCATAGAACACTGCTCCGCTAGTCTGCTTATGAATTATTTCATTGTTGTGCTATGTTTTCCTTGAACCACACATTTTTATGTGACATGGCTCACATAAGATGCTTCTAAGTGATCCAGTTGTCATCTAAACTTGTATTTACAAGAAGTATGGAGGCTGCAGTCCACTTTTTCATATGACAGCCCTGAGAAAAGGGTCATGACAGTGAGATGTTTTTTTTTTGTTTGTTTGTTTCAGGCGACCAGAGATCCGATCTGCTGCATTACAGCATCAGACAGAATGCTTATAGTGGTACGTCTGATTTACACAAGGACACATGGTTTTTCATCACAAAGTTTCTACGTTATTTATATGAGGTTGTGATGTCTGCAGGGCCGTGAGTCTGGTATCCTACAGAGATACAGCTTGCCCAACATCACCCTCCTGCAGAAATATTCCCTTACCTCCAGACCGTATCAGCTGTCCCTCAATTGTAACTCCAGGTCTTATTTCTCTCTCTCACCTTTTTTTTTTTTTCTTTTTTTTTTATCCAATTGTAATATTAGATCAGACTACTCACCAATTTTTCCTGCTTGTATAGTGAGAGTAAAATAATTGTATTTTTCTAGCCGGCTGGCTATTATAGACATTACGGGTGTGTTGACGTTTTTGGACGTAGAGACACGGGCTTCGTCAGGGGATGCAGAGGGCGGATCCACAGCTGGAGACCCATCTAAATTTGAGCGCAAGGATGTCTGGGATATGAAATGGGCTAATGACAACCCAGATCTGTTCTCCATGATGGAGAAAACCAGAATGTATGTCTTTAGAAACCTGGACCCTGAGGTGAGGCATAGAGAAAGAGTTAATTATTCACATATACATATATGTTGAGTGTTGTGGCTAGAAAGGGTGATAGTTTTGTCAGAGCTAATGCACTCTTAAGTATACAGGGTTCAGAAAGTGCAGCCGTTTTCAAACAAACAAACACACACACACACACACACACACACACTCACACACATGCCAGCTTCAGTAAATCACAGAGCACATGGCCTGTAGATCAGACCACCCACTGTAGAGATTCAGCAGAGCTTTTTTCTTTATGCACAGAAAGACAGCACGTAGTTACAGGTCCAGTTCACACATTATAAGCAATATTCACACAAATATATATATGTACAATCATAATTAATCAGTTTTAACTTCCATAAAACAAATTCTGTTACTTCAGTTGTTTTAATTTGCAGCAGTATTAGTGGGAACATTTTCCTGACAAGTTCTTATTTGTGTTGTGTTTTGAACACAGGAACCTATTCAAACGTCTGGCTTCATCTGCCACTTTGAGGATCTGGAGATCAAATCTGTTCTTCTGGATGAGATCATGAGGGTTGGTTGGAATATTTTGGATTAAATCAATTCGTAGTTGAATTTGAGTTTTTTCAAAATTATTCAGTGAATTTTTAAATTGAGATTTTCAGGGCTGAAAAAATAACATAATCGTATATTGGAAATGACCAAAATCCTAAAACAAAGCCTATATATATATTAGCTGTGCTCTGCTAAATTGTTATAATTTCTATAAAATTATTATTATTATTATTATTATTATCATTATTATTTTAAATGTTATTTTAATTTTAATATCTTAAGTTTTGTGAATCCTGAATATAACTGTAAATAATAATAATAATCTTTCAGGATCCAGAGGTTCCAAATAAAGATTATTTAATAAACTTCGAGATCCGCTCGCTGAGGGACAGCAGGGCACTTATTGAGAAGGTTGGAATTGAAGATGCTTCTCAGTTTATCGAGGACAATCCCCATCCACGTCTCTGGTGAGGCACACACTCATTCCACACAATAAATGGGGCGGTTTGGTAATTTAATCAAGCGTACCTGCACATGGAAAGAGGAAAACATGAATGAAAGCATAGACATAGGCAGAACGGAACAGTGTGTCAAAACATACTGTGTGGGTTTGTGTATTTGTGTATGTGTTTAGCAGGACTGTATTTGTTTTACATTTTAGAGATTTAAGAGTGTGCAACATGGCAATGTGTGCGTTTCCTGGAAGTGGAAAGTATGTGGTCCAAATTTATAGTCTGAATTGTGAGCTACAGTTTTATGATCTGAATGATGATCCTGGCACTGGCAGGACAAAATGAAACCAATAAGACAGCACACTTCTGGTTCCTGGAGAGCTCTGTCTTTCAGTACCTGTCTGGCCATTTAAGAAAGGGAAACCCAGATAAACTGGAATCAAATAAACTAATGTAAACAGGCACTTTATTGTGTAATTATTTATGGTTTTCTAAGACAGAGATGAAAGAGAGAATGATGTTACCTGTAGTCATAAAGTAAGGCAGTCTTGGAGTGGCTCTATTGATTTAACGAACCACTGGAGTTTTAGTGGCTCTGTCAGTTCTCACAGCACAAGGAGGAATTTCAGATCGGACTCTTGCTACACAAGCAGGGAGGTAAACCCAGAGATCTAACATACATTGACTGGACTCTTTACAGTTTTACCATTTGTTGAATAATTCAGAAGTGAATCTCTCAAAACCAGTTAAGGCCACATCCAGATCACGTTTAACCCCATAATCTAGAAATAATATCTATAAATTACTGTATCTTGCTAAATCATATTAATTATATTTAAGTCTTTTTTTTATTAGTATTTGCTATGTTGTCTCTAATCTACATTTTTAAATATAGGTTGCTTTTCTCTTTCTTTGATTTTGGAATGAAAAGGAAATGGAGATTCAACTTTTAGTGCATTATCAAGGGAGTTGCTGTTAATACTGTCAGAAGGGAACTGGAGAAGGAATCCTACAGGAATATGGTGTAAAGAAAAAAGAGCTGTGTCAGCTCTCTCTTTCAGTCTGGGTGTGTTTGCTTTAATACGAGCGTGAGAGCTCAAAGGCTCTGTTGTTTGATTTTACTCATCCTTAACATGCCAACATGTCAGAGGTCAAAGGTTTTCTTAGCTTTCCATGAGTGCATGCAAAGATCCTGGACACAGTCACTTCACCATCCTTGGCCACTTTTTGTGGCTCAGGTCTCTAAAACTATCTAGGGTGTCATCAGTCAAACAGATTTAACTATATGCAGCTGAAAGATTATCAGTGTCATTTTGTTTATGTCCAGATTTACGATGCTGTTTGCTCTTTGTTGAGATCAAATATGATACAAATACTCTGATCACATAATTTTGTTTGTGCTAGTGTATCAGATACTAGATGCCATGTAATCTCAAATACGGGATTTAGTGTGAAGTTTCAGACCTCCGGTATTTGACGGTTGAAAATTCAGTCAGTTGTATCTGTGCATGCACTTCCAGGCGTCTGTTGGCAGAAGCAGCACTGCAGAAGCTGGATTTGAAGACGGCTGAACAGGCGTTTGTGCGCTGTAGAGACTACCAGGGCATTGAATTTGTCAAGAGACTGAGCAACCTACAAAGTGAAGCCATGAAACAAGCCGAGGTAGCTGCTTACTTCAGCAGGTTTGAGGAGGCAGAGAGGATGTACCTGGACATGGACCGCAGGTACACACAGACATATGCATGCTGTCATACACAAACCTCGAGGAGATTCATATCCTGTGCGAAATCTGTGTAGACAAGAACACTTCACTTAAAAAACAGTGTTAAATTAATTGTGTTGTTGTTAACTAAAACTACTGTTTCAAAAATAAAAAGAATACATAAATATAAAATTAAAAGCTTAGTTTTTAATTTGCTAAAGCTAAAACTGAAAAATAAATTGAAGATGAATAATAAAATATATAAAAATAACAAAAGCACATAATGACATTGCTAAAACAGCTGTGTTCGAAGCTGTTGTAAAATACAGGAAGGCAGGAAGGCATCAAGGCATCAAGGCATGTCCGAATACAAATTCTGCTTTACTTCCTGTCTCTGGAGGCACTTTCTTCTGATTGAATTTCGAAGGCAGCATAGATGTATCCTTCACTGCCATTGATATCCCACAATCCTGTGCGTTCAGTCAGTGCCTTCGTGCAAAAGTGCTTCCTGCAAAGTCATTGCCTCATATGGCAGCGAGGCAGCAAGTAAGCTGCCTAAGTTTTCAGATGCAGCCTATGAACATACACCTTTCTGAGGAACTACATTGTTTGGCGGAAGAATAATGTTTTTTATTAATATCATTACATTTTATTTACTTTGTTTTATTTTTTGAAAACCTTGCTACATATATGGAATAACAGTTTTAGGAAGCAATAAGCCCTGTGAAGCTGTGGTTTACACTGAATTTATAATAGCTAAGGGGGTTTTCACAACGCTGTTATAAATTCACTGTAAACTACGGCTTCTTGGGGCTTATTGATTTATTCTACATTATATACTTTTTTTTTTTTTTTACCAAACAAAGCAATTAATATTTCTTCTGGCATACAACAAGAAATTACCATATTTTAATTTAACAGAGTACTAAATTAAATAAACTACAGGGATGGATGATTTTTAGATTGAAAAAAAAAACACACACTCAAATCAATTTCCAAAAGTGTCTCTGGTTTGGATCTGTATTTTCTTTTTAATGCGGTTATGGACAACATTTTAATTAACTAAATTGAAAAAAGCTACAGAAATCAATTTATTTTGAATGCTCATCTTTCATCTTTCTTCCTCTGGTCTCTAGGGATTTGGCGATAGGTTTGCGTATAAAGCTTGGTGATTGGTTCAGGGTTCTGCAGTTGTTAAAGACCGGATCAGGTGACTCTGATGATGCTCTTCTGGAGCAGGCCTACAACGCCATTGGAGACTATTTTGCAGACAGACAGAAATGGTAGGCTGTTCAAGTGAGGCTGTGCATAGGTGTTTATAAATGTGTGTGTGTGTGTGTGTGTGTGTGTGTGTGTGGCAAAAGCCACACAGCTGAACTGTATATAAAATCTGTTTGAGTGTCATACACTTATTTAGGCATAAGCCATTAAACCAAAAGGTCTTTAAGATAAGTAAATTAATTTCAGTGTGTCCAAATATTTGACTGTTTTCTTTTACTTGATAAATTGTATTATTTGCATGTTGACAGACTTGGAAGTGTGTGTGTTCCACAGGTTGAATGCAGTACAGTATTACCTTCAGGGTCGTAATCAGGAGCGTCTGGCTGAATGTTATTATATGCTGGAGGACTATGATGGTCTGGAGAGACTTGCAAACTCGCTACCCGAAAACCATAAACTGCTACCAGTGGGTGCTTTCTCTTTTCTCTCTCTCTCTCTCCCTCCTTCCAATTCTTTCAAAACAGACCAAGTAGTACTGTTTGGTTCAGGTTGTCTTAATGGCTTGACCTGTGCTTTATTGTGTGTGTAGGACATTGGTCAGATGTTTGTTACCGTGGGAATGTGTGAGCAGGCCGTCAGTGCATTTCTGAAATGTAACCAACCCAAAGCAGCTGTGGATGCCTGTGTGCATCTAAACCAGGTGAGTGTTTATACACCGCTTGTTGTATGGATTTGATATGATATGAATGTTATAGGTATAACGTGTTAATAATATATTAATCGTATCAATTATATTAATATTACAGTCTATAAGGGCTGTAAGTTAATTTAAAAAAAGTAATTCTGATGAATCTGTTCATTGTAGATAAAGCATCTGTATCCTTTTTAACAAAAAAAAAAGGTAAAGACACTGAGCAAAGATAAAGACAAAGAACATCAGTACTCAGTTCTCAGAATATATATTTCTCACATCTAAGCAGAAAATAATATTAAATAATATAGTAATTTTCTGGATAATTTTATAGATTCATTCATACATATATTTTATCTAAGAGGTTTATCTAAGAGCCATGCTTGTACAAATGCTGCTGTCCTTTACTTGCAGGCGATACTTAATAATTTTTTTTAGTCTCATAAATTGATTTGATCTGCATAAAGCTTTTCATTTGTTAAACTTCTCTGGATATCATTTCTAAATAAATTATTCAATAAAGAAGGTATTTTCTCCAACAAGTACTGATCTGAAAAACAACACGCATACAGACACACTTGTGCTGTTTCCTTTGTAAAATTTATGATCAGTCTTTAGAAATCACACAATGAATGAAATAATTATTATCCGATATCTGCGTTAAAGACTTTGACAGCCCTATTTAATATGCATTTCTCAAAAGAACTCTTTCTCCCTCTCTTCACTGAATGCATTCTGACTCATTGCCTTTTCTTTGGCTTTTTTTGGGCCATTTAGAGATAATGATGCTTCTGTCATTAGTTTAAATGAGAGGTTCAGAGAGATCACAGTGCTCATCATCAGTTCTACTGAAAGATCCAGATGCAGCTATAACGTCATCACTCTCATCTGCTCATGAAACCTGTCTGTGATGAATGTTTAGATGTTTGATGATGGTAACAAATATACAACAGCAAAAATACATTTCAATTGTGTGCACATTTCAGTGGAACAAAGCTGTTGAACTTGCCAAAGACCACAGTATGAAGGAAATTGGGCCTCTGCTGTCCAAATACGCCTCGCATCTGCTCGAGAAAAACAAAACTCTAGAGGCTGTAGAGCTCTACAGAAAAGCCCATCACTTCCTGGATGCTGCCAAACTCATGTTTAAGGTATGCTAGTATCAGTTTGTGTAAAAAAACATTGTCAATTGGGATCCTCAGGTTATGAAACTAGTGATGATTGAGTTGCAACAATGTACACTCTTCACATTTAAAGCCTGGATATTTTGTAAATGTGAAATACTTTTAATGACACACTTTATTTCACCTTAGATCGCAGAAGAAGAGGCGAAAAGGAGAACACGACCACTGCGAGTGAAGAAGTTGTATGTGCTTGCTGCCCTGCTGGTGGAGAACTTCCACACACAGATCAAAAGTTCACAGCAAAGCAAAATCAAGGGCAAGAAATCAGAGGTACTCGAAGTAGATGTTCTAAACTCTTATTACCTGTTTCCAGGTGAAGGGTGTAGTTTAGATTTAGTACAGGTCTAACCAATTACAGGTTTATTATCATTTGGGATCTTTGGACAGAGCTGTGGTAGTTGGTAACTGTTGGCGCTGTGGTGTGCAGCTGCAGCCTGACTCAGAGTCCGACAGGAAATCAGTTGTGATAAAGGGCTCATTTACAGCCTAGTGGTGGGTAATTTGTGTGTGTGATTTATTTCAGGCTACCAGTGCATTAGCAGGGCTGTTAGAGGAAGATGAGTCGTCTTCAGACAGCCGTATCCTGGATGACGCCTGGCGTGGGGCAGAGGCCTATCATTTCTTCCTGCTTGCGCAAAGACAGCTATACGAAGGCAAGGTGGACGCAGCCATGAGGACAGGTAACACTTACAACCCATGCAATAGCATATACACACTTCCTATTAGAATATTATTACATTGTTTAGTCAATCAAAGAGGTTTGAATTTTAAAATGATTTCCTGTCTGTATTTTTCGGGTGCAGTCTGTTGATGTTTACCCAGAATTATACATTTGCAGAAAATGATAATGATCACCATAATATAATTATCCATAGGTTTCTGTGTGACAGTCTGTGTGTGTGTGTGTGTGTGTGTGAATGCATGCATGGTATGTCTGGTCTGTGAACATAAAGTGTTAAATCGCTTACCTGAACTGAGAAAACAAACTCAAAGTGAAGTCTTTATAGCATTCAGTCCACACATACACACTTGCAAAAAACGTTTGCTTACATGAAGGTCTAGACAAGATGTTTAAACCACAGATGACATCATATCCAGGACCACCTGGACAAGAGGTGTGCATGCATGCATGCATGTATGTGTGTGGTTTAATGTCTCTGTCTTTCAGTTTGCAGTGTTTTCAGTGCATACTAATATCAAAATCTTAATTGTCTAATAAAAGCTATTTAAGTTAGGGATATATAAAATATTAAATATTAATATCAAATTTCTGTAAAAATGGTAAAAACACATTGTTTAAAATGCTACAATTTAAATGCTAGAATTTAGGCATCACAGTATGAAAATGAACTTTCAGTGAGCAGCAGAAGTGTTTCTTATTAAAATCTCTTGTTCTTCAAATGTGAAGAAATGCAATAATTTCTTTATTTTCCATTTCCAGCTCTCCATCTCCGTGACTATGAGGATATTATCCCTGCTGTGGAGATTTACTCTCTGCTAGCCATCTGCTCATCTGCCAACTGTGCGTTTGGTACTTGCTCACGCGCCTTTATTAAGCTGGAGTCTCTGGAAACACTGACTCCAGATCAGAGGCAGCTTTATGAAGACCTGGCCTTGGAGATCTTCACCAAACACAGCCCTCGAGACACCCGGCAAAGCCAGCGAGACAGTCTCACTGATGGGTAAGACAGGAACACAATAGCCAGATGTGCTTTACAACCTCGCAGAGTGAACAAGCACTGGAAACATTCTCAGGCCCCGTTTAACCGATAACTGAGGCGGATCCTTCATTACGGCTGGTAGACAGAGCTGTGAGGTCACAGTGACGCAAGTGTAAAGTAGTGTGAGATGAGTGACGTAAAGATCAGCACGCATGATGTAGACCCGTATCACTGCAGTGTGCCAGGTGATTGGACATTTCCAGACCATTCAAAACACTACATCAGCACAGTTCCTCCTTTAAACTGTAGGAAAACAGAGGGAAGAGTATTGAATACACTACCATTGAAAAGTTTGGAGACGGTACGATTTTTTTGTTTTTGAAAGAAGTTTCTTATGCTTAAGGGGAAGTTGTGGCCTAATGGTTAGAGAGTCGGACTCCCAATCGAAAGGTTGTGAGTTCGAGTCCTGGGCCGGCAGGAATTGTGGGTGGGGGGAGTGCATGTACAGTTCTCTCTCCACCTTCAATACCACGACTTAGGTGCCCTTGAGCAAGGCATCGAACCCCCAACTGCTCCCCGGGCGCCGCAGCATAAATGGCTGCCCACTGCTCCGGGTGTGTGCTCACAGTGTGTGTGTGTGTTATCACTGCTCTGTGTGTGTGCACTTTGGATGGGTTAAACGCAGAGCACAAATTCCGAGTATGGGTCACCATACTTGGCTGAATGTCACTTCACTTCACTTCACTTCACTTTACCAAGGTTACATTTATTTGTTTAAAAAAATACAGTATTTTTGTGAAATATTATTTCAGTTGAAAATATCAGTTTTCTATTAGAATTTATTTTAAAATGTAATTTGTTCCTGTGATGGCACAGCTGGTTTTCAGCACCATTACTCCAGTCTTCAGTGTCACATGATCTTTCAGAAATCATTTGAATATGCTGATTTGGTGCCCAGGTAACATTGCTTATGTTATCGAAGTATTTTTAGTGGAAACTGATATTTTTGTTTTTCAGGAGTAGAAAGTTCATAAGAACAGCATTTATTTTAAATATTTTTTTGTCGCATTATAAATGCCTTTACTGTCACTTGATGCATCATTGCTGTATAAAAGTATTAATTAATACTTACTGACGCCAAAATTTTCAACAATATTGTGTATTCTTTTTCTCATTGAAGCTGTCCATTATCATTAATTCTCTGCAAACCCCAGAAAGGACATATAGGCATCACACACATTTACAGGGGAAAGTTTTCTGGAGTAAAGTTATTTTAATAACAGAGTTAAATGATTTTAAGATCATTTACCATTATACCTCAATATTAACACCAACAATTAGTAATCAGCACAAAACTTAAATGTGAGTCACCGAAATAACTGTCCCAATTATGTTTGTTAAACTAGCATGTATGATGATGTGTTCTGACTTGAATGAATCTCTTTCTCTTTTGTCTTTTTTTCTCTTTTTAATTTCTTTTCTTTCTCAGGCCGGAGGGCAAGTTGCCCACCTGTATAGTGACAGGAAGAGTGATATCGGAGTTCCAGTTCTGGATGTGCAGTGTGTGTAAGCACTGTGCTGTGGAGCAGGAGATCACACAACACAACTTCTGTCCTCTCTGTCACTCCCCAGTGGGATAGATTTTCCCATCTCTTTCCCAAGCTCAGCTCTTGCTCCATCAAATGTCAGTCTTTTCGATGTACTGTGGGACACAAACTCTGCCACAAAAGTAGAAGGCTTAAAATCTATGTAATTTGGATATTCGTATTATCATAGATATATATGGCATTTCATGTACTCATATAATTACATTATTTGACTTTATCTAACAAAGTTCTGCACAAAACAAAGACATTCTTATGTGAAATCACATTCTACCCAATTTAAACAAAAATGAGTAAAACATTGTTCGCAAACATTCGCAAAATTAGGAATGAATCATCTGACTAATAACTGTATGTGTGTATTGGAGACATTTTTTAGTAAAAAAAAAAATGAAATGGATTCAGTGTATTATGTTATTTTGGCAATGATTGAATAGAACACAAATTTGCCTTGCAAACAAAAATAAATGTTTCTATATTTACAAAAAGATAAAGACGTTCTAAAAAAAAAATAAAGATAAAAAATTCAAATCTCTCAGACGTTGCTGTTCACTTTTGTCAGTCATCTGGTTTGAATTGAGAGTTTACATATTTAATTTTAGGCACCTGTCCAATGAAACTTTTAGAGATAGTATCCGTCGTATGCTACGCAATGCTGCTCTCTACAGTGGCTCAGTGGCAGTGTTTTAATGCTTAAAACATTTATAGTGTTTTCACTCAGCATAAGTGACGGTGTTGTTCTTTATTCAAGAAGAATATATATTTTTTTCTTTACGGTTTTCTTTATTAAGTTGAACAAAGTATTTAAAAATACATACTGTAAAGAGTAACATTAAACCGGCGTACTCTTGACGGCCTCTAGAGGGCATCATCTGTCAATTCCTGTCTGCACGTGCGACAGGTGCCGCTCCAGGGAGAAATACTTTGACCGAAGAAAGTGAACGTGTTGACAAACCACTAGTGTTAATAACTTAACACTCTTTAACGTAACTGCAGTATCCTCCGTCGATGATGACATTCGCCTTTATTAAAATTACACACATGATGCTCATAAAAGTTTGAGGGAAAAGAATCGTCGCTGCTTTTAAGTAGGCTATATTTCTTTTATTTTCACAAAATCCATCCGACCACTGCTTTCTTTCTTAGCAGTAACTCAAGGGATCTATAATCTCAGTCTTTTATTAGTTTTCTAATCCTTTAACTGGTCTTCACGATGATTTTTCTCTCAATCATTGTTCCTCCGTGGAGCATGTGAAGGCGAGTCCAGTAACGCAAAGCGCAAGCGCGTTCCAGTTGCCACGGGCCAGTGACGCACGGACGCACAGCTGCCCCGAGGCACCGCGAGTGCGTTTGCGGCACACTGTGTGCCAAGTGTCCCACCCGACACAGTCTGCTGCGGGACATGGGGCAAACGCTGCGAACGAGCGCACACCGGGCTCTACTCTACCAAGGAAGGCGCTGGAAGATGACAATATCCACACCGAACGTATTTGCAGTGCACTGATGCTGTGTGAAAAGAAAGGAAAACAGGTAAACTGTGACATTGCTTGTGTGTAGTTTTGGGTTACGCAGTGTTTCTTTTGAACTTAACTTCAGTGCTGTCCTTGGTGCTGGATTTCCATCAGGCAGAGCACGTGGATTTGCACACACCTCGCAGAAACTCAAATATGTCATTTAGAAATTTGATGTTGTACCCAAAAGTAATTTCGTTTTTCTATAGTTACTTTTGTTGCTGTCAGATTTTATTTACGTTTTGTGTATTGCAAGTTTAATTATTACATACACAGGTGTAAAATCTGAGCCGTATTGAAAATCTGGAGTTGAAAGTCTTAATTAAAAACTTGAAATAATACATTAAAAAAGAAAAAGCAAATTATATGACATTTAAGAGGAAATATATACGTTTTTGCACAATTTATAGGTCACCAATCAAATAAGCATGCCACATGTACAGACAGTTTCCATTGAACGACAAGATGCACTTTTTTTTTTTACTTATTTAATAAAAAAAAAAAAGCTAACTACAATAATTTTCATTAATGGTCATTGTAAATTGTAAATGTTTCATCTCACAATAAAAATATAAATTTTTCAAACTTTATAAAAGCACTGCTAATTAGAACTGTCAAGTGCTCACTGAATGTCCTGAAACCTTGACATGACTTTGTACCCTGCCGTACTGCTGGAAAAGAAAGTCAGAATTAGTATTAAAATGCTCATAATGATCACTGAGGTTTTTTTTACGACAGTGTACAAAATCAATATCCATTGGCAGCTATAAAAGCTGATCTTGGGCTCCAGAATGCTTTTATCCCATCATGATTGTTACAGTTAGAAGCAGTAAATAATAGATTAGCTGTCTTTCTGTCTGCGTATTTAAATCTGATTATGTTTTTGTCTTGCCATACAGTTGAGTACAGTGAATTGTGGCAAGGAGTACTGAAAAAAAAAGATTGCATGGTTTTGATGAGCAGGTATCAATAGCAACAGGTCAGTGCTAATCAGGCTTTTCTCTTCCTGCATTATAGGCATGCAGCCATAGATGAGTCTCTCCAAAACTGCTTAGCCCAACAGTTCCACTTACTCCTTCATGTTCTGGCATCCATCATGGTGTATGGGCAGGTCCTGCACCGCCAAGGCCCAGAGGAAAGCTTCATCAACCTCAACGTCGGCGGCTTTAAGCAGCAAGTGGAACGAATGGTCCTCCAACGCTTCCCCCACACACGACTGGCCAAACTTCTCTACTGCAGCTCAGAGGCTGCTATTCTCCAGCTTTGCGACGACTATGCAGCAGCTGAACGCGAGTATTATTTCGACCGAAATCCGTGTTTTTTCCGCTACGTGCTCAATTTCTATCATACCGGAAAGATCCACCTGATGGAAGAGTTGTGTGTGTTTAGTTTCAGCCAGGAGTTGGAATATTGGGGCATCAAGGAGCTTCACATGGACACTTGCTGCAGCGACAGATTTCAAGAACAGAAAGAGTACACAGGAGATCACGACTGGGGAAATGACGATGACCTGCAGAACCAACTACAGGACAGCTTAGATTCATCTATGGAAGAACTGTCAGCATTTGACAAAGACCTGGAAAAGTTTGAGGGCACCTGGTGCTCTGAGAAGCGTAAGGAACTCTGGCTGCGACTGGAAAACCCGGGATATTCGTGCTCAGCAAAAATTATGGCAGTGTTTTCACTGAGTGTGGTACTGATGAGTATTGTGGCCATGTGCGTTCATAGCATGCCTGAGTTCCAAAGGGTGGACGTTAATGACAAAGAAGTGGAGGACCCAGTGTTGGCTGTGTTCGAGACCTTTTGCGTCCTCTGGTTTTCTCTCGAATTCATCCTACGATTAGCAGTTACACCATGTATGCGCAAATTCCTAAGCAATGTGCTAAACATCATTGATTTCGCCTCTATAGTTCCATTTTATGCCACGTTGGCGTTTGAAACCATGGATGCTGAGGAAAGCGAGGAGCTTGAGAACGTGGGAAGGGTCGTGCAAATCCTGCGCCTCATGCGTATCTTTCGCATCCTCAAACTGGCACGGCATTCGGTCGGGCTGCGTTCACTTGGGGCAACGCTCCGTCACAGCTACCATGAGGTCGGACTCCTCATCCTCTTCCTTTCTGTGGGAATCTCCATTTTCTCAGTGCTCATCTATTTTGTGGAGAGGGAGGACGATGAGTCGGAACTGCAGACCATACCGGTAGGCTGGTGGTGGGCGACGATCAGCATGACCACGGTGGGATACGGCGACACGTATCCCATCACGTTGGCTGGGAAACTCATCGCCACCTTGTGCATCATTTGCGGCCTGCTTGTAGTCGCCCTTCCAATCACTATCATCTTCAACAAGTTCTCCAAGTACTACCAGAGACAGAAAGCCCTGGTGGAGTCCGACCAGCTTCAACCAGAGGACGAAAAACTGCCAAATCTCAGCATGCCTTTTCTTTACATAGGAGACATCTACGGACAAAAGATGACTTCTCTGGTGCGTAGCACGTCCTCCAAGAGTAGTGCAGGGAGTGAGGGAGGCGTCACTGATGCTTCCAGCATTCAGGATGTTTAAATTGTCTGCCCTACTGGGATGCCACAGGCTGACAAAGCAACATAAATTAGGGTTCTTCAAATCTGGTCTTGGACGGCCACTGCTTTGCAGAGTTTAGCTCAAACCTGTGATTTTTCTAGTGATCTTGAAGACCTTGGTGAGACATGTTTGTTTATGGTTGGTGCTAAACTATGCAGGGCATTGGCCCTCCAGAGCAAGATTTGAGGAACCCTGATACAAATGATTGTATGCACAACCTCAAATGAAAAGAGCGTGAAGAAACAAAAATAAACTTCCTTGCTTAGATCTGCAGCACATGTTGATGAAACACAATAGGACCCTAAGACTCAAGGCTCTTTCTTACCGAGCTACTCCTGGACCTTCAGTCAAAAGCACTATTTCTCTTTAGTTCTCAGGGTGAAAATATCTCAAGCTTTCCATTATTTACCGATCAGAACCTGTTATGGACACTAATCTAGCAGGCAACAGGCTAGCAGTAACACTAATGGTCTATACCCAATTAACAGCACTGATTGACAGGTGTTTTTTTCTATTCTTCAGACAAGCTGTTCATTTAATTACAAGCCTTTCTGCAGTGCCTGTGGGAAAAGGACTATGCTTAAATGTTTTATAGGCAATGACAGCATCTAAAATGCTAGACTTCAGATGGCATGTTGGTGTACACCATCCTTCCTAATGTGTCCACCAGAGACGGAAGGACGGAAAGAGTGCATGCATATTTCAACAAGAGAGAGGAGAGGCCACAAGAGAGAGGAGAGAAGAAAGCAGGAAAGAGATGTTACAGTTGAATAAAGTGTTGATATACAGTAGATATAAGTTTCTGCTCTTTGTTCTGAAATCACTGCATGGGTCTGGAGAGAGATGAAGGGTCTTAAAAGAAATGGTTCACCCCAAAATGAAAATTATGTTATTATCTACAAAACCTCATGTCGTTCGAGACTTATAGTCTGTTATTTTGATGTGAAGCACACTACAGCTTCAGTATAATGCAGTTTATAGTGACCACTATAAAACGCCTGGCTTCATAAGGCGCTTAAACACGAGTAAATGAATAACGTGAGAGTAGTTCATAGGAGTTGTGCACTATTCTCTAAATCTTCTGAAGCTACTACTATGTCAGCAGACTAAAATTTTTGTTATTATTTTTTGTAAGTGGACTTTTGATTTGAGAACCATAATTGACGTCAGTAATTTGAATTCTGATTTGTGAAAGAATCGGAATGATTTGTATACAAGGTCAATGGAAAGAACTGACTCAAAAGGAACTTTCTGAAAAGACCTGCATGAATTTTTTTCAAAATATCTTTTCGTTCCACAGAAGAATGAAAGTCATGTGGCCTTGGAATGACATGAGTAAAAGTAAGTAAAAGATCATTTTTAAGTGAACTTTAGCTTAAATCTTTTACATTTTAATCTTGTTAATCAAGTGTTACTTTACAGTGAGTTTGTCCCACCTTGTCATATGTCTCATGAGTAATGCCTTATGCGTGTATTATCAACCATCAGGATCAGCTATCCTCTGTCTTCTGCACGCAGGGCATTCTCTCTCCATCTTGCTGACTCTCTCATTTTTTTTGGAGTGGCTTATGTCAGTAGACTGTATTAGCAGAGGTCCAAATGTTAGAGCTGTCTGCCACAGGGGATGTATTACTGCTGAAACGGCGTCCGTTTGGCAAGTGGCTTTAACTTGGATAGATTGGTCTCTGTTTGAGACGTGCCCATTGATCAATACGTCACACTTGTGTTTAAGGGCAGACCTGAATGTTTCATGCGTTTCATGCATTACACGAATGGTGCAACTGCCCCTTTTCAGCTTCAGCAAATTCAGAGATTTGGTCAAGTTTCAAGGGGAACATGACTGGAAATGGAAAAATGTCCTTCATTACACTCTCATACACACTCATATGTATATTGGGGCTTTGCAGTTTCTTTAGTGATTTTGCAATTAGAGTGCTTGAAATGTGGTTTTTGTTTGTTAGTATACAGGAAAAGGTTTCAAGAAATAATTTCCTTTTAGAGATTGATTACAGGCCGTGTACTGTGGAAGGGTGACTCCTCTCCCTCCTCCAAGCCAGAAATATGAGGCCACCGCAAAGAGTCACATTTTGAACCCCAAACTTTTGAACATGTAAATTTACATTTGGTCAGTATTTTAGTCAGCTTGAATCTGCATTTAATTTTAGTTTGATGAAAGGAGTCACAAGCAGGACTAAGACATGATAAGATTATTTGGAACGGTAATATTGTCTCTAGACTTTTTTCTTCAAAAATGTTTTTAGTGTAATACAATAATCTAGCAGTGCTATTTTCTCCTTGACATTTTCATATTTACGTAGAAATTACACAAAGAACTTTAAGCTGCTTATGTTGATGGCTGGTCATAAAACTTGTTTGTTTGTTCGGGTGATAAACCGGTTTAACAGCACCTATAAATGTCTAGTTAAACTGCTTTTTAATATATGATTATGATCCAACTTGTGCATAAATCTTCAGCCGAATGACAGTGTAACAGGTGAGTTTGGAAGCATAACATCTTCAATGCTGAATGAAGTCCTGTCTCAAGCAATTTACCACCTCCTCTACTTGGGTCAGTTAACATCCTGCTCTCTCTCTCTCTCTCTCTCTCTCTCCATTTCTCTCGTCTCTTGCATTTTCTTCTTCTCTTTCTTACCTCACACATAGGAAATTGGATGGAATCATCTGTCAGTGGCTGTAAATAGAGTAAAAAGGCTGCGAGAAGAAGTGTCTGAATCTTTGGGGAAAAAAGAGAGGTACAATAAGTATCATAGTGAACACGCCAACATAATGACTCGACTCACTAAACATTTGGAAAAGTAATGTCACTTTTTCAATGTTTCACAAAAGACAGCATGTTGATTTAGACACCAGCATAACAATACTGGTCAAAAGTGTGTATATATAATAGATATATAAAAGTGGTTCATGCTATCTTTAAGCTAAACTGAATGATTTAATAAAATCTGTGACAAGACAAAATCAATACAGCTACCCTGAAAGCGCCATTCCCAGTCATCATGTTGATCGATGAAACTGATCCAGTGACGGCATTCCAACTCCTGCTGAAGCTTACAGCTCAAAACAGTCCTGTTTCTCACAATCTGAAGATTGCCTGTCAGCCGTCAGACCACTTTACTAAAGCCAGACCCTTCTGTTCCGCAAGGCTGCCTGATAGTGGAAGTTATGGATCTCTGGCAAAGGATGGTGTGATGTTGTGTTCAATCATCTGGAGTTCTAGAATTGAATTTGGAATGTTGGAAGAGATCACATGCTTGGCCAGTGTTCGATCTCCCCCTTTGGCCTTCAGCTATGCGGATCTACACTTCACAATGTTCTCATCAACTGGAGGTCACCTGTCCACATAGTATGTATATGTATTGATCTTATTTCCTTGTTTTCAATGCTCAACAAAATAATTCACTCAGAAGTTATTCATCATTTACTCAACCTATAGTGTCATTCCAACCTTTATCACATTCTTTTGAAAAATACAGATTTTTTTTCTCTCCATGTAACAAGTGGATGGTGGTTTATACTGCCAAGCAAGTAATTGATGATACAAATATACATTTTGGGGAACTGTTTTACTTTAATAATAGGAAAAAGCCAAAGAAATGTTAGATTTTGCCAGTTTTATATAATATCTTTTTTTTTTTATGAGTCTTGTATGCTTACCAAGGGTGCATTTATTTAATTAATATACAGTACAGTAAAACAGTAATATTGTAACTTCAATGTTTTCCATTTTAATATAGGATAGTTTAATATGTAATTTATTCCTGTTACACAAAGCTGAATTTTTATTCAGTCATTATTACCCAGTCTTCAGTGTCACATGATCCTTCAGAACAACATGTATTTCAAATAATTTTTCTATAGATGTCTTAAATGCCACTTTTGAAAACTTTAAACGCTACAATGTGTCCTAATTCTGTATAAATTAGGCCTACACTCTTAATAATAAAGGTGTTTCACAGTGCCATAGAAAAACCCTTTTTGTCTAAATGGTTCTATAAAGAACCTTTAACATCTGTGGAACTTTTCTGTTTCACAAAGGGTTCTTCAGATTATAAAAAAGCAAGAAAGAGATGGTTCTTTACAGTACCTTTGACTGAATGGTTCTTTGTGGAACCAAAAATGGTTCTTCTATGGCATTGCTGTGAAGAACCTTTTAAGCATTGTTATTTTTAAGATAGTAAAAACTGTAGGTCATTTGTTAATGCTCACACTGTGCCTTTGCTTCTTTTTTAGTGAAGGTGAGGAAGATGATGGCGTCAGAATCCAATGTTTGCTTTATCAGCAGCTTGTGTTTGTTTATCTGAGTCAAAGATCAGAGAACGGCCGATCACAGCCAAACATCAACAATGTCAGCCAATATCTGATAAGAAGAACATGGCAGAGGACACAGCAAAGAACTCACTGACACAAACACCCAAAAGCAGGTGTAGGTGTGTGTGTATCAAATCAATGGCGTGCTGAACAGTAGTTCCTGAAGAGATTCACACTCTGAAAAGTGAGACCTGGGTAACTGTGCTATCCGCACCTTGTTTTACAAAGTGAGAATTAGGAAATGTTTGTCTGCGAGACACCAGGTTGCACATTCACACGTTAACTTTCAGTCTCTTTCAGAGAAATATCCCAGAGTTTCCTTCATAACCTTCAGAGAATGATCAGGAATGATTTTGAGGTCTGGCCAGAAAGAGAAAGAGAGGGAAAACCTGGCGGCCCCAGCAGATGGGGGTTAGGGTTCTCCAGTTTATTCCATTTCAAACAGGTAATGGGCTGTGAAATGAATAACAGTAAGCATTTTTCTTCAGTGTGATGACAGTTTCAATCAAAATATGGACATCAAAATTAGTGTGAATGTTTGTTGGTTTCTCGTGCATCTGTCGGTGTGTGTACGTGAGCTGTATTATTAATTATGCATCATTTTAGCCTACTGCGATTTAGGAGGCACTTCCGGTTTGGGAAGTTTCCGCTGAAAAATTCAAATAATTTCAAACCAAAAAATTGTGCTACAAATAATCCTTAACCGTCAGTTTGACTGAATGAGCTTTCCTTTGTATTCTGTAACAATATGAAAGATAATAATATTCTATTGCAATAATATTGCTATGAAAATACATAATCTTTTGTGTTATTTGAAGTATTTAGAAAGTAATTTGTTACTGCTACTCCACATTTCCTTTAAATGTTTGATTATTGAAGGTGTGAGTAGAATAATGTAACCTAATTGAAAATGCTTATTATTGCATTCATTTTGCTAATTTACAGTTTATCAAAATGTACCCCCTTAAATTACGAACAGTGTTATGGGGCATATGGAAAAGGTGGATATTCACCGTTAGTCTTGCACACACTCACAATACGGCCTGAAAATAATGTATTGTTTTAAAGGTGAACATTAAATGTCATGTTTGATGTAATCATACTGGTATGTGTATGAGTATGTATGTGAGTAATGACAAAAACTCACTGGTTCTTGTGAATGTTAAGCTCATACAGTATGCATCTCACAGCGCTCTACCCTCTTCCCCCTGCACTCCTGAGATCAATTCCCATTTAATTAGGGTCTGAAAGTTGTTAACGCTCACTGTGAAGTGCACACACATGTGAAATGGTTACTGATGACTAACACTTTCTCTTTCTTTACGGCCGCGTCACTTCTGCAGCTGCTGGCATTATTGCAGACTGCGTGATCTGTGGTGTGTGCGAGTTGTTTCATAATGCTACACTGCTCGGATGACTTGACTCTAATTAAGAGTACAAATCATGTCTCTAGAGGGGAAACGCTCTGTTGCTTTTGTAGATCTTTGCTTGTGTTGCTTTATACACATGTGAATGTTTCAGGATAGATGTTTGTCCTTCTGTAATAACATTTTCCTTGTTGTGTGAAATCACACTGTGGAGCTTCAAAAAAAAAACAAAATACCAGGAACCTTAGAAAGTAGTAGGCCTATATATTTTGGATGACACATGTGAAAGCTTTGAAAATCTTCCCTTGCATCTCATTCTCCATTCCACATGTTAAACTGTCGTGGCATTTTGGTTACAACAGAAGCAATAACCAATATTGTTTTGCTCTGATTTCAAGTGTGATGTGATGCATTAACTTGTCATTTTTGACTCTGAATAATCGTCCAGAATTTCATTTAGATTACCAGTGAAAAGAAGACTTAAGGATGGTGCAATTTTCTAATAGGAAATGAGTTAAAATCAGTATCTTCACTTATGGTTTAAGAAGTTTCCTTGCTGAAGATTTCTAAGCATTGAATCCAGTAATATGTGCAGTATAAGTATTGATCTTATCTTTGACAGACTTCTGACACCGCTTTTAACCCAAGCTTCGAATCTTAAGGGATGACAAGGGATGAATGCCGCAAACATTCCTTTTAATGGTTCTTTTGAGCTTTCTGAGTGCTCTGTGTTTTTAAATCCTTGCTTTCCACAAAGTCAGAGAGAAAGCGAAAGGGAAAGATGCATTAATGGAATGTTTCTTGCTTTGATGGAGAGATCAGAGAATACCTTTTGTTTTTATTCACTTGATTGTGTTTTTAGGACAGCAGCAACACAATCAAATGGAAAATCTAATGAAATTGTAACAATGATAATAGACAAATTGTTTTAGTCAGAGTCAGAGTTTTCCTGAAATCATTTAATAAGTATACTGCTCAAATGATATAGATGATTTAAAGTTATTGAAAAAAGTGTTTTATGTTCATCAAGGTTGCATTTATTTGAGGAGAAAAAAAGTAACAGTAATTTTGTGAAATAACATTTATTACTATTTTACTATTACTATTTATTATAAACAGGCTAAAGGTGAGTAAATGATGCCTCCAGAAACAAACAAAAAATCTCTAGGTCAGTAGTCATATTCCACAGAAATATTAAACCGTCAGATTGAATTCTGTTTTACAAATTTGATCTGAAGTGAACTTTTCGACATTTCTAAGTTTCAGGTGCTCATTTGCAGAAGGACACATCTTTTGGCAGGCAAACTTTGCATTACTTTGCAGAAACCGTTCAGGCAGGCAGGTGAGTGAAACAGCGGTCAGGATGAATTGAAGGTTGTACCACTTAAATCTCACTTTAGTGTGGCATCACTTTGTCAGCATGTTTTGTCTCTGTCTTCAATGGTAGTGAGGATGAGTCACTTTCAAATGATGACCAGGTTAATCCAGATGCTCTCCTCGCTGCATTGAGTTTCATCTTGCACTACTATGATGTTCACAGTTTTTTCCCTGTGCACAAATCCAGCTGGATTTTAGGTCTTACACATGCATACAAACACACTCAAGCAAAGTGGATATAATGTACATCACTAACCAAATTGGACATGAAGCTAAATGAGCTACTGCCTGACTGATGCTTTCTGCTGGTCCGGCAGCTCTATAAATCAGTCTTTCACCTCCAGGAGCACATAAATGCTGACGTCACACAACAAAGCTGCTCCGCACTTGCTCTCTGCATGTTATCTGCATAAAGCAGCCCTGATAGAGATACGTGTGCTATTTAGATGGCTATGATGTGAATTAGCTATATGTGTGTTTTGCTGCTGTTTGTGTGGATGACATGGCACTATTGTCAGTTTGTGTTCATTAGATGTGAAGTATTCTGATCAATAATTCTGAATATTGGAGGCTGCTAAAGCTGTCGGATGTAGTCATAACCACATAGTTCAGGGTCAGAGGACACAATCAATAAAGATTTACTTAGTTACTTACTTTGCTTGTATCAACTGCTATGTTAACTATGACAGTAGCAACTTAATCTTTCTTTCTTGATTGATCTAGTTTCAGTGATTCAATAAGAACTACTTTTCCCACTGTTTTATTAGTTTTGTAGTTTTTTTAGTTGTGATAATAATAATAATTATTATTTTCATTATTATTATTATTAAGTATATATGTTTTACTGAGGGCCCTGGAGAAACACTATAGTCTATAAGGCAAGTGTTATTATTATTATTAGTAGAAGTATCATTAATAATAATAATAATTATTATTACTTTTGTGCCAGAATCTCTCTCCCACACTCTTTCTTATGTGAGGTGTGACTGATGCAATTATTTGCTGTTCTGTTGTGTTTGTTCTGATGAACACGGGTGAGATGGTCATCAGAAATTCAGTTCTAAACTCTCAAGAGATCTGAAAACACCCTCTGAAATTAAAATTTTCTGTCTTACACACTAACACAGCACTCACTCAATGCCATTAGGATTCTGTCTCTGAAGCACTCACCGTCAAACTGTCAACCTCATTACCACACACTGCATGTGCATTCGTGTCCTGACAAATAGACCTGCCTGCACATACCATCTAAAACATGACCGGACTTTAAGGGACTGGATTACCACTGGATACAGTAGGAGTGAACCAAAAACAGGAAGGGATCGGGCTCATCTGTGTAAATAGTTTCTTTCTCAGGCTTCAGATTAAGGCCTCAGTAATAAAGTGAATGTGGGTGAAGATGAATTGGCAGGACTATTACACACACACACACACACACACACACACACACACACACACACACACACAAAGGCAGAAAAAAAACATTTCTTGTCTATGCTTTGCCAGGAATTTAAGTTTGAAGTTTGTTTCAAGATATATGAATGCCTGAATTGATCAGAGTCGAGTGTTTTGATGGTTAGCCAGTAAGCGATGTCAAAGAAGCACTGTAAGGACAGAGTAATCGATTTCTGCTTTATCAGCTGAATGAAGGCCCTGCCAAATCATTGCGCAGCAAATGTTGTCAGTTTCTTATGAATCAGTTTTTCTTTTGGGTGCAGTTTTATTTTCTTTTATTTTTTTGTCTCTTTGGAGACATTTGTACATAATAAATGCTTGTTTTAATCTATTAATTCAGATCACTGAAACTTGAGATACAAATGGAGATTTTCCCCTCAAGATTATGATTAAATAAAATGCTGTGTCCTGTAATCACAAACAAAAGTGATTGCTTCATTCTGTTTAAACCAATTATAGGCTACTGCTGAAAAGGTCAAATTGGCCCATTGCCCCCTCCTCCACCACCCCCCCCCCCCCCGCCGGGGTTACAACACTGAAAGTTTAATGCAAATGGAGATATTGTCTGTTAAATTTATGGCAGATTAATGCCTATAAAAACAGCTAGTAGGAACCAAAACAAGCTTCTTCTTGGGTTGGTGACATCACAAACCCTGAAGTTTGCATATACCCTACCCCCGGGAACATCCAACAAAGGGGGCAAGGCCATGTTGTGCTGCTTTAGAGAAGAGAAAGAGTTGTTGCCTTGCCATCAAAACTAGGGGTGCACCAAATATGTATTCATGCATGAATTGCAATTCTGTCTTCTAATGATTCTAATGGATTCACAAGTTTCAAAATCAATGTTCTTAATCCTGTTCCTCACGTCCCCCTGCTCTGCAAACACCCTGCTCTGTTCTCTCTCTCTCATTCAGATCATTAGCTTGTCAACTCCATCAATGAACAATGTTCCAATTGACCTATAGGTAAGCCCCTCCCCTCGAATGCAAATGAGCCAATGGTAGTCGAGTATCATTTGTATGGGGACCGGAACTCGGACATCTTTAGGTTTCAGTGCCATAGAGAAACACTGGAAGATCCGAAGCTTTCATCGATTGATGGTGTTTATGCAACAAAAATGGAAAAACGATCTGCCTGGGACAGGGGCGTAAATTTCTGAAAAAACTGTTGGAGAGGGCAACAAACTCTTTCTCAAGAGCAATTTTTAAAGGGGACACAAATAATATAGCTAGAATTGTACTTGTAAGGGTAAACAGAGAAGCCTTACTACTATTAGTGTAACAGAGAGTGTGCCAAATTAGATAACTTCAAGCTGTTGTGGTCGCACCGCGACAGCGGTCATGTCTGTTGTAGACATTACTATCCCTCAAGCAGGTAAGATATTATTGCTAACATAGTAGGCTCATCGAAAAATACATTAGTATCATCTGTATTAAAGAGAAAATATTCACTTGATTCGATATTTAAGTGAATAAAATAGCCTAGACAGCCTTACTGGAATTCCACAACTATTGACTTTGTTCTCTCTCAGTGGACTTGTGTGTATGTAGGTGATATAAAAGAGGAAAGCAGGCAAAATGTTTCTAAAGAATAAAACATTGTTATTTACAATACACAGAGTGGTTTATAATCATATTTTTAGGGGGCACAACCCTCAGATGGAATTTCCACCTGTGGTCTGGGGGAACTTGTAACACTGATTACAGGTATCGTGAGAGGATGGGCAATATAATTTATTTTATAACATTTCCTAAACTCAAACAAAACAAAGCAAAAATGTCCCTAAGCATTCAACCCCAATCCCAATGAAAATGAAAACATTCATTTTCTGGTTGCCATTCTGATTTAGTTGCTATTTTCATCTGCTCAAGTAGAACATTAAAGGTGCCATAGAATGCAAAAATCACTTTTATAAGGTGTTTGAAGACAGTTGTGTGGCAGCAGTGTGTGAAAACAACCAGCCTATAAAGTTAAAAATCCACTCACTTATTGTTTGATATTTCCAAAAAATCATAAACAGTCTCTCCACACAAGCAGTTCCAGACTATGGTGAATGTTCCGCCCATTTGTGATGCTTTCCACCCTAATAGCATATACACATCCCAGAGTTAGAAGCTGCATTCTGCCATTACTGTTCTCTTGCTGGAAATATGTCAGCGTCAAAGAGCAATTAAAAATGTGTTGTGTGTTGGGATGCACCAATGAACATAGGAGTCTCCATAGACCACTGAGAACACGATGGTTAACTTTCATTTTCATACGGAAATGTCCTGGAAAACAACTGAAAATTCCTATCCACCTTTTTCCTCAACGCGGAAGTAAGCCTATGGGTGAGACTTCCATTTCATTAACTGCTATAGGTAAATAACGAGGAGAAGAACAACATGCAGTAAACTGTAAAACTGTTTGCAGTACAAACCAGTGTGTTCTTAATTAAGGTAACAGATTAAAATGATATGATAGGACACATCAATTGTCAATATCAAGCAGCAAAACGAACTGTTTTGTACAGCTAAAAATAGCTGGACACAAATGAGACCAGAAGCTAGACCCATAGAATTTACAAATGGCAGTGCCCATTGTTACTTCAGGAAAAACTTGCATTTGGAAGCAATGTGTGGTCAGTAACACGTTCACCGTAACACTGGTATACCTGCGAGCTTGAGCTCTTGAAGCTCTGCACTCTTGGGAGCAGGGCAGCAAAACCCTCCCACGGACAAGAAAAGCAAAAAAAGTAAGCCAAATTCCGCGGGAAAACCATAGACTTGGCAAAACTGGAAGGGAGGCGGGTGCACCAGCTCAAGTCGTGGAAGTCAGGGGAAGTTGTGGCCTAATGGTTAGAGAGTCGGACCTCTGGATGCACTTTGGATGGGTTAAAAATGCAGAGCATGAATTCTGAGTATGGGTCACCATAATTGGCTGAATGTCACTTCACTTTCATTTTCATTTAAAGGGGACATACACATAAAGCATTTTGGCTCATACCCTAAAAGGGGCAATTTCAAGAAGCTTCAAAAAAGTACAGTATCTCTGGCTTAAACTAACATTAAATTTAATGAGTCAATGTTAACGTACAAGCATAAGTACACAAGCTGTCTCAGTAGCAACTCTGTTTGTTTGTCCGAGTGAGCAACAGTAACTAAGGGGGCGGGGCTTACTTATAGGTCAATTATACACTTTATGTGTATATACATATTTATGATTGAATAATAGATATATCATATCTGACAGGTCGGTCACAAGTGACATCCAATCAAGTACAAGTTGAAAATTTTCAGTGGAAATGATTTGATTACTTCATGTCTGCCATGCCTCCCAGTTCTGCACAGGATGGTGATTGGATAGTGAATTCAGTTCATTGTGGCACAATTTCTGTTTAGACTGAAATGTAATGCAATGAACGTCATCTCTCAAAAAAATTATTTGTACTTAATATTGAGCATGCCAAGTGCGAAGCGTCACACAGTAGAGTGCAATATAGCTGAGTGCTTTACGTTTCAAGATGCATTGCATTTCATTTTGCATGAATTAATCATTGCATTGTATAAAAGCAAAACTGGCATATTTCTAGTCACTGACAAGATATTATTTTTAATGCCGTTTATAAAAGCTTGACTTTTTCTTGTGATGTCAACACAGGTTTACAGTGACCATTTAAGCAGCACACAAATTCTTTTCCATACTGTTTGGGTCAAAGAACTGCAGAATAGCACAGACTGTAAAATATGCAATGTTTAATTGATGGTGTTAGCAGAAAATGGTTTGCTGAATAAACTGATCTCGGATCAGCAATCAGTGCTGAAATACAGTTATTTGCCTGTTAGAATATGAGCCTGGTTCTGAGTCAGTGAGGCGGTAGAGAGACACTGCTCAGTGTAATTAGCAGCTACTCATGTAATGTACTCCCATCAAGTTTAATGATGTTACTCAGCGTTTCAGCTTTACAGATGGGTTGCACTTTCTCAGTAAAAGCTTTAGATCATGATTGGTCATTCGGGTGCAGGCAGTGCTGCAATGCAGTAGTAGTAACAGCACACACACACACACACACACACACACACACACACACACACACACACACACACACACACACACACACACACACACACATGCTCACTATTCTCTCAGAGTGGTCACTTTTTAGTTCATAGATGTCTCTGAGCTTCTGTAAGCTTTGTAATGATGAAATAATCTATTCTGAAGCCACAGATAACTTTTAGATGTAGTTTAGTGGTTTCATCATAAATTATTGGATTTTTCCATAATGTAATGTTCTAAGAGTTGCTGTATTCAATCAAGAGCAATGCTATTGCATTTTAGCAATGTAGAAATGTTGTAATCTATCATAATGCAGCTCTAAAGGAAGCTTCTTATGTTTTAAAACAATTGCAGTCCCAAGTTTATTCTTCTTCATTTGACCAAGAATGGCCAAGTCAATTCTTAACCATGAGGCACCAGCCACATAACTGAACACCAGTGACATTCTACTTGATATAGAGTGCTTAAAGATTGTGGATTTTGAATTAGGACGTCTAAAAATGGGTCTCTGTTTTAATTGGTCTCTGTTTACCCATATTCTCCTATAATTATGTTTGTTCTTGGTTGACTGTGTAATGAGCTAAGAACAAGAGTATCTGTAAAACTGATGTAAAAACCAGGACCTTGTATCGCACTACTGAACAATATCATAGAACTATTCAGATGGGATTCGTTTTCTAAAATGACAGGGTTTTTTATTTTACTAAGTCATTAATAGAGGACTTGTGTAAACCTATATGTGTGGATTCAGGTGGGATTTAAGTAAAAAAATCCGGTCCCAATGGGCCTTAAGACTTCTTTTTGGCAATGATGAAATCATTAGTTCTTAGTGTGTTCACCTTTTGCTTTAATGACAACAACACTTAAAATGCATGAACTCCACAAATTTGTGTTAAACCTGGTGATCAAGTTCTCCAGCATGATATGAAAATCAGCCATTTTGTGCTTCAGTGGAAGCAAAAACATTGATGGTGTGTATTGTATTGTTCATATGACAATTATTTGATTAATACCCTTAAATAGTGTAGAATATTAAATTAATTTTATGTCATTGTAGGATATCAGGGTGAATCAAACAATTTAAGTTTTAATCAGATTGGTGCTGAACAACCCAAAGATCCAAATTCCAAAAACAGGCCCAGGATAACAAGACAGCGTCATAAATCTGTCCAGATCCTTGCGCCAGCCAGTCTGAGACAAGCCTAACCAACCAAATCCGCAGTTTGAACAGCTTGCAACATTAACAAAAAAAAAACACTTATTGATAATCCTGACTCAGGAAGGAGTTTGTCAAATTTGGGGCAAGTAACCAAGATTTATGGTCAAAGACACAAAATCATTTGTTGAAGACTTCCTCGGATTGGTTTCCTCTGACCAGGACAAGAACCAGACTGAGATTCCTTATGAGACCTTTTAACCTTTTTGTTCCTCATAAATACACATTTTTGTCATTCACATAGTCTTTTACAAATGTTGATTCACCAAAATGATCTCAAAAGGACTTATAAATGGATATCAGTCCATTGCTTAACTTGTTCTAATCATTCATTGTGTATGTATTTTGTAACTATTGAATAGTTTAAAGGTTTTTATTCATTTCTTATTGGGTATGTATGAGTTTGAAAATTCATGCTTTAAATGTTTCTATCAATCAATACTTTGTCAAATGTATTATATTCCAGTTATAGAAAACATGTCCAAGTTATACTCTTCAAGAGCGGGAAAATTTGGACAATTTGACTGATAAGATAACATGTTGATTTATGTATTTGAAGGAGAAGCGTGGCAACACTCCAAGCTAAGACAATGTCTTATTGGTCAAGACACCATTTGGGATGTGTCCAACAGCCATGTTTAAATACTCAGGACACCATCAGATTATGCTTTTTCTTGCCTTTTTGCCACAACGTATTGATGCTGCTTTTTAGCGCTCTTTGAGTGTACCCTGGCTTACTGCTCCTCTAAAACCATGAGGATTAATGCCATGTAGTCTCGTCACTCTTCCTTCTGGCTTCTACTTTATTTATTTATTTTTTCCGTTGAGAGTTTCGTGTTCTGAGTTAATTTTTGCTGCAAAGCTGTTTCTCTGCGTTCACCTCGAATCTGTGACAACTTCAAAACTTCAATCAGCCCACAACTATTTTCAGCCAACACCCAACCATTGGCTTCCCAAGACGTCATTTCAACTACCAACTTTGGAAAAACCCCTTTCTGCAATGACTACAAAAAGGGAACCCCCTAAACAAGCAATGCAAATACCTCCAGATTCAGACCTCCAGATAAATTTTAACGTTATTGAGGAACTCAATGCTAGTTACTTAACTGATTTATGTTTGTTCAGGTCTATGCAAATGCACATATTGCTATAAACTTGGGATTTCACATTGTCACTCTCTTTAACTCATTCTTTCCTCACTTTTTCTATTTATGAGTGTGTATGTTTATGTGTTAGATTAGTTTATGTCTTAGATTTATCCAATAAAGCCTTATTTATATTGAAAAGAAAAGTGTCTTAAACTCCAGATCTTGTTACTGTGCTAATAAATCGTGTTTTCATTTTATTTTGGATATTAATTCTTTCTTTTGTTAAAAAAAGAGAGGTTTATGTTTGCTTTTAGGGCCTCAGAGTGACAAGATTAGGAAATACAAGACACATTAATTTTGTCCCTGAGGGCTGATAATAAGGCTTGTTTGATCAGAGTTATAGATCTAATTTATGAGCAAATTCTGTGAATCGCCAAAAAAAACACTAATTAGTTGGATTAATTGGCCGTTCTGTCTGTCAAATTTATACTGAAGAGACGAGATTTATGTTTCAGCTTGATTATTGCGCTAGAGATTCTTAAAACATATTTTACAACACATGAATGATAATGCAGCAGTAGTATGGCTGCTGTAGATAATAATTAAAAGGGTCTGGATCACAATAAATGCTTGATAACTTGCTAATATCAGGGTTGAATGATTACACAGAGATGAAAGCATAAAAATATAAGCAAAATCAGATAAAAGCATGTTCTACAAACAGTTCAGGCCCAAACTCACGCCATTGGTTCATGCAGTGTTCCCATGTCAGGTTCATGGGGTATAGTATTTTAACATGGAAATAATTAGACATCGCCAACTTTAAATGCTTCTAGGCTGACTGTGTTAAATAAGGACAGGAGCAAGAGATTAGATTGCATTAGTTTTTTTCTTCTGGAAATATTAATCATAAATTCTGTCAGTAAGTGAAGTAGAAATATAGCTCAGCCACCATGTCCTAATATCTCCTCCTGCTTTCCTCATTACTCAGAGTGTAAACAGCAGCATGAATAGAGACTGTAATTCATTATTCAGAAGAAGCTTCTCTTTGCCAGTGATGCTGATGAATATGGTGACAGCATCAGCATAATTAATCACATCTAGTATTAAATTACTTTGAAAAACAAGTACAACTTCTACTGAAGATTTTAATGTTTGAAGTAGTCCTAAAATGGACAATGTGGTACAGGATGGACATTAAATATATCCTCCTGAGACCCAGCCATAGACTTTTTTCCACTGTAGAAGATTTTAGCAAATTTCTCTGAGACCATACATATTACAGTTTTAAGTCTGGACTGCAAAGAGCTCATTCAGGTTTGACAATGAAATTTCCCTCTACTATACTTGGTCTTTAAAAATGACTATTTGATTGAATTACGCACTATATATATATTTTGTAATTACCATTTAATTTAGAATATGTCTTTCTGTTACGAAACAGGGCATTACATGTACTCTATAGAGGAAACCAGGACATACAGCATGTTTATCAGACAACAAGTGAATAGGGAAAGAAATTTTATATCAGTATTTCAATGAAATATTAGATATTCTTATGAAAATTATGCCAGGTTGATATTTTTAGTATCTTAGCACTTATTTTTCTCATAAAATTTTTCCTCAATAGCATATTAATATGCATATTAAATACAATGTACAGTATACAGGTGCATATCAATAAATTAGAATGTCGTGGAAAAGTTCATTTATTTTAGTAATTTAACTCAAATTGTGAAACATTTGTATGAAATAAATTCAGTGCACACAGACTGAAGTAGTTTAAGTCTTTGGTTCTTTTAATTGTGATGATTTTAGCTCACATTTAACAAAAACCTAACAATTCACTATCTCAACAAATTAGAATACTTCATAAGACCAATAAAAAAAAGTTTCACAATTTGCATTGAATTACTGAAATAAATGAACTTTTCCACGACATTCTAATTTATTGAGATGCACCTGTATATACAACACATAGAAAGATAATGTTTTCACACATATTGTGTAAAGTAAAATAATATATCAAACCAATCTGTAGTATATTCCATAAAATAGTATATGATCATCTCTATACAAAGTCTCATAAAAAAACACCAAAACATTTATTTGTTAATGAACAAATATAAATGATTATTACCTATAGTGTCTTATCATTTTCTTAATAACTGATGTCCTGATGCACATAGCAATAGCATAGTTAGAAGTATTTTTTAATTTTTTTTATTTTATGTTATGTTCCAGTGTAATGATATAGAAAAAAAAAGTTTTTTTCTTTTAGGTAAATTACACCACTTTCACTTTTGCACTACTCCATGTTACCTATGTATTTATTTGGGGTAAAATGCCTCTATAAAAACCTATTTTCTGGGTCGCTGATCATAATGATCAAGAGAGAGAGAGAGATTGCAGTTGTCTGTAATGATAAATCTTACACAGGTGTGCACTAATGAAGAGCTACGGTGAACAATTGTTTGAAATTGAGATAAAGCTTTTACTAGAGTTGTTAAAAATGTGTGAGAGCGACAGAAAGAGAGATTAGTCAGCTGCTGCCATATTCTGAAAGGTTTGTTTTTTTTCTGCCTCTGCGGAATGAGTTCATAAATATAAACACAGTAATGGCTTTTGTGTCATGTCCAAATGTGTGCTCTGGCCTGTTTCACATTGTACTTTTAAATGTGGCATATTTACATTTATTCAAGATTTATGTGCCTAATACTAAAGTCATTTTGGAGAGCCAGACTTTGTGAATTCTGATGCACATCAGCATGTTTTGGCCAGGATATTTATGGGCAGGTAAATGTGAAATTGATGATGCCATAATAAAAGATCAGCGTGTAAAACAATAGTTCATAATAGCGCAACAGGCTAAATTAAAAGGGTATACTGACAACATATTGGAAATTGAGTGTAATATTTATTTTATTCTTCTCACAATGTGGCTACAGTATTGAAACCTGTGTTTTAAAACTGCTTATTTAGTAAGAGCAGTGTTTTATCAGTTTTTACAATGAGCATCATATTTATAAACCAGCTCTGCAGTTTAATGATATTTGACCCAGAGGCCAACAATTAAAGCAGAGCTCACGGAAACATCAGCCTGTTCTGAAACTGAAAACTTTAACCTGAGTTGACCGTCTGAATGAGGCTGTATCTTTACTGGAAAACATATTTTGAGAGAAAAAGGCATTTATTGGATTTATACACATTTATAGGCTGTCAGTCAAGTCAGTCAATGGCTTAACATAGAGTATTTTTGTATGAAGGCACTTTGAAAACTGGTTCTAGGATGGCTTTCAAGGCATGATCCTAGCTAGTTCTTTTTTGAGCATTCCTGCACGCACACCTATTGAATAAACATGTGCATGACGTCACCATTTTCATATTCATGTTTTTGTAGTTTAGACAAAAATGGGATTGTTTTCCAAAACTTTAACTTAGAAAAACCTTTTTTCAGTCCCCGTTGTCATGTAAATTAGCAGCCAAAATGCATAAAAAGTTTTCTGTCTGTCTTTTTATATTGAGACAGCTGTTCTGGTCGGTGCATTCTAAAGTCACAGTTGCAGTGCATCTCAGGTCAGGTCCCTAGCAGGCAATGTATCGACCAGTCAAAAAGCCCTGTCAGAGCTTTGAGGATGTTTGAGGGTAACCTCATCTGACCTCCGATGGCTAAATATGGTGACTCCAGCCACAGTGTCATATCATAAAAATGGTACTCACAAGCTTTACTGGACTCTTAATTTGGAGCTAGACTATACTGTTCTAAGGTGTGTTCGAGGTCACAAAATGGTTCAGATGTGCTCACAATAGTGCTAGTAATTCCTACACTCTAAAAAAAAAACAAAGCTGGGTTAAACAGAACCCAGCACTGGGTAAAATATGGACCAACCCAGTGGTTGGGTTATTGCCCAGAAGGCTGGGTTAAACATTGAACCCAACTGTAACCTATTCGCTTGGTTTGTCCATATTTTACCAAGTGCAGAGCTGAATTTAACCCAGCATATTTTAGAGTGTAAGTTTAAAATGCTCCACACGGTTGGTTGGTGAACAGGTGTCCAGTGAGAAAGTGGAGTGGGGCGGTCATATAAAGAATTTATAGCTTTAATCTAACTCCTCAGGTTTTGTCTGGGGGGAGTAACAAGAATTACATTTCTGGATGATGGAAAACAACGGTTGGTTAGAAACAGTTTTATCCATATATGCAAATCCATATTTCTCATATAGCCTAAATGTATACAGCAGGTAAGCTAAGCGAATATATTACACTTCAAAGGGTTTAAAAATATTAAAATCTGTTACTGTGTGACTTTCTCTTTCTGACTCTTTCACATTTTACATAACTTTCATTAAGGGAATTCCTGCCCTTTGTTTTGGAGTGCAAATAAACATCGCTGTTGTTTCTCTTGCCCCAAGGGATATGCTCTGACAGGCTATTACCTTTTTTTTTTTCATGGAAAACAAATGTTCATAGCACTGTGTAGGTCACATTGTTTTAGATGGCATTTGCTTTGGCTCAGAGCATATAGTGATTGTCTAACAAGTTTAACAGAAAAGTGCTGAACTAATGTAATCAATGATAGATAATTTCCCCTTAGTAAACCATCAAATTCAACTGGCCTTTTGTCTTTGTAGACATGTACTTTTTTTCTATTATTTTTCTCATTAGTTGGACACCATTTCCAATATGTGCTTTGTGAATTTGCTCATAGTCTGTCTCCTGCCAATTCCCAATCTATGGTCTATTATTTATACATTTCCACTATTATTATTATTATTATTTTTTTGTGAACTAATGCTACTTAAAGTTGCCTAAAAAAAACAGAACAGTTTTGTAAAAATGACAATAAGATCTATAACATGCATTTTGAAAATAGACTGTAATTTTTGTTTCATGATGACTTTAAGCAGTATGTCAGTGTTGTCTATTTTGCATGTACTGTAAGTGAGATTGAATTTGACTTATATGGAGAATTTTATATTTATATAAAATGTAATAATATATATATATATATTACATATCAGTTTCTACTGAGGACTCACTAGTATTCAGAGTTTTCTCTGTAATTTTCCTCATTTGTTGCCTTTCACTTCTAAATATTTTCTGATATTGTCACATGTGCCTGAGGTGCTCTCTCTTTATCTTAATATCTTACCCCATCTCTATCTCTCGCGCTCTCTCTATCTGTCTCTCTGTGTGTGTGTGTGTGTGTGTGATGGAGTGTACGCTGTAAGACTTATGAGGTGGAGATAATGGCAGGTGAATCAGATGTATGAAGGTCTCTGGGTCGTTACTTTGAGAGAGGTGTAAGCTCCTGCATATTGATACGAATCAAGCTCTTAAAGCACGCATGTGCACACATTTCCCTCAGTACTGCTCTTTTGCTGAATTCTAATACATATTCTTTTGTATTCACATGACAGAGCATCCCAGCAATGACAGAAGCCATAAAGAGAAATGAGATGGACCCAATTGACCAGAATGAGACAGAAAATCATTGCTTTAATGTGGCTGTTTGACTCTGTGGCCATTTCAGGTGCGAAAACAGAGTCTGACTAGTGTATGATATTGCGGTGTGGGAGAAAAAGGGACATTAACATTCTATAAACAACCTCTCCATCCTGTCATTGGAAGGAGTGGTCCAGGAAATTCCCTCTTAGCTTATTAAACTATAGGCATATATCTTACAATATTACTACTAGTAAAGCACACAACGCCTCAGCTTCTCCCCATGCAAACATAACTGTTTGAAAATGGGATAAAATCACCTGCGCGAGACACTAAATTCACTTACGGTAGCCTTCAAGTCCCTAATGTCTCATTTCTTTTCTGAAATTTTCATCAGAGATAAAAAGGAGCCGTTGTTTTCTTTAAAAAGCTGTACATCTTAAAAATACCCAGTGGTTTTTAATAGTTTTTAAGAGTATGCAGTCTGGGAATGTCAGTATGTTTGGGGCTGTGTACAGTATGTATGAAGTGATGTTTATCCACCCTAGTGCCAAAGATACTTTTAGCTTTTGCCTGTTACTTTCTGGATTAAACATATTTGTTCATCCTGGACTAAGCTTTGCATTAGGAAATCTATTTATCTATCTTCTGTCCATCCATCCTATAGATCCATTTGTCTTTACCTCTGCCTAAGCTGATGTGCTGTTTCATTGTTCTCTTAGAAGCAATACCTTTTCCCCATTTTACAACTATTCCCATCCAAACATTATAGCCGTATAAATCTTCAGTTTAATTGTCTATGCAGTCTGAAAACACAACCGTATGTCATTTGGATGGTCTTTTTAAATAGGAATGAGAGGTGTGGGAGGGTAATTTGGGTCAGAAAGGTGATTTAGAGCTGCAATTAAATAAACTCTTTTCAATCTGCTTTATTTGTTTTCTGTGGCCAGACATAATTAACACTGATTTTTATGTAGTTCTGGCCCAAGTGGAGAAGCATCTTCTGTGAGAGTGAATCATTATGTTATGGATCTGATAAAATCAGTGGCTTTGTTATTGTTTTGTGTGTGTGTGTGTGTGTGTGTGTTAGTGTATTGAATGATAGATGTATTGAAACGCTCTCTTCATTAACTCTGAACAAAAACGTCTTTCTGTACAGCGCAGAGATAAGAGGCTGTCAGTCACCTTGCATGTGGGAATAAGTCTCAGTCAGCACAAAGCAAAATCTTCATCCTCTTTCAAGCTGAACAGCCTCCCTGTTGGTGAAAACGGCCAGATGTAGACTGATTCAATGCTAATTACTCACATGTTTGATATTTGGGTTAATTGTACAAATGTTTTGTTTTCTTTTAGGAACATACATAAGTGCACATCCTTTCTATACTGTCCTGTGACACAGGCATCTGCAGGCTTTCTGCAAGATATCATTTAATGGGACACCACTGAAGAATCACCTGTGTGAGGGAAAAGCCATTTCCATTGAATTCAGGGTGGATAATGAAAAGCTGTTTGCAAAATCTAATTACAAGAGTAAAACAATGTGACCTAAACCCACATTACACAAAGAGCATAAGTCCCTCTGAATTAAGCTAGTGATAAATCTGCTTGCCCAGCTCCTCTTGTTCAAAGTAAAGATTTATACAACATTCATACAACTACACCTTGTCCTTGAAGGTTTTAAATACATCAACATATTTCACATACTAGCATGATTTCTGTAGGATCATGTGACACTGAAGACTTGTGTAATATATTCAGATAGAAAACTCTTTTAAATTGTAATAATATTTCACAATATATCTGTTTTTACTTTATTTTTGGTCAAATAAATTCAGCATAAGATAAACTTCTTTCAGAAATATATATAAAAAATATTTTCATACCAAACTTTTGACAGCCATGGACAAGATATTATATTAATGCTATAAATGACAGCAATGAGCGTATGAATCTAACATCTACAAAAACATAATGTGGTTGATTGTATTTTTTCTTTCCTTTTATTTTCCATTATAAATTATTCCATAATTATTGTCCCCCTCATTAAGCATTAATTTGGGTTTGCCTCAAATAAATTCTGCTGTTTTAGAGATAAAATTCCAAGGGAGTATTTTTCATTATCATTGCCTATTCTTAGGGCATTTATCTCAATGCAGGGTTAACCATAAAAATTATTTAGTGTTGTAATTGCTATAATATCTCAGGAACATAGACAATGGCTCCATTCAACAAGATCAGATATAGAGAAAGGTAATTTTCCTCACAGAACATTTTGAGTTTGAACAATCTTTTTTTTAATGGCTTTTGAACAAGGAGGTTTTGCCCTGAATTTTTAATTTTGTGAAAACAAACCAGATTTTTTATTTTTTGTCAGTAGAGAGAGAATAAGTCATCATATAACACAGAAGTGTTTGTAACAGCTCATTTTATTTACTTAGATATAGCGGAATCTGTCCTGTTACATAGATAAAGTATGAATGGAGAACATCCAGAGCTTGCGGTCTAGTGACCTTTATGACAATCTGCCAAATATCCACTGCCAAAATTTGAAACAGGGAAAAATTGTGTCTGTGCTTCTCTTAATTTTGCATATGTATCTAGAATAAATGTTTGCACAGTCTTTGTCTTGTCGAGTGGATAGTCAGCAGTTTAGAAGAGTTGCTGATACTGAAAAATCATTCCTGTCCTGTGGAAAACCAGCCTTAAATATGTTATACCAGCCTTCTTTGAGGACTGATTTAACCTATAGTCTGTTTTAAGAACAAACGTCATAGAAGAAGCTTAGAAATATGCAGAACCATATGCCTGCGAAAAGCCTGATTAAGTCATTATCTTAAGTACAGATATGTTCTGAGATAATTCCAGATAAATTTTTATAGTTGTTATAAGAACATCAGTCCCACAATAGGTGCCACGTGATTATTAGATCAGATTTAACAGCATTTCTGAGCTCTTCAGACCTGCAGGGTCAATTAGAATGGCTTTTAGTGGCACAAGTGAACACTGGAGGCAGTAAATGTGACAGATATGGCGCCCAGGTGCTACACAATATTAGAGAGAGAAAGAGAAGGTGCGGTATTTGCTACCCTCATTAAGATTAGAGAGGTAATACATGACCAGAAGAGATAAATCTGTGGGAAGCAGTCACACTCAGACCTTAATCACAGTCTTCCCCATAAATTAAAAATACATTTTGTCAGCTTACCAACTATTAATAGTAATATATTTCAGCACTCCGCACCAGTTTTTGTTATCCATTTTAATACAAAAAATATATAAAAATTAAATAGATATTTAAAATATATGTGATATTGTGCAAACTGATTGTAATGCAGATTTTAGTGGACGCTTTTTGCACGTACTTAGTTAGCATAATTCCTTTATTGAATTGACCACTAAAACAGTAAACCTAGTGCATGCAAATATATAATGCAATTAATTCCTGGTGAATTCCCCCATGAGCCTCCAGCTAAGGTTACCCAGAGGTGAACATTATCCTTAGCCTGGTTTTAAATGGATGAATTCCTTTACACTAACAATTTGACCTGTTTGTGCAACAAGCTTGCATAAAGATTTGCTGATTCAGCTCTGTCAGAAGGGGCTTGTGAAGTATCTGATGCGGTATGTCTATAGACTTATTTGCCAGAACTCTTGGATGCAGAGCAGCAGGGTGGATTGATTAGCGCTGCACTGCTGTTAATGAAACATTATAGATTTTCAATGGTCCGCTTGAAAAGCGCTCAGAGAACAATGTTCAGAATTAAAAGCCAGTCTAAGTATGCTTTATTCTGAACTCTGGTGGTTATTACAGTAGCACTATTTGTAGAACTAATTTCAGATGACCAATATACTCTGTACAATATGTGTGTGCATATGCATTTCTAACAAATATGAATGCATTTTAAATATTTATTATAATATATAATTATTACATTTATAATTAATAAATAATGTTTATTTGTAATTGTATAGTTAAAATATTTAGATTCTTCTTTAGCTATTTTACAAAAGTAAAGTAACTGGGAAAATTTGGTCGCGAGTTACTTAATAAAAATTTTATAAAAGTAATACTTGAGGCGGAATCCCAACTGCAATTCTCATTACAAAAGCATGGTGCAATGTGATATTGCTTAATTGCGTGATACCTGTCAGAAAGGGTGCTTTGAATTATTCAGAATTTCATTTTGTGATTTCTGACATGCGTTATGGATCTTTAACAGGCTGAGAAAAGGAAGTTTAGTCTGTTATCTGCCTGCAGCTGTTTCTCATTCTTGTCATTGTTTGGTAACCAAGGTAACAGAGCATATGCAGATGCCCTCATTGTTTCTGTCTGGAAGAGCTTCAAGAGCTCACAACACAATCCGCTCTCCTTCTAGTAAACAACACAACTTTTTTTAAATTGACTAAAGTTTGAATTGTAGTTTCATTTGTCATATCTGAAAAAGGAATTGTATGGAACTAAAGTAACGAGTGTGTACTAATCCAGCATGTGCCAACCAGTCAACTGGCAATGTTTAAAAATCAGCTCAACCATAAATTGTCATATATATATTATTTAGATATATTATGTTATTTGATGAGTGAAGTTTCTTTCTTTTGATGTATTTCCTTATGAAATGTTTGGTTTGGAGTGATTGTCCCCCAAATATCCAACAGGACAGAATTATGTCACAGATTTGCTTCTTGTATAGCAGGTGGTATTATGGAGAGGCTTTCAGAGCATTTGATTGGACAGAAATTTGTAGTGCAGGATGAGTCATCAACATTTATTAATTTAAACATTTATTACATAAACATTAATATTCTGTATAAATTTAAAACTCTTAGAAGAGTTCACAGAAGAGAACATTCTCTGTAATTGTGAGCTAAAAATACAGTTTAGTTTTGCTTTAGTCAAAGTGTTGTCTTTGTTCTGTCCTTTCCCACCTTTCCTGTCACTTTATTCACTGTCTTTCAAAAAGCAAATTCATGTACATTCTCTGTACAAGCCATCAACTGTGACATGATCGATTTTTCATGCACATCAAAGGACAGTTGGACTGAGCTGCTAATGTACTCTATGGACACAGTGCAGCATTCACAAACCCAACTGGCATCTGAAAAAAAGTTTATGATGTACAAAGGAGTTATGGAGTTTTGTTGTACAAAGTTTATCAATCAATGTAGGTTCACACACATATTCTCAAGAGAAAAATATATAAATCCACCCATCACTTAAAAGCAGATCTAGATTAAAGCTCATCGGATTCAAACAGAAAACTGGAAAAAGCTGTGTTAGAACTCTCAGAAAATCACTTTTTGCTGAACTAACGTGAATCATACACAACTTAAGCAGTGTTTTTTCCTTCTTTTCACAGTTTAACAGAGAAAAGTTTGGGAGTGACAGAACTGTCATGTTCGGGCAAACTATTCCTATTCGTTTAATACTCTTTCCTATAATCTTAAGGGAAAACCCAGTTCCATGCTTTTACTGAGCATTTAATGTAATTTCCCTTGGGTGACATGAGATGACATGTAATATTATTAAAGACACAGTTATGGCATATCATTGAAGGTCTTTTCCATGGTTGGGGGGCATATTGGGGGAATGTTCAAGTGACAACACTAATTCAACTGTTAATGGTGTCATTTATTAGGCTTTTGGAAAAATTACGAAATTTTACCTCTAATATAAGCTAAGGCGGAGGGTAGGGTTTGGGCACAATGTCCCTGAGTTTGATAAATTGATGGATGGATCGAGAGAAGTGCTGGAATTTTTTTACAAAAGGGCACAGCAACCCACATATTTCTTTTATAATCACTGTGTCATCTCACAGTAAAAATGTCTATTCCATCCGTATCCAGTTCTTAGGATGCCTCAGGCTTCAGTCGTGTGTCATAGTAGCAGCTCTCTGCCTCCTTGACACCAGCAACTGGACACTTTTTGGCAAAGGGAACAAAAAATAAATCTCCTTGTTTGATTGCTTTTGACAGGAATGGTGTCCAGTTTTGTAACAAATCAAAGTTCGCTGTGATGTCCATCCAATAAGAATAACACAATAGATTACAGAAAATAATATATCCAGCATAAACACTAGCAAACCCAGTTTATAGTCCCAGTATGTGTGTATACATATATTTATATATATATATATATATATATATATATATATATATATATATATATATATATATATAATGCACTTAAGACTTATATCGTTAAAATTGTTCTTTGTTTTCTTCTTTCATAAGTGTTCAGATATTGTTCAGGAGAGAGTGAGTTGGCTTTCTGAGATAGCTGAGTGGTTTAGAAAGCTGCTGGGTTCCTCTTCTTCCTCTCATACCTTTATTAGCATACTGTTCTGAGATCTTCGGCCCTTACTGTTGCCTCATGGGGGTTCAAGCATCCTTAGAAATTTCAAAAGAACAGTGGGCTCTGTGTGAGCGATGTCTTATCTTTGCTTCACTTTCAGGTGCTTTTTCTTCACTCAAATTGCAATTAGGGGAAAAAAGTTGCATTTGACATGGTCTATTACATCAGTCAAAATTAGCTTTATAGTTGACATCAGCAAATTATGATGCACTTAAATTGTATTCTCCTCTCCAATGTATTTTGTGGAAACTGTCTGTACTGAATACTTGTTCTTTGGCTTTGATGTTGCACATCCATGTAGATTTTAGAAAAGGAGTGAATTGTACCTCCAATCCAATCTTTTTTTCCAATCAGTGTAAAAATTAATGTTGAGTAAGATGGTGGTAAATTAAGCATTGACCACTATAGGGTTCCTGTTAGAGAACTGATGAGTCATGCATGTGAAGTTGAAATCTTAATGATTACTCATCAGACAAGTGCAAAATTTGCATTACATTTACATTTGGTCATTAAGAAGGAGAACCTTACAGGGTGACTTACAAATGATGACCATCATGAGTAACTCATACAAGAGTCAACAATGTTTACAGTTTTTAAAGAGCAAAGTTCAATTCAGTTTTTTTATGCGAAGCTTATTCAGTGGTATACTGTATATACAGTGTGCGTGACATGAATTTCGTCTTTAGCATAGACCGCATGCAACCCAAATTTTCTACATTTCCAAGGTATATTTAGACAGTCCGCGTTCTGTGCCAGTCTGCATACTATCTGTGCAATTTAATTTTCATAATTTCATCACAAGGTCCATGGATGTCCGCAGTCATCCAAATTTTTATTTCTGTGCAGATAGTGTGCATACAACAGTGTGTGTGGAATGGAGTGGAATGCAGAAAATTAGGTATAGGTTTCCCAAGCCTTCACTCCTACATACTGTGAATTTTTTTATTTGCACTATTAAATATGTTCACATGGTGGCAATACTGAACTGGCCAGTTGTTTTGCAGTCAGAAAAGAAACATAACATAACAAAATAAAGAAAACAGTAGCAAAAACAATAGCTATCCACATTGATAAGTGCAAAGCATTTCATTGCTTATAACCTTTGGAGAGAAAACACAGAGACACAGACGAGGCTGAATCTTTCTAGTGCGCATGTGTCTAGAGGCTGTGTTCACAAACACTTTTAAATGGAGTAAACTTTGAAGAGCAAGCACACTTTTACATAGGCTATAGTCATTCAAAGTCAACCTACAGTAGCTTTAGCAGGAGTGACTTTGATGCCCAAGGCTACAGGTGAAACCTTTTTTCATACGGGTGAAAAAACATTTATCAGAGATCAGAACATTAAAATATACAGTCAAGCCATACAAGATACATGAACACATATATTTAAAAAAAATGTCACACCGGGATATTAGTCACGGTAACGAAATTTCAAATATGGTAATGACCTAGAGAAAGAGAGAGAGAGAGAGGGAGGGAAAGAGAGGAGGTGCATATGCCCGTGGAAGAGTGATGAGTTGATACATCTTTGCAGATCTCAGCAAAAAGTCACTGAGATGGTCGATCTCTAAAAATAATGGCAGTGCATTATTCATGTGGAAACCTGCACGATCATCATAACGCGTGCGCGCGCTGTGTTGATTTTGCCTCCTGTAAAAAAAAGACAGTAAGGGTCCCCTGCTCTCTGATCTCCTTTACTATCCCTATATGAGAAGATGTAAAGATGATCGACTGCTCTTAATCTCCGCCCGCAGTGAATTTATACGCAAGCGGAGAGAAAAGAACAGCGCGTGTGCCAAATCGTGTGCTATTAGTTCCGACTAAAACTCAATCAGCAAACGACGATCTCTGTCAAGACTCTATTGACCTCCCTCTCAAACGAGTCCCCGCTTGTCGCATCCGTTTAGCGCACTTAGACAGCACTTACAGTGCAGTTTGTCTCAAGTGTCGCGGCGTATTTCATCATCTTAATAACATAAAAGACCTCTTCCCCCTGCTCGAGCTATAAACTCTTATTTATGTCTCGAGAAAGGCAAATGCAGTGCTGCTCAGTTATGGCAGGTGACTCGAATCCAGTCATTCCCGTCACGTTTCATAGTTTAATTATGTTATGAGGGTGAGTAATAGAGAGGAATTTGTTTAAAATAACCACATTTCCTCACTGTTAAATTAGCCTACATTGTGCATTGAACTTTGACACTTGACATTAGATAAGATATTAACATTGTCAGTTTGAAAATAATAAAAGATAAAACCATGTAAAGATAAAGTAGATGTATACTATTTGAATGTTCTCTTCATTTTAGCAAAATTAAGACTTAAGTAGGCCTAAATATGTGTGTGTGTATATATATATAATGTAACATAAATGTAATTTGACTTATTTTTCACTGCAGAACAAACTGCAAAGCAGCAACATCTGATGAATGAAAGAGCCACTCTATCACTCAACCTGACTTATCTCAACCTTCCTCCCACAGGACAAACCCATCTGACTTATACAAAGAAAGTAGCAACCTAGAGCAATATTCTCTCTGTGTTTGTGCATGTGTGTTGAAGTGTAAAAGGAAAAATGCAGTTCAGCAGAACTGACTAATGGTTTGCCTTATTCAGATCTTCTGGCAAGGTAGGTAACATCACTATTTCTTTCTCACATTCAGTCTCTTCTTGTGCTTGTAAAGAGCAAGTGTCTTGTAATATACACATAAATCTATGATATGGTATACACATGTTTTTTTAGATATTGCTGCCACCTTATAGGATGAATAATTATTAATATTTGGACTTCCATTCTCTTCCAATCACTCCTCAAAGCTGAGAAACCAATATCAAACTTGTAGGCGATATTTCATAATTGATATGCTTTTGTCCCACATGACAGAAATCACTGAAATATGTGTTGCTCCTGAGACAGCCTAAAAAGAGCAGCCCACACTTCTCATAAAAAACGCTTTCTACCTGTCACTCATTTCGCCCGTTAAATGAGTAATTCACCACAAAAATGAATATTTGCAGATAATTCACTCACCCTGAGGCCATCTAGAAGTTTCTTCATCAAAACAGATTTGGAGAGATTTAGCATTGCATCACTTGCTCACCAATGGATCCTCTGCAGTGAATGGGTGCCGTCACAGCAAAGAGGTCAGACAGCTGATAAAATACCTGAGGTTGAGTAAACTTTCAGCAAATTAAATTTTTGGGTGAACCGTTTCTTTATGGTTTGCTGACACTGGATTTTCTAACATATTAAATATTGATAAATTCCACTTCTGATATACAACCCGAATTCCGGAAAAGTTGGGACGTTTTTTAAATTTTAATAAAATGAAAACTAAAAGACTTTCAAATCACATGAGCCAATATTTTATTCACAATAGAACATAGATAACATAGCAAATGTTTAAACTGAGAAAGTTTACAATTTTATGCACAAAATGAGCTCATTTCAATTTTGATTTCTGCTACAGGTCTCAAAATAGTTGGGACGGGGCATGTTTACCGTGGTGTAGCATCTCCTTTTCTTTTCAAAACAGTTTGAAGACGTCTGGGCATTGAGGCTATGAGTTGCTGGAGTTTTGCTGTTGGAATTTGGTCCCATTCTTGCCTTATATAGATTTCCAGCTGCTGAAGAGTTCGTGGTCGTCTTTGACGTATTTTTCGTTTAATGATGCGCCAAATGTTCTCTATAGGTGAAAGATCTGGACTGCAGGCAGGCCAGGTTAGCACCCGGACTCTTCTACGACGAAGCCATGCTGTTGTTATAGCTGCAGTATGTGGTTTTGCATTGTCCTGCTGAAATAAACAAGGCCTTCCCTGAAATAGACGTTGTTTGGAGGGAAGCATATGTTGCTCTAAAACCTTTATATACCTTTCAGCATTCACAGAGCCTTCCAAAACATGCAAGCTGCCCATACCGTATGCACTTATGCACCCCCATACCATCAGAGATGCTGGCTTTTGAACTGAACGCTGATAACATGCTGGAAGGTCTCCCTCCTCTTTAGCCCGGAGGACACGGCGTCCGTGATTTCCAACAAGAATGTCAAATTTGGACTCGTCTGACCATAAAACACTATTCCACTTTGAAATAGTCAATTTTAAATGAGCCTTGGCCCACAGGACACGACGGCGCTTCTGGACCATGTTCACATATGGCTTCCTTTTTGCATGATAGAGCTTTAGTTGGCATCTGCTGATGGCACGGCGGATTGTGTTTACCGACAGTGGTTTCTGAAAGTATTCCTGGGCCCATTTAGTAATGTCATTGACACAATCATGCCGATGAGTGATGCAGTGTCGTCTGAGAGCCCGAAGACCACGTGCATCCAATAAAGGTCTCCGGCCTTGTCCCTTACGCACAGAGATTTCTCCAGTTTCTCTGAATCTTTTGATGATGTTATGCACTGTAGATGATGATATTTGCAAAGCCTTTGCAATTTGATGTTGAGGAACATTGTTTTTAAAGTTTTCCACAATTTTTTTACGCAGTCTTTCACAGATTGGAGAGCCTCTGCCCATCTTTACTTCTGAGAGACTCTGCTTCTCTAAGACAAAGCTTTTATAGCTAATCATGTTACAGACCTGATATCAATTAACTTAATTAATCACTAGATGTTCTCCCAGCTGAATCTTTTCAAAACTGTTTGCTTTTTTAGCCATTTGTTGCCCCCGTGCCAACTTTTTTGAGACCTGTAGCAGGCATTAAATTTTAAATGAGCTAATTAAGTGGATAAAAGTGTAAAATTTCTCAGTTTAAACATTTGCTACGTTATCTATGTTCTATTGTGAATAAAATATTGGCTCAGGTGATTTGAAATTCCTTTAGTTTTCATTTTATTAAAATTTAAAAAACGTCCCAACTTTTCCGGAATTCGGGTTGTAACTCTCAAATACTGTGTTAATATTAAAGAATATATGAATGTCCTGCACACTCTATTTCAGTAGATTACCAATTAAGATCAAGGAGCTGTATGAGTGTGATTATGCCATGACAGTATATTAAAATGGAAATGTAATATTACATCAGAGGACATCTTGGAAAATGACACAGAGGTGTATTAGCAACGAGAAATGGTTATATTAAAGGTGTGTGGAATGGTTTACATCTTTGCTTTGATTGATCAGTGTGTCCTTGACCTTCACAGCCCACCGAGTAATTACTTAAGAGACTATGGGTATGTTTGTGTGGATGTGTGTTTGCAGGACACACATGTCAGTGCACATTAATATAGCTCCGTAAAAATAAATACCACGCTCTATGATCACCTGTCAGGTAAAAGTGTGTTGCACATTGTTAGAGGGTGACAGTACTGCCTTCACGGGCAATATCATGGCTGTCATTATAGAAAGATATATAGAAAGTTCTTGAAAGATATCCTTAAAAAGGGACTGAGCTTTGTGAGTGCAGATGTGTATACAAATCACTCTTTAATTATAATAGTGGATATGGAGAAATTAAATTACATTTTAAAAATCAGTGCTATATGATAACAGGGAAAAAGGACTGTGGTGGTTCCCTTTACCAAAAACATAAACGATCGTAATGCACTTTTGAATTTACCACCTAATATATCAGTGTATCAAAACGGGAACCAGAATCACTAAATTCTTTCTATCCTTATTCATTTAGCTTGTATAAACCTCATTCGGTATCAATGGACCATCATGGATATAAATTTTACAATTACAATTTACAATTTCTTATCAGAGCAGTGCCCCCAGGATCTTGGCTTAAGGAATGGAAAGGACGGTGAGGGATAGAGGGAGAAGTGAAGGAAAAGAATGAAAAAAAGGGTCATGGAAGAAAAGGTAGTTTCTCTTTCTCTATCACTCGTGCTCAAAAACAGCTCACAGGATGAACAACATTTGAAAAAAAAAAGAAAAAATGCTATGCCTCAGTGTATGTATAATGTAATCATTAAATTGCTTTTGATTATCTTGAACGACATTGTTGGTATCCACACACAGTAAATGCATATTTGCCTTTGAGTTTAATATATTCATGCTGTATGAGCCCTGGAGCGACTTTAACGGGATGAGCTGATCTCTGTGGTGTGTTTTTATTCAGAAGAAATTTATTACATGCTGAGCCCACACTTCATGCTGTAGTGCAGGTGACTGACTCTGGAAGCCTTAAGAGAGCCGTTTAACATACTATCAGCAGTGGAGAGAGGACAGCAAGAGAAAAGAAAAGTAAATTGAAAACTGATATTAGTGACTAATTAAATCCCAGAGAGACAGAAAAGGAAAGAAGAGGAGAAAACTGGGGAGAACAACGCATGAGGAAAGAGAAAACCCAGCACTTGTACATACAGTACAGTGTAAAAAAGCACCCGTGTAAGCTAATAGGAATACTAAAGAAGAATACTAAAGAAGAATATTGTGTTATTTGGATATATACAGTATAAATATATATTGTAAATACATATAAACAATTTTAATTAGACAATTTAACAGTTTTACTAGGTTTGCAAGCTGGAGCCGGCGTGGATCAAGCTTGTTGGTGCAAGCACATTCCACAGATCTGGGGAATTTGTAGACCAGGGCAACTCTTCATCATGTTCTTCAAACCATTCCTAAACAATGTGTGCAGTGTGGAAGTGTGCATTATGAGCTCAAAGAGGCCACTTCCACCAGGGAACACTATTGTCATGAAGGGGTTTAACTGGTCTGCAACAATGTTTAGGCCACTTGTGCCACAGTAGACCTTCTGTTGACTCCGACCAGACGGCTAGCTTTCATTGCTCTTGTGCACTGAATGACCCTTGAGCGCCCAACACTCTGTCACCACTTTGTGCTTTGTACCTTCTCACCACTGCTGACCGGGAGCAACCCACAAGCCTTGCCGTTTCAGAGATACTCTGACCCAGTTGGCGCGCCGTGACATTTCCATTCCTGAGTTTTGTGTTTTAGTTAACAGTGTGCTTAATCATTCAGAGAACATCACATTCTGTTCTGGACGAATACTGTGTTGTAGACTCCAGATTTATGCTTAATTGTTCATCAGTTCATTTTTCCTGCTTCATTACCATTAAATCTCATGTGGCTGCAGGTCTGAATTCTCATAAGCAGTAAATGTCACAGATGGTAATAGTTTATTATAACTTAACTGAATCATCAATCTCGGGGGTATTCCCTGTGTCCTTCTGTCGAGTCTTCAGATGTGATGTTATAACACATAGCACTAAAACACACACACACACACACACACACACAAACAAACACACACACACACACACACACACACACACACACACACACACACACACACACACACACACACACACACACACACACACACACACAAAATATTTGATATGATCTATTAATGTCTATACAGTATTTATGTCCAGAACTAAACTACTGTGTGGCCCACATCCAGATCTTTAAATCACTAAACAAGGAATACTGAGGTACAGTGATCATTAAAATGATTAAATTATTCAAATGGAAGCATTTGTTTGATACACTGAGCAAATATTGTACAATTATTATCGTACCTTTCCATCTTTTCAGTACTCTGTCAGTTAAGAGGTGGAATGATAGCATGTAACCAGAGCCGGAAAGATGTTCCTCTCAGCAAATAGATGGCTGAAACCTGAGCAATATGCTTAAGGTAAGATATTTTTTGGTTGGTCAAACACATTGACAATATCCTCTTGCCCTTAAATTGTGTTACTTCTATCATGTACATCCATTAGATGGCAGTACAGCACTGTGAAACACAAAAAGTCTGCAGTGGCGCTGTCAGATAAAGCATCAGAAGCTGCCTAGACCTCCATCAATTAATAGCAAATGTACTGCAGTGAACTCTTAATCTGTCATTGTCTCTTGTTGGCTTTCCTGACTCATCATTTTACTGTTAGTGTTACCTTCAAGTTCTGCCTGTCTGAATGAAGAAGGAAATGTGCAAAATTTATAGTATATATAAGAGCCATCAATTCATTTGAGACTTTCAAGGCACCGGCATTATGTGTAAACAAACTCAAGTCATCTTTAGCAATAACCCATCTATCACAATCCTAATTAATCAGCACAATAATAAATACTCACTTATTATGAACATGGCTAAAAAAACGATACAAAATCCTTTTTCGAAAAATAAGTTAATAAAGATAAAAAAGACAGAAATGTGAAATTATGAAATCATATATAGGAAAACACAGAAAAGTGATTAAAAAATTCTGCTTCAGGAAAAGTAAATTGATTAAAAATTAGAAAAATAGACCTAAAAAACTAATAAATCCTAAATATTATATACAATTTAAATAATAAATATTTTTGAATTGTTTAAATCCCTCATGATTATAATTAATAGGTACAATAATAAATAAAGGCTTATTATGAAATCATGTACAGACAATGCGTCACAAAATCCAGGAAAGATCTTTACATTCTTTTCTGAAAGTATGTGTTCATGTGTAAGTGTTTATATCCCAAGGAATGTGTGTTTGTGCAGAGTTGCACGTGTGTGTACGTTCAAAGTTGAGCGTTTACGTGCAGGCCTGAATTAGTGTGTGCTGTACAGTAAAGGGAAGAGTGCTATTTAGCTGCATATGTTGTGAGTTTAGATGTTTGGCAGCAGAAGAGTGTAACAACTGATGGTCCAGATTTTATGCTTATGAAAACAGAAAATAAATCCGAAACGGAAAGGGAGAGAGAACGATACTGATAGACGGCCAGTTGTGGTGTGAAACCATTTTTCAGAGCAATAAAATTGTACAACACACACTGCATCTTGCTGACAGGACACTGCTCAAAAACGAATAAATGTGTCATTGACATTGGCATGAATGGTAGCACTGTTGCAACATTGCAAGGAGAACAACACACATGCTACTCCAGTACATACCTCAGCCTAACAGACCATGTCTCAAACACCATGTGTTTGCAGGTTTAGTGTGTTTAATTATATATAAGTATGATTGTTAGTGTATTATGCTCTGTTTTGCAGGTGCACTGGGCCAAATCCAAGTCATTAAACTAGCATGTTCTTTTACAGCCACTTTAAAGCTAATACTATTGGCCTGGAGCCCATCCCAACCTGTTAGAAGAGACAGAAACTGTGTTTACACTGGGACCGGTTTCTCTTACTGAAGTCTGAGTATTTACCCTCACATCACACAGTTAAACTGGTGTCAGACAAGCAGACATGCCACTCACACTCAAGAGTCATTCTGTTCTTTATTAGACCACATATTTACTCAACAACATGCCAAGACCCTTTTTCTGGTCTTGTTCTTGTTCATGTCATAAACAAATAATCAGAATTCTCTGGCATGTACGTGAGTGATGATTTCATGGAAAAAATGAGGTGTTTCTTTCCATCTGCACGATCTGATTTTCATTCCTTAGGCAGAACAGAGACAGAGGTTGTTCTTCTAATATCCCTCAGGGTCTGGTTAAGAGGTAAGATGTGCTTGGTTTTTATTGTCTGCTGTGTGTGTGAACAGGATTGTCTATATTAATAAGTCTATTCTCACTATTTGGTTTTAGACATAAATAGATCCAGATGTTATCTGACCCTGACTTTTTTCTGTGCTGATTTTGTGGGGAAATTCTGTGTAATATAACATTAAATCTTTGTAATATATGTGAACTAAAGTCTGTTGCATACAGGCTAATGTCTCTTATAATATTAATCTTGATGAACTGCCTGATTACGTTTTTTTTTTCATTAAATTCTTTAGTTAAAAAAAATCCTGTTCGTAAAAACTGCTTTAAATGTATTTAAAAACACATCTCTTAAAAATATTAGGTTTTTTTTAATTTTCTTTCCAAAAATAATACAAAATCACCTTCTCATATTATATTTCATATTTTTCATATTCCCCTTACAAATGAATGGGTCACTCACTATACTAAATACGATTTGTTTTCATCCATTTTAAACCATGTGTGTAATTTATATGTAATTCTATCTATTCTTATCTGTCTATCTGCTCTTATCTCCAGCAATACTTTTCCCCAATGTGTTCACTCAGGTAAATTACAATACTGTAGTTTAAAATGTTACATCCATTTTTTCCACCTTTTAGTTTGCATTTTAGATTCACATTGTTTCTCTTACCTGCAGGGGGTGCCACATGTCCAGATTTGCACATACGAGATCCGAAGTGTGTTTGTTTGTCTATGTGTACAGTCGTGGTCAAAAGTTCTGGCAGGGACATACATTGTTTTGCAAAGTTTGCTGCTTCAGTATTTGTAGATTATTTACCCACATGCTTCTATGGTATACTGAAAAACAATGATAAACATATCACAAGTTTTAAAGGCTTTTATTTTAAAGACTTTCGCTCTGGCATGCTGAATATTAGCTGATCCATTCATAGTGATCCATTCTTTCCCTTATTAGTTCTCGGAGCTGATCAGAATTTGTGGGCTTCTGGTTGTCCACTCATCTTTTGAGGACTGACCACTGGTTCTCTATGGGATTAAGATCCGGGGAGTTGCATGGCCACGGATCCAAAATTTCAATGTAATCATCTTGTAGCCACTTCTTTATCACTCTTGCTTTGTGACATGGTACTCCATCATGCTGGAAGATGCACAGATCATCACCAAATTGCTCATGGATCAAAGAAGTCGCTCTTGCAGGATGTTTTGATACCATTCTTAATTTATGGCAGTGTTTTAGGGCAGAATTATGAGAGAGCCCATGCCCTTGGTTGAAAAGCAACTCCACACATGGATGGTCTCAGGATGCTTCACTTTTGGCACAACATAGGACTCGTAGTGTTCACTTTGTAGTCTTCCCTCCTTTTATAGCAATCAGTCTGCTCTTTCAATCTAATAAGTATGACATCTGACTAGTACTCATTCACACTTTCACATATGCTGCTGATATGATTAGTCAATTAATGTTAGCTGATTGTTTTGTGTCAGAACCAAAAACAGTTCATTTTTTGGCCAATGACGCTTTCAGCACTAATTTAAAATGCATCTGATCATTCTACACAATAATCTAGAGATGATGTGCATGAACACCACAATAGCTTAAGGAGTAAACTTTGCAAAACACAAAATCACTTCCAAAACTTTTGGCCTTGGCTGTACAGTGAATGTTCTCAGACATCAGATCGACTTCAGCTGCTCCCTCCAGCTTCTACCTCAATCATGACGTCACACTGCTTGCAAAGAGGTCAGGTCATCAGGTGTTCTGGCTTGCAAAGGGCAAAGGTCAAAACCACAGGTGGGAGGTCAGCCTGCTGCCCGACACTGTGCCTACCCTCTGCTCCGTAAACTGGAAACATCTGCAGGAGTCAACAGAGAAGCGTTAAGGGAGAAAAAAAAACCCCCAAAATAAATCTTCAAAGATAAGCAAAACAAGAAAAGAGGTTCCTCTCATCGCCATGCCTCTCCAACTTGTTTTGTAAGTGGTTAGTGACCTCATTTACTTTGGCTGCAACCGGATCCTATGTGTTTGTAGAGGAAAGGTGCTTGCCCTGAACTGAGGTATCTGTGATTTAAGATACACAGCTGTCAATAAAAGTGATTTGGAGGATTAAACATGATGATTGCAGGTGAAAAACCACTGTAGAATTTGATTACCAGCAATTTATCCATTCAGATCTTGACAAATATGGCAATAAATTAACCATTGACTGCAGGTAGGTTCTACACTGAAACATTAATCAGACTGACAAGATAATCAAGGTTTGATGCAGTTGAGATTTATTCAAGCTTTTAATTGCTTTGGATTTATTTTTTTGTTGATGTGTTTTTATACTCTTTGAGAGTGCAAAATTATTCAGAAAATGATTTAGGAAGCTATGAGTGAAGCTAGCTTTTTACTTGCTGTAGCCAAAGGTTTATTAGCTGCTTGTTTATGTTTCCACGGCGAAACCACAGTGTGCGACTCTCAGACTTAGCCATATATCGTGGTATATGTACCGTGAGTAACAAACACATCTCAACTCACTTTGGCAAGACTGAAATTGTTGATGTTAGAAGGTCTTCTGAAAAGCTTGGTGAAAACCTTTTTAACTTTTTCATCTCCCAGTGTGGCAAGTGCAGCAACAGCAGAGAAAGCAGTCTGACATTTCAAATAGAGCAGCCATTGTTTGTTTCTTTTAGTCAGTTATCTGTGTACATTTTATAATATATTGCAACAAAATCATGTATAAAGTTATGTCTATGTTGGACATTATCTTTACAACTAATGTAACATTCTCTTTGCCTATTGTTCTGGCTATGTTATTTCTAGTGACACTGATAGCTTTTATTTTTAACATTATCAAAAGGATAGCACAAAAAAGATTGTTCGTTGAACATTTTGTTTTCCTGAATAATTTAAGGTGGACATTCATCAAATGATTTTGAAATCTTAACGCTTATTTGATTAATAAAAATAATGTTTTGATTGTTTGCAAAATCAAACAATCAAACATTTCCTCTATTAATGGAAGTATACAAGTATATGGAGTACGTCTGAAATAGAACAGGACATCAATTTACCATCGGTGTCTCGTCACGCCAGGACGAATCCAGTGTACACAGTTTATACCACTAATTATAATGGGTTCTCTTTGATTCTGTTGGGTGTTCAGTTTGTGTCTTGTGTATCTACAGTACATATGGTATGACAAGTCAAAACTTTTTATTGCTTAGGGTCTTCAACAGACTGTCCAGTCTAATGCAGTGACATTCAGACTTTTTAAGAGTTAGTTTACCCAATAATATAAAACCTGTCATCATTTATCACCCTCATGTTGTTCTGAATTTGCATTTGCATGTTTCTTTTGTGGAATACAAAATAAGATATTTTGAAAATGTTGGTAATCAAAGAGTTGACTTTCATTAACAAGTTTTCTCAAGAGATCATATTTAATTTGCTTAAGAGGAAAGAAAGTCATACAGGTTTGGAACAACAGTGTGAGTAAATGATGAAATAATTTTCATTTGTAATTGTGGCTTAGGTGTCCAAATACATTTTTGAGGTTTGTATTTAGAAATCTGAGCATTAAAAGGTCAAATGTAAACCAAAGAAAGCACATACAGATGCACATTTACTAGTTAAACATTTAAAGAGAGCACTCCCTCTCCGCTCATCTGTCTTCTGTGATGTATGGAGCTCTGGCTCCTCTGTGCAGTGTTCTGGGGACAAAGACACTAAGCAGGCTGCTGTGGTTTAGTGAAGTCAGGCCACCTGACAGCTTGAATCTAACTGTGACTAATAATAAATACATTTCAGTGATGCTCAGTGTGACCGAGAGGATGAAGCTTGAGTATTATTGATAAATAAGCAGTGAGTGCGGCTCAGTTTGATACCGTGAGACCTGCAGCTAGCAGCTGTGTACTGCTCCCTAAGGGGCAAAACAACCAGTTTATCCTGTGGATTTCGTGTACAGAGACACTGACAGACTCGTACTGCAGTGTTTCCAGTGTTTGAAGCTGCTGATGTCAGGGATCAAAGACTCCCTCCTCCCTCTTCAAACACACACACATATTCTTGCATCCTGCTGCTCTTAGATCCTCTGAGTCCCATCATAAGTGACTCTGATGGCATCTGGTCTGTTGTTCTGTTCCCAGAGGCTCTCTCTGTGTTTTCTGCTTTCTGTTTCAGCGTGCTGATTAATTCCAGTGATCTGCGAATGAGACTCAGTCTTTCCTCTGTTCTCCTTTTAAACATTAGGCCTGCTTCAGTGCATCAGGACGCAGAGGAGACCTTTCAGCAGGCGGACGAAGATTAATGCATGTGTGTGTTTCTGGAGAGTGCAAAAGAGACAGCAATGTAATATATGTGTAAGTGTGTGTTTCAGGATGAATGCATGCATATATCCCATTTCGAAAAGAAAAAAAGAAAGATTAGAAAAAAGAATGAAAGATGAGAAAATGCATTTACATTGATTGCTCACCAATGGATCCTTTGCAGTGAATGGGTGCCGTCAGAATGAGCACATTAAACTAGTCCTCAAGTAATCCAAACAACTTCAGTTAGCCAGTGTCTTGTGAAGTGGAAACATGCATGATTGTTAGAAACAAATCCATTATTAAGGCATTTTAACTTTAAATGGTCACTTCTGACCAAAATACAAATCCATAATAATTGCTCCTCCAGTGAAAAGAATCCGTCCCCTGTTGTCTTTTTACATCAAAATAAACTAAAATATTTATTCAGAACTGTTTTTGCTTGTAAATGGTTCTTGATCTGTGCACATTTCTCTACTGATTCAGATGTGACAACTTTTCCCTGGAGAAAGCATTATTTTAGCTGAAAGCAATTAAGGTAAAAATGTCTTTATTATGGATTTGTTATTTATTACAAACACACAGATTTTTCTGAACTGGAGTCATGTGGACTTTTTGTAGATTATTGTGATGTTTTTTTTCAGCTGTTTGGACTCCCATTCTGACGGCACCCATTCACTGCAGAGGATCCACTGGTGAGCAAGTGATGTAAAACAAAATTTATCCAAATCTTTTCTGATGAAGAAACAGTTATCTACATCTTGAATGACCTGAGGGTGAGTACATTTCTTTTTCAAAATGTGATCGTTTTACATCATAACAATAATTAACATCTTTAAACCGTATAAAGTCCACATTGCATTCTGGTCAAAAACCACTTACAGCAAATGGCAGTTTGCTGACATTTGAAGTGCTCAATCACAGTTAATATTATTTTGTATTTACAAACTGAATGCATATGAACTGCACCACAATGTTATTAATGGAAAATTCTGAATTTTCTTTGATACTCGATTTTCGGAGTTTGGAGGCATGTCGACTACATATGTTGGTTACTATTCATTACTATTTACAATAAAACTAAATTGCATGTACTAAATACAATAGTATTGTACAATTATGATAGATTACATAATTCAGTTTACAGCACCTAAATAAAATAAAAACATAAAAGTATAAAAGCAAAATACACTGAATGTGCATTCTTTATTTATCATTTTTGTAGAAAAAAGTTATTTTTGTAGATAAGTTTTTTTTTAATGAATTCAATTTTTGTAGAAAAAATGCATTTTGTAGAAATGCAAATTTCTAACTTGTAAATAAAAAAAATTATATATATATATATAAATAATAATATGCCAGTGTTTGTTTTAACATCGGTACTTTTTAGACTTTGTTCAAAATTATTAGTCAATTAAGCATTCAGTTTAGCCAAATTCAGGCTAGTGTATCAATTTTGACTAGCTGACTGAAAAGAGATTGAAGGAAAAAAAAAACCCTGCTCACTTTTCTGTGGCATGCATTTAATTTCTCTTGATTCGTTGTGTGCATCTTATCTGTGTGAGAGGAAAGCGTGTGTGTGTCCACATGCATCTGTAGGATGTGGAGTACTCCTCGCCGAGCTTTAGCGCTCCTATCACTCAGCGAGGGGTCTACTTTATCCCTCTTTTATTAATGGCCACCCAACACTGCAATAAGGACATGAGAAACGGCAGAGAGGGGTAATTTGTTGTGAACATGGCCAAAGGTCGAGGAGTTCAGCTGGGAGAATCTTCTGGGTGCTTCGGAGAGAGATGGTGGAAGAGAGAAGGACATGGGGCCAAACCAAACATGCTCGGCTGTCTCTAACTCTCTCATTCTACTCGAGATGGATCTGGCTTATGGCCAGGACACATTAAGAGAGATGATGACAGACAGAGATAAATAACCGGAACATTAATCATAGTATGAGAGAAAGGCCAAACGAGTCAGTAGAGAAAGGAAAGTAAGAAAAGGCGTGAATGAGGCAGATGACAGGGAATGCTTCTACAGAATGATGGAGATCTGCTCCATCCAAGACAACAGAAGCTGAAACAACAACAAAATAGCTCTTTTTAAGGCAGTATCTGACAGTTTTGAACACTAAACAGTTCACATTGTAACGCAAGGAATTTGAGGTAGTGCAGCGAAACTCAACATAGAAACACAAGACCACCCACAGCTGGTGTTTAGGAGCGTTTCCTCAAACCTGCTACCAATTTTGCTCCTAATCTGCAGCCCTGACCACCTCTGGCTTTGCTGATGGTGTAATTCACGATTTCAGTGGAACGTGGATTCTGTCTGGCAGGACGCAGCGGCTCACAGTGTGATAAGCCGCACGCATTGAGCTGCTCACAGATATTGCTTCTTTTCAGAGACTTTGTGGTTTTCAGAGGAGCCTGTTGGTCTATGAGTCTATTTCATGGAGTTATTTTGAGATACTAAACTACAATATTGTGGTTCCAAACTGTTTTCCACAAAAAGGGGAAACCTAGCCAAATTGATGACTGTAAATGCACAAATCTTACCTGTACAAAAATAAATAATTCATGACTCATTTACCATTCTGGGTTGGCTGCACATTCTGTATTGCATTAAAACGACAATAATTGCAAATACATATGGTTGTCTCTCTCTGTCTTTCTCGCTTTCTATACTGTATATGTTACCCATGCCATATGTGTGTGTGTGTGTGTATAGTATGTGTAAGTTACCTTAAAAAAAAAAAAAAAACTCTTAGTACCCAGTGGAATTGTAATCATTGAGGTGGAAATGAAAGCATAACCGAAATACAATTACCATAATATAAAGTATACATTTATATGCAATCTTCATTGCAAATGTTAATTTCATAGTTTTTAAATTCATATTAAAGTGACGTGACATTCAGCCAAGTATGGTGACCCATACTCAGGATTTGTGCTCTACATTTAACCCATCCAAAGTGCACACACACAAAGCAGTGAACACACACACACACACACACACACACACACTGTGAACACACACCCAGAGCAGTGGACAGCCATTTATGCTGCAGCACCCAAGGAGCAGTTGGGGGTTCAAGGCACCTAAGTTGTGGTATTGCCGGCCCAAAATTTGAACCCACAACCCTAGGGTTAGGAGTTAAACTCTCTAACCACTAGGCCACGACTTCCCCATTACTATTTTCATATAGTTTTGGATTTTTAGAAGTCATTAGACTATACATTAAATTATTTAGACTAAATAAGATTCTATAGTCTAAATTCGAAAATAATGTAATTTAATGTGATTTTCAATGTAAAAAACAAATACATATTTTTAAACAGGAATCTGTGAATTTTAATAAAAATCATGACATAAGAAGTGCTCAAAGTTCTCTTTCCTGTGCAGGGCACGTGGGACTCTTCTCAGGTCTGCTTTCACGTGTTGTGCTTTAAATCTTTGCAATAGACAGCATTCCATTAGGCTTTTCATCACTGTCTGTAATTATCCCATGTCAGAGCTCATTCCCACAGCAGCTGCGGCCATGTCCAGGATCCTGCTTGGGTTTGAAGTGCCTCTGTTTTATGTCCTATCGAGAGACGGTTTGTATCGTCATGCACAGGATGAGTACAGCTCGCTGCAGTCACACTGAATGCCTTCAGGAGCATGTCATCTGCCACTTTGACCCAAAATGCCACAGCCACTCTAGCAGTGAGGTAGGAAAGTGACAAGGTAGGGCCCTTGTTTTGTTTGAGTACCCCATAGGGCTGATGGGGGAACTGCAGTCCATTTAACGTAATGGAAAAATCACAATAATAATGTGTTCAGCCTTGAGCTTACAGCACAGTCACAGCTGTGATATTTGGAAAAAGAACACATTTATTACATTGCATTTATGAAACAATTAAATAATATTAAGTAATGCACATTTTAGACTCAACATTGCCACTTAGTTTATTTTTGCTGTGCTAACACAAACTAAATATTTTAAAATGTAAATATGCAACAAAAAGTTTACATTTTTTTTTTTTTGGTAAACTAAATAGCAAGGTGCCTGCAATTACCTTGCTTAACTTGACCTGTATGAATCCTTGGCCACCCCATAGAGAAATCCTATGTTTTTGTCTATTCCAAGACCTACAACTGCACAAAAGTTTTCTCTCTTAAAATTTTTATATATTCGCATTACATAAATTTGGTTTCGGCAACCTGCCCATGCGTTGACTGGGCCACCCTGAAAAGTCCCGAGGCTCCCTACAATATGACCAGTCCATCCCTTTTCTTATCTACAAACATCTTGGTCATGCACTCAACCAAAACCACATAGAGAATCTGAAATTCATTCTTTCATTCTCATGTACTGCTCGAACTATTCTCAGAGTGAGATTTCAAACTTAAGTTGTGCTTGTTTTGGAGGCTTCGTATGTTTTTACTCTCACAAGCACTTGGACGGAAAACACCCATCCTGCCTTCGACATTTCTATCTTCAGCAATGTTCAGCATTTGTAAATCATGACAAAATGGAGCCCCAGAGTTTACATTAATGGCTCGGACCTCACTTTAGAGCACTTGATCGAGCGATATTAAGAGTTTCCTGTAAAATTATGTTTCGATCCTTGACTATTTTTTTCCCCCACACTCAACTCAGAGGTCTGTGTGACAGTTCATCTCTTATGTACCATACGGGATCATAATAATCTCCTAGCTGTTCTGATGAGAGGTTTGGATGCCGATAAGCATTCATTTAGAAAGTGGTCTCTCAGTGGTTATATAATCCATGATTATTCATGATTTGCTACATTTTTTTATTAGATTGAATTTCTGCTGTGAATCCATCACTGACTCACATTTGACTAAGGTCAATTTAGTTGCAAAGTCAGAACCCATAATTTAGCTTCTGATTTTCAAGAAGATCTGTTAAAACAACGAATATGGATTAGCGCAGCGAATCTCGACATGTCATGCAAAAGTCAAATAGATGACATCATTCAGGAGCTGCATTTTAAATAACGTTGTGTAATGTCAGCTTCACTCCCAAAGGGAGCATTTGAACCTTACATTGTTGTTGGTCAAGAATCTGTTGGATTCAACAGTCTGGTCAGCATATAAATTAATGCTCAGGCCCCAGGAAACCATCCAAAATGAACTACTAGTGCAATCTGTGAAATGTCTTGTGTTATCAGTTTAAGTTTGGCTTCAAGAAATCTACACATTTCCCATGAAGAGATTTACACCTCAGGAATCATTTCCATGTGTGAATAATGTGATCGAATAATGCTGAAAAATGCTGAAATGTTTTCCTTATACTGCTACATACCAAAATATTTCTCTAAACCCGGAGAAAAACTCTTTCTGTTTTGAAGAGTGTGTCAAAACACAGGGCTCCACCTCAGGGGAAAGACTTTACCATACGTCTGTACACACAGAACCCACGGCCAGGTCACTGCTCCAGAAGACCAAGCAATCAATCAAATTACCTGCTAAAATAAAGAATAATAAATAATTTTAAAAAGATGTTTTTGTACACTGCTCACTCAGCTTCTGTGCCAGGAGATCTGTATTCATTCCATAGAAAGTGTTTTCTCTCAAGCTTTGAAAGCTTTTATGCAGTCATTCGGAGGAACGGTTCAGGCTGGGCTGAGAACACAAAGGTCACGGGTTTGATCTGAGGTAAGGGTGACTGAGAAAGTGGGGAATTACCAGAGTCACAGGCCCTCTGTTTTCATTGTGCCCTTTAGCAAAACACTTACTCTATGGGTATCAAAGTAGCCTTCTATTGCATTTTTATCATTGTTTTTCAGGACACCCGTTTATGATAATGCATGAAATATTTAGGAACCAAATCAATTTTTTAAGTTAACAAAAGTATAAAATAAAAAGTTGTGCTAAAATGTTTCCAATATGTCATCCAAACATGTTATAGATCCTATAGTTATGTAGGCCTATTTATTTACCCTATACCATATCAATTCATTCAAAACTTGAATATATATATATTTAATTACAGGTGACAAAAGTTGTAAAAGTCGTTTAAAATTCTGCTTTAGCTTTCTAATGGCATTTGTCAACTTTAACGTGACTGACCAGTCAAACCAAACAAAGCGTAATGTTAGCCTGAATCCGAAGCGTCGCGCCGGATGTTTGTTCCACTTTTTGTGACGGTAGGTAGATGTAAATAGCCAAACATTTAATATTTTACAAATGTTTACGATAATAAAAATGTCAAACGACCGATAGTAATATGATCTGATACAAACTAACGTTAGACTTTGTGTCGAATTTCGAATTGAAAATATACAAAAGGCTGGTCCTCGAGAAAGAAACTTTAACGGAAGCGTTTTCGACATACTGTATATGGCATGATTAAGAGTGAATCTGTGCAAGTTAAATATTATTAGCAAATAGTAAATCTTTGCAACTAATTAAAAGGACACCCTACAAACAGAAACGGTTTAGTTCATTTTGAATCGGACATGACCGAAGATTGCAGTAAGTTAAGGCACTGAGTGATTCTGATTCAAACTGCTAAGACTTTTTTATGAATATACTGATCCATAAAAAGAACCGCTTCATAAGAGTTATATGATGAAGAATCGGACATCATGGCTCATGTTGTTTTTTTGACTTTACTGTTTGTTAACAGATATCAATGGTATGTTCTATAATGCATATGATCAATGTTTATGTTTTAATGAACGTTCTTACTTGTATATTCAGTTCACATACAATTGTTTTGAACGTTTTAGACATTCTGGTGCCATCAGCCTGGCAGTGCTTTCAGTTGCTCAACCACTCACGAGGCTGGAAACTCTGTCTACTGGGACAAATAACATGCATTTGTGTCTCCCTTCCTTCCCCCATCACAGAAAACAAACACGCACGATAATAAACGAGAGAGGAGTTCTATGTTTAAGTTGGACGGGATGTCTAGCTAAACGGTGGGAAAGGATGCTGGCTGCAGGTTTGTACATGGAGGGAAGCAGAGCTGAGGTGAGAAAAGCAGCACAACCGGAGAAATGTTTTACCTAATGCCAAACCACGAGATAAGATACAAGGGCTTTGCCATGAATTTCTATATACCTTTGGGCATTTGTTGAGTGATATTTTGTCTTCAGGAGGAGGAAAAACAGGACGAAATAGGAAAAAAAATAAGGAGGTGAAACAACTTAATGTGATAGTAATCAAAGCATCACTTTGTTTAGCAGCTTGGCATTCTGTCGCTGATGTGGCACCGCTTCGAAAAGCATCATTAAAGCCATTAACTTTCATAATTTCCCCAATTTTCTTTATTTCAAATATAAACAGTCTCCAGTCAGCCAAGCGCTCCGAGACCTCCCGTTTCACAGGGAGCTATCAGATGAATGCTGGGATATCTTGGGGGCTTTCTGGCTGATCGGAACATACTCTAAATGATCCTGAAAAAGTCCTAATGGCAAACCCAGGTGGGAAAAGCATTATGAGCCCATCAGAGCTGCTACCATTCTCACAAAGACATTCAAGGCAATCATGATGAAGTGGGAGAGAGATGCAGTGTGAGAGGAGTGTGTACTTTCTTTGTGAAAGCAAGTAGTTGAATTGTACTTTAACAACTCCTAGAACGGTTAATTAGATGGTAAGTGAACTATGAAAGCAATCCGGGCTATTGCTCTAATTCCAAAATCGTTCTGCTAATGAGCCTCGCAAAAACAACCATCAGACTATTTTTCAATTACGTCAACCTGGTTGAGCTGTAGTTAAAATCTGAACAATGTCATTTGTACAGCGTGATATTTATTTATTAGACCAGGAATGCTCCCCCAAGCATTTCCTTTTACAAAATAACAAAAAACACAAAAACAAAAGGTATTGCAAGATTACAGTGATAAACACCCAGAATTTAGAAGGTTTAACAGTATATAATTAGCAGTACCACACATATGGTTAGATAAATCAGAAATACTGTCAAAATGCATAAGTATTTCAGCTATTTACTTGGAAAATAAAATGTTTCGTTGTTGGAATAAAAATGTAAAATAAGATTTTACAGATAGATATACATACTTTTGTACACTTAAAAGTGTGTATAGTATATATCACAATATCACAGATCATTGCAAATGCATTGTATACAATGCAATTTATAATCAGAACAGAGATATTACTGTACTTGTGTTTAATGCATCTTTATTAAGTACTCGAACTGAGAATGTATTTCCACTCATCTTCAGTATGAGAATGCATATCAAAGTTTAGCAAAGTTTAGCATCAGAGCAGAATTTAGGCACAATATAGCTTTTAGAAATCCTTAGTTCTATTTGCACACATTTTCAGTCAGAGAAAGGGTTAAGTCTTTGTAAACTATATTATTTGTGGTTATTCCCCAGTTAATAACCCATTTAGGTTGCATTTAGTCTTAAACATCACATGAACATAGTTTTGAAATCTATGAACCTAACTAGCATGAGAACTGGATAACTGAAGTTGACTCTGGATTAATTTAAAATATATAAACACACACACATTGTTATTGTTGCAGCAGAACTAACAATCTGCGTGTTGCAACTTTACAGTTAGCATTTCAAAGCACAAGTGAATAAGAATGGCCAAAACTGCTCCCTCCTGTGGATGTACTGTAAGCATACATTTTGCATGTTTTCTTTCCAAGAGAGAATTGTCGAGTTGTCGATTTTGAAATAATAAAGGACAGGTGACTTAAATTCTTAAGTCTTGAGATTTCAGGTTGTTATGCCCACCATCACCTCACTGATGTCCCACAGTTTCTTGGCCACCTCCTCATCTGTGGCCTTAGCTAATAGCTGCTCTTCATGACAGTTAGCAAAGCACTTCCCCTGAACACCCTCCACATCCGGAGAGCAGGCCAGATAGATAGAAGTCTGTGCACCTTCCTCAGGGGACTTTAAGAAGGCCCGTGAAGCCAGGTTAAATAGTGGCTTCATCAGCAGTGGGATGTGGACATGCCTGCCCAGGTTAGTCCGCACAATCCCTGGGGTGAGAGCATTTACTGTCACTCCGGTCTCCTCGAGTCGGTGAGAGAGCTCCAGAGTAAAAAGAAGATTGGCTAGTTTACTCCGTGCATAGGCAAAAGCTTTATCATAGCTCTGCTCGCTGTTCAGGTCATCAAAGTTTATTTCACCGTACTTGTAGAGCTTGGAGGACACTACAATAATCCGGCTAGGAGCAGAGCGTTTGAGGAGATCCAGCAGGAGGTTAGTGAGCAGGAAGTGACCCAAATGATTGACGGCGAACTGCATCTCAAATCCGTCTTCTGATTTGGTGTATGGACACTGGTAGATTCCAGCATTGTTGATTAGGATGTCAATCCTTGACTCTTCCTGTTTGAGATACAATAGATATGGCAAGTTTTAAAGTTATTTCTGAACACAGGAACAAGAAGATGAAGATGATAAAAAAATAAATAAAAAAAAAAACACAACCCTAGAAATCAATTGAACTCTACGCTAATTTACATACAGTTATTCTTTTTTTATACACAAGCATTTAAAGTATGGGCCATAGATAAAACAGTAGTTACAGCAATACGCAATGAAATCTTTAAACCGATCAACTTTTACAAACATTATTATAAGAATATGCATTATATTAGTTAATTCAACATAACTGGGCCCATTTTCCAGTCATCCAATTGGCCTAAATATAGACTATTCGTTTTATTACGTTTTAAAGTATAAATATATTAATTAAAATATCTTTTGGCCAACACAGTGATTTGGTAATTAATACAAAAATGTTTTTATATATTTGGTGTTTCATGATTATTTTATACATTTTTGTTCTATAATTGTTTTACCGTTCACTGTTCTCACACACACTCTACTGAACTGTACAACCCCAACCCCAAACAATAGTGAAGTTTGTGAAAGTGAAAGTTTTTTTACAGACACAATTGTACAATGTTTATATACTGATTATAAAATATATCTACATCAAGAAATTATCAACTATGTACGGTTTCCCCGTAGTATTATTTAGATACACAATTTTGCAAAAAAATATTTAAGCTTGCCAATGAATTCCACTCGAAAAAGGCTTCATGCGCGCGCAGCCACGTGCCCCTCCCAAACTTCTCGAGCGTGATATCATTCACATAAAGCGCGTGACGCTCGCACACAATTGGGTATTGTGTATTTGTTTTTAGTTGACAACAATTCGACCAAAGCGTGCTACGCGTGCCCTATATTTACTGGAGCGTTCTAAATATCTGAAAAGAGAAACAAACGCTCAGTGCTTGGTTTGATGTAGTACGTTACCTTCATTATCTCTTCGCAAAAACTACGGACAGATTTAAGCGACGCCAGGTCCAAGAATTTGATCACTAGTTCCCCTTGCTCTGGTCCGGCCTCCTGCTGGATCTCTTGTGCTGCTTTCTCCGCCCGTTCTCGGTTCCTACATGCCATGATCACTCGGCCCTGACACCGCAGCATCTCCGCGGCCGTGGCTTTTCCAATGCCACTGTTTGCCCCGGTCAAGATAATAGTTTTGCCCCGCAGCATGTCGACGCCTTCATCAAAATGTTTAGAATGGGGAATAGCTTGACTGTTGAGCCTTCTAGGGCCATCAACAACGTCTAGTCTAGTTCATGAGCAGGTTTGTAGGGGTAAACAACCGCGCATGTGGGAAGTAGGCTAACTAAAATGTTATTGGACTACATTACCCAGAATCCATAGCGGGTTAAAACGCAACGTATGTGTATTGCTTGTTGGTGGAAAACACAAACAGGGATAAAAGTTTGAGATAAATTAATAACTTGAAACATCTAAAAACTTTGAAATTACATTTTCATTAACAATACACATGAAGTTAAGTAATGAAGTAAAATATAGCATTTAGTAAAGAGCAATAGGTTTAAAGCGAGAATAACCACTTGTGTATGATTTTTTAATGTTTTTTTTCTAAGTTGCCGCAACATAAGGACTACAACATTTGTACAATTTGTCAAGTACATAATCTCCTAAACCTATGTTTGTATTCAAATATGTGTTTTAGCACTACAAACTAAATAGCTCTATTAAGGCGCAAAACGATATAAGATCACACATTTAAGTTATCATCATAATGAATAAATCCAGTGTTTAACAGTTTTTTTTGTGGACAAAACAAAATTAAACATGCATGCAACATACACCTCATGGTAAACACACAGGGGTAATCCATTGTAAATATCAGTTTCTTCACACTCATACTTATTTCAGTGTTTTAATTAATTTATTATTGTGGCACGGTCTGTCAGGAACACCGGTGGTGGACAACACACACATCAGTGAAGAAAACTGCCTGAAGATTGAGTCTGAATATCTAAGTACAGCAGTGAAGAAGTTACAACAAAACATCTAAATGTAGGTAAACTTCTGCTAAATTTATAAGAAGGATAACATCTTGCACTATAAATAAAACACAGATAGTTGCAATGTATATTCCCCGAGATAGAATTAAATATTCTAAATTAAACTTAATTAAATTAAACTCATTCTTGATTAAACATCTTTAAAAAAATCATAGTGATCAAGGCATAAATATTGGTAAATGCATCTAATTGCACATCATTCTCTTTGAAAAATAAAAATAAAGGGCTTCAGCATGTAGTTTAACCTCACAGTGCTGAAGCATTAGTACAGTATACTAGATCATTTTGAGCACAGTAGCTTCTTTGTATTTATATTTCCAGCAATCCATTTAACTATCTGTATAGATCAAGGTTCAAAACTGTCTCTGATGCAACCAAATACATAAATACAATTACCTATAACTTGCAGAGACTTTTATGCATGTGCTTCACTTCCCTGCTTATTATTAATATAAGTAAACATTTATATTTTAGTTGTTGTATAGATCAAATGTAAGACACTGAATAGGTGTTAAGGTACCTAAAGAATTGGGACATTTGCATTTGACAATCAAATCTTTTCATTTTTTTCAGCATCACTTGTATCTATGTGTTTCCCCTTATGATACTTCTGTCCAATCCCATAGGGCACATGAGCAGCGATTGTACCAAGCTCCTGGGCACCCTCGATGTGAAACATCTGATCATCAAAGAAGATGTGAGGCTTGATCTTCTGTAAGAGAGGCCCCTTAGGAGCCCCAGCCAAAAAGAGGGCCTCGTCCACCTCCAACCCCCAGCTCCGTAGAGTCTTCAGAACACGGGCCCCAGCGCTAGCAGCACTTCGAGCTGTGACGAGGTAAGTGCGAATAGGGCAGCTGATTCTTTGGTTTTTTGTGTAGAACTTGCGCTGGAGTTTACCCAGTGTTTCCAGGAAACATTTCAGGGGGCCCTAAAAGAAGATGATGCAATGCCAAATCAAAGATAAAAGGGACATTGCATGCTCCAAATACAACATGGAGATAATTTTAGAAACAATATTAATAATGAACATTAGTTAGTAGCAGCTATATTACCCAGTCTAGTTTACCTGTGCAAGAGGCTTGTTCTCAAACTCTTTCTCGTGCCTAAAGAAAGTGTCCAATCCGTGTTTCTTTACAATAATCTCAGACTCGTCGGAAAATAAAACTGCATCTCCATCGAAGGCTACACGCAATTGTGTGTCACTGAGCTCATTCTCATTGTCGCAGGGGAACATTGTGGCGGCTGCTATTCCTGTGAAAATTGCCATTTAAAGCAAATTTAACTTCATGTTCAGCTAATTTAAATACTTTAAACGTTTTCTTCTTCAGTGGAATGAAAATCCCATTTAGATCACAATGCATATATATATATTTTAAATACCTTCTTCAATAGCTTCTTGTACCTTCTTTGAATCTTTGGACAGGTAGAGGTTGGTCATGTAGGCCTTTAGGTAACCAATTGGACTCTCTCCACCCGTCATGCAAAATCTCTCTATAGTTAGATCTGCAAAGAGAAAATCCATGTAATTATTGTTTGTATAATATGTAAAATGCAGTACTTTTGCATTTGCCTGCTGCGTACCTTATGAAAAAAATATGTAAGTCATTGTAGCAGTCTTTATCCGTATTTTGATCTTTGTGCCTGCACAGACTTTTTTCTATTTTTTTTTTTCTTGTTGCATGTTGGTCTGTATAGAATAAAGATCTTTTAAAGAATGTAACGATGATCGCTATCAAAGGCTAAATTATGGGGTAGTAAATGTTATTACCATAGTAATTGATGCTGTTGATGAGGCGAACTCCGACCTGGGCGTGATTATTAGTCATCAGCACAATATCAAACAGCTCCTCGCTGTCTGGGTACAGTTCTCTCAAACGAGCATTTACATTCATCAGAGCCTGTTGATTATAAAAACACAGTAAATAGTAAAGGCATGGCTCTGGATAAGGATATCCACAATAGGCATTACTGCTGTGATTACTGGTAGATTAGTGTAACAATATGAGGTATCTATTTAACCATAAAGAGCGGGCAGGACACAATAATGCTGTTATGTTTGAGTCCAGCCCTGCAATAAAAAGGAATAAAGTCCATCCATGAGCAAAAGTAAAAGGGCACATTTGTTTTCCATGTTGCTCTACAAAATTTCCCATACAGTAGATTTGCATCAGTGCAAATTGAATTGGCCCTAACTGGCCCAACCAGCTTATCTGACATGCGTCAGGTTCATACAGAGTTCCTGTGCTAGGGGTTGTCAGTGTTGGTTCGTTCAGTCGTATATGTATGCATAACTTAAATAAACTTGTTTAACAGTAGTATTCCTGCATGGTTAAAATCTATATTACTCATGATTCTGCCAAAAAAAAAAAAAAAACTACCCAATTAAGAATATTGAAACATACAAATCATGACAAAATAAAGTTTTTATATTTCTCATTTTTTTCATTTGTTTGTCTTTCACAAGTGATAAAGGTGTACACTTTTACTTAAAAAGCGAAGTCTTCAAATAAAAACTTTAAATAATAATAAAAAACAATGGGAAAAATACTGAAAAGGTGGGGTGGCCATTGTATACAAGTGTTCAGTTGCATTACCTGTGGCATCAGGCTCCTGACAGGTGCTGATGGAGGTAGGGTGAGTGTTATGATCAGACAGCGAACGGATCGTTTTGGTATAGTACTGCTATTATTTTACATATTGTTTGAAAAATCATTGTGTAGTGCTCAAATCTGTTGTTACCTTTACGAAAGGAAACGAGACCCCTGGGGTAAAAGGCTGATCCTCGAGCTCCAGCTGGTGCTCGACGTACCTCTCCAGCCCCTCCTCTTCAAACACCTTCCTCTCCTTCACCATGTTAAACAGCGTTCGCGAGGACACCACGATGGTTACAGCATTGCTTGGTTTGGGCTGCAAATTAAAAGCAAGCAAATATTTACAACAGCTGTAGACGACAGCCAAGCTGCTCTATGTGGTCAGTTACCTGTGGCTACGTGCAGCGCTGCTGTCACTGGCGCAATCGATTCTAGAAGCAAAGAACGCGCTCGCTTTTAGTGTAGACAGCTATATTTAGGTATAATAAGCTTTTTTCTATCATTATCGCTAGCATTGTAGATTGGGTAGCCTATCGAATGCGGGAGACGCTACACTCATTCACAGTTTATGTAAGTTACACAAACGATCTCTTACCGGACGGGGCTTCTTCGTTGTTTTCGCGTTCTCAAAAAATGCTTTGACAGCCGCCCAGTCTTTTTCTTCGCTGTTGTCCGAGTTGGACTGTCCTGCTCTCTCAGTACCTTCAGGTTTGCTCATATTCTTATGGTGGCAGGGAGACTAACTTGTGTCCTGCGTCCTTTGCTGCGGTAGTTGAGTTCAGCATCAACACGACCGCGTGACGTCACCTGACCTGGGCAGGTCAGGTGTATGACTTATCGATTCAAAAGCAGTACATAATAATTAATTAAATATTTACATCGCTCCAATTTCTCGGAATGCTCCAAAAGTTTCATTGTAAATGTACTTCACTACAGCATTGAAATGTAACATTTATTTGTAGATGTACTTTTAGTTATCATGTGTTGGCATACGTCTGCGTAGTGGTTCTTGAAGCACTGACTCCAGCTGAAGTCCACTCTTTCTAAACCCCCCCCCCCCCCCCATTTTTGAATGGGTTTTGTTTCACAATCCTTTCCAGGGTGCGGTTATCCCTATTGCTTGTGCACTTTTTTTCTACCACATCTTTTCCTTCTCTTTGCCTCTCTATTAATGTGCTTGAATACAGTGCTCTGTGAACAGCGAGCCTCTTTTGCAATGACTTGACAATGACAATTTTTGGCGCTTTTCCACTACACAGTACCAGCTCGCCTCGGCTTTGTTTGGTTTTCCACTGTGTAAAAGTTGTACCTGTACCGGCTTCCAGGTACTTTTTTTTCGTACCACCTCCGGCGAGGTTCCAAGCGAGCTGAGGCGAGTTGAGGCGATACTATAATGTGACGTGAAAACACAGCAGACTGCTGATTGGTCAGAGAGAATCGTCACTATTCACTGCGTCATCATTACACGCGCCAGCAATAGTATACACGCGCCAGCAATAGTATCCAGATAGTATCCAGAATAACCCCGCCATTTTTAAAACAACGTTTGTCTTCTTGCTGTGAGAAACAGCCACATCCCGAGGATCAAAAACAACATGCACTCGATTTCCTCCATTGACCTGTGTGTGTGGGTAGCGGGTGTGTGTCGCGTAAAAGATTACTTTGGAATTACGTCGTCTTTTGGAAAACTGATAAGTCAGCAGTCTTCCCCATGATTGTGTAGCCTACAGAACTAGACTGAGAGACCATTTAAAGGCTTTGCAGGTGTTTTGAGTTAATTAGCTGATTAGAGTGTGGCACCAGGTGTCTTCAATATTGAACCTTTTCATAATATTCTAATTTTCTGAGATAATGAATTTGGGATTTTCCTTAGTTGTAAGTTATAAACATCAAAATTAAAAGAAATAAACATTTGAAATATATCAGTCTGTGTGTAATAAATGAACATTATATACAAGTTTCACTTTTTGAATGGAATGAGTGAAATAAATCAACTTTTTGATGAAATTCTAATTATATGACCAGCACCTGTATGAAGTTTGAGTGCTTTCAGCACTGGTCCTTTATGGGCACCACTCAGAAAGAATGCCTCATTTATCTTCAGATTGTTCTCCCGAAGAGTCTTTAGGGCTCTGATTCCAGGACTACTTGTGCCATGTGATGTTACCAAGTAGGTACGTATTGGACTATTTTGCTTTTTTTATTGAACAGCTCCCGGAGAGGGCCAATGCTTTGAAAAAGTCTCTTAGAGGGCCCTACAATATAATGTGACACAAACATTTTATTAAATTTTTTTTTAGAATCAGATATTTATTGCAGATAAGACATATCACAATTTATTTTTGACCTAATATGTGTATAACGTGTTGCATGCCTTTGATTACCACAGACAATTTAAATTCACAATGTGTGTAGAGTAGAAGAACTTTAACGGTTTAACTTTCAGTAGAAGCTTACTTTATATATCCCCTTAAATAACAAAGTTGTGTATGTGTGCCTGGTGAATGTCAAATATAACAAGGGTCAACTGAGATCAGCTGTACTAACAAGTAATTTTAGACCAACAGTCTTACCAGTTCCAAAGGTGTGTCCTTGTTTTCAGTCTCATTTTGAACGAAAGCTTCTAGACCTTTCTCTTTAAAGACTTTCTCTGAGTCATCTGGAAACAGGACTCCATCACCATCAAAGGCCACACGTAACCCTTCAACACTCTGCTCTGAATCCTGAACAAGAAAGCCTCATTTCAAAGTTATAGAAGTGACATTTCTGTTGTATTTTATATTGTAAATACCTCCATGCATCTAATGGGCAGTTTCTCACTGAAGAACTGGATTTATGTAGCTTCATTCCACAGATTTTTCTCAAAACTAGTTTAGAAGATGTGGAAAAGTTCCTGTGGCTCAGTGGGAGAGCACTGTGTTAGCAGTGCAAAAGGTTGTGGGTTCGATTCCTAGGGAACATGTTAGGTAAAAAAACGTATAGCCTGAATGTACTGTAAGTCAAAGCATCTGCTAAATGCATAAATGCAAATGGAAAAGTCTGCAGTTCAGTCTTAAGCCCTGTTCACACCAAGGATGATAATGATATAGTTTTAAAAATAATTTTTAGTATTAAAGAATAGCAGAGTCCACACCACAACTATAATGATAAAGGCACAGAGAAACCATATCGTTGCAATCACATTTAGAATGATTTTTTTCCAGCTGATGAATGATCAAAAAAACATTGACAGCCAATCAGAATCCATCCTGCCACAATGATCTCGAGAATTTAAAGCAGCAGAAGAGCGTGCACTTACAGACAATTTCGTTTGCTGGTGTTGATGCAAATATTGTTATCTTTATAGTTATCATTCTTGGTGTGAATGAGGCTTTATGCTGGTTATGCTGAACGTTGTTCTGAGAATTTTCACAATGCAGCAGTATTGGCAATAAAGTATTTGCTGCAGTGAGTAAATGGTAATATAAAGACAAACAAAGCTGCATACAGTTGAAATTGCACTGTGACATAAATTAAATATATATATATAAAAAAGTATTAATTAAAAAAAAAAAATCTTAAGCCCTCACCTGCATTAATGGCCTCTTAATATTTTGTGGGTTTGTGTACAGGTAGAGAAAAAGGCTTGATCTCATTAAGAAGAACAAAGGTTTTTTTTTTTTCTCCAGTAATCTCACAAATTTGTTCAATGTTCAGATCTGCACAGACAGCATCACAACATTGTTTAGCAAAATAACATGATATCTTATTTTATTCTAATTTCTGATTAAATAAAATAAATATGGTTCTTCAACAGGAAGAAGGATACAGGATAGTAAAAAAAAAGCCTTTTGCATGGACCACAAGAGAAAGTTTTGTATGTTATAGTGTTATAAGTAGCCATGAGATATCCTCTTGTGAATAACAGGCTGAAATGTTGTTTCGACAGCCCATGGTCGCTGCATGCATTTATATAGAAAAGAACACCGTTATTGCTCTTCAGAAGTATGGATGTGTTCCATGCAAAAAAGAAAGTTTGGATGATCTATTAATTTTTATGTTACTGTATAAATAAATAGTATTAATCTTACTGTGGTTTTCAATGCTCGTTTTTAGAGGATCCATGTCCTGACTGTTAGGTAGCCATCAACACAATTTTAAACCACTCTGTAATGGCTGGTTCCAGCTCACTCAAACGTTGATTCACTATTGCAAGAGCTTAGAGCGGAGTGATCAAAATACAGTGTAAATGCAAACATCTGTATCAAATTAAACCAACTAGTTGAATAGCTTTTATATCTTTGGTAATGTTTAGTAAGTTAAGATGCATTACTAATTAATACAGACAATATGCTGCTAAAATAGAGGAACATACATTTTCACTGTAATTTTAATACCCTGACAAATGGAAAAGCATAAATCGATATATCCTGTCTCTTGTCTGACTAATGCACATGGAGACACAGCAATGTTCACTGTTGTATGGTGTCACTGAAAAAATACAGTAGATGCAGGTTGGTTACAAAAACACAGCTTGTTTGTGAGCTCTGAGGAATGCTTTGGTTGGTTTCTTGATATTGACGTTGCTGCATTTGTTATTTGATATCTGTTCATTGCCTGCAACAAAATACATTTTAATCAATCGATCGAGTCAATAGTGAACAGTGCATTAAAGAGATTACTATGCTCTCTTTCTTTTTAGAATGTCCCATTTTATACAAACCACTTTATAGACCATACCAGTTTCTGTGTATATGTGTGTGCATTTATTCTACAGTGTTAGTGAACTTAATGTGCCAGCAAGCCTACATTTGGTTAATATTGTCAGAACATGTAAACAGACTGTATTGCATCTCGTTTTTTTATTGAGTGTGTATGTGAGTGTATTTAAATGTGTTTCCATGGAAGAAAAAAACGTACTCTTTCGTAGAGTGAATACTTTATTTACTGTTACAAATGAGAGCTCTCACTTCGCTGCTTTCTCAGACTTGGAGCAATGATGTAATTGCCCATAATCCTGTGGGGGTATCTCTCACTTCACACACACTAACACACACTTACACACAGAGGCACACCTGGGAATCTCTTACACATAAATGGAGGCCGATTTCTGTCATCAGTCCTGATTCTGTTTCCCGCTACATAACACCCTCAGTGGTGCGGCCAGCAGCTGCCGTTTATTTAACTTGTGACTAAGGCCATAGAAATTAGGGTTTATAGTGGATGCAGAGAGAGAAAAGCTGTTCTAGAAGTTGACCTGAGATTGAGGTTGAGAATGGCTTTTGGTTTTATTTCGATAAGATTATTAAGAGTGAACATGATTGTCACAGAGTAGTGGGAACGTAGTAATATTTTCTAAACACTATTTGCATTCTTAAATGCATGAAATAAGTCTACTGTACAGATAATTTCTTAGTATTCCTAAGAGCAGGAGTTTTCAAAATTGGGTCTGGTAACCCCCAGGGGGCCCGCATCAGAGTTCTATGGGGTCTATGGAAAATTTGAAAGTCTCTCAAAGTTAGAAAATTGCTTGAACTTGAAAACATTAAAACAACACCAAAAATGAGAAATGCCTGCTTGGCACCTAACTGTAATAAATTAAAGCACTAAAATTAGTAATAAATCTGGAATACATTTGTATTACATATATTTTTGAATATATAGTAAATAGTAATATAAAAAAAACATAATGACAAAAATATTAATCAAAATGTTAATAAATACTATAAAATAATGCTAAAATAGCACTGTACTCTAGTGTGGAGAAGAGAAGTTTTTTTTGTTTGTTTTGGCTTCGGCTTCGATACAGTAACAACATAAAAGCCTCCTTTATTTAATTTTGTGAACAAAATGTCTTTATAATGTAACTTTTTTTTTATTTCTTGCACAGCATAAAATTGAATTTATACAGGAAACATCATCTTTATATTTTAGGAAAAGTCATCATTTTGGTCATCTTTGGCATCAACCAAATTAAAAACCACTAGTCTGAAGTAAACAGTTGGAAAGCAAGTCCAAGTTCTGAGTCATTTCAAGAAAGGGTCAAAGGTCATATTAAATCTAAACTCTGACCGTCTCAGAATAAGTGTAGTTGACAGCTTATTGTAAACATCTGCCAATAGAAGTTGATATATCAGCCAAAATCACTAACGTCTTTACTCTTTTACAGTGTGTAAGATTTTAAAGTCCCATCCAAGTCACAAGCTGCTGCCTTTGAGATCATATTTAGAGCATGTAGCTGGTCTTCATCAGAATTTGTGGAAAACCTTTGTAGTGTTTTCACCCTTCGTTGCAGTAGAACTAAATTATGATTGGTTTGATCAACTGAACTGAGCATTCATAGCATTTAAAGAACCAGCCTGAAATCTGCATGATTCCCACGATCTGCCCAGTGTTCCCCCATAGGACCAAGAACCCAAATACGTAAAACAGTTAGAAGTCGGTTTGTCATTTAGCTAATAAAAACCAGCTTTAGCCGAGTTAACAAATGGGCTGGCTGACTGAAGTGGTCATGGACTGTCAGTGACTCTGGCCGGAGCTGAGCTGTGATTAATGATGGTGTTTGGTGGTTTGCTTCTCGCTTCTTGTGCTCCCATTTAACTTCTCAGGGTTGAAGAGTGCTGGTCTGGCACCAGTGTTTTTCAGTTTGTGTTCTGACAAACATAATCATATAGACAACTGGGAGCTGATTCTAGATCCAGAGGGGATGCTTGACAGATATTCGCCCAGTACTGATGAGGATCAACAGTGACCCTGTTAGCACTCCGTCCTCTGTCCTCTGTCTTTAATGTCCACTGGAGACTGTAGGCCTGGTGTTGAATGCTTTATAGAACCGGTGAAATACAGCTGTACAAAATCAACCTTTAGAAGGCCTGAATCTAGTAAGCTGGTTTTGGACTAAAAGCTAGTTCTTAACATTGTGAAATTATGTTGTCACATCTGGAATTTTGGAATATGTGCACCTAAAAATAATAAATATTGACTGGGGTTTTGACTCTCTTTCCAGTGATATTATAATTTTGTGATTAATATGAGACGAAAGGTTTCATCTTTAATTTTGAGACCCCGCCCGTCTAATAAACGCTTCTAATGAGGTGATGGTGATCAAGGTGATCAAGGACTCTGATGAAGATGTAACCACATCGAAACGTTAGTCATTTATTTTTTGTTATGCACCTTTAATAAATAATTTAATCAGTAGACATCTGTGCTGCACCGGCGATCCCTTTTGTTTGAATTGTTTTGTCCTGCCCTGGTTGCACCAGTTTGTCTGTGGATTACAGAAGCGCAGAGAACTCTCTTTTCTGGTGATGCGTTGATGTTTGTGCGTGTCTGTGTGGAAGCCTAACGTACAGTTTCCAAAGTGAGGAGGGAATGTTACAGTATTCATTAGTTTTCTGTTTCAGGTATGATAATGACATATGATTATGTATGTCCATCAGTTTACGCTGTAATGACGCTTGCAAACTCTCGCTGTACAGCAAATCAGTTTGTTTTAAAAATAAAAGTCAGAAAACAGACTTTCTCATGATAGATAAGCAGATATGTGTGTGAGAAAATATCATATATGGTGTTAAAATAAATTACACAGCGGATGTTAAAGGCACAATATGTAAGATTTTTTAAAATTAAAATATATTATATTTTGCTGACTTGTATACTTAGATTATCCCAAATAATTCGAAGAATGCTTAAATCCAGAGAAATAAGCGATTTTTAGTAGTGACATGGATCGTCCATAGTGTGATTGTGCCGCCTGCCTATGACGTCACACACCCTCGATTTCAAATGTACTTTAAACTTTCAAATGTATCTAGTATGATAAATAGAGGTCGACTGTGGCATAATAAAAGCCCTGCTGCTTTCGAGCCGTGTGTCACGCTTGTTCAGCGGCTTCGTTTCACTTCCACAGATTTCAGCCTCACCCTGCTTTATACTACTGCGTTAAGAAATCATTAGCTTTTCCATGAACTTGATTTCTGCTTAAAGGGTTAGTTCACCCGAGAAGGAAAATTCGTTCATACTCATCCTGGATGAATCCTAGGTGTATGTGACTTTCCTCTTTCAGAATAATCCAATCGAAGTTATATTAAAAATTGTCCTTGCTCCTCAAAGCCTTTCAGTGGGGTAAGTGGGTGTTTGTTGTCAATTGTAGAAGATGTGAAATAAAGTGCACGCATCTGTAATAATTCATCGCTCACACTAGTGTTGGGCGATATGGTCATTTTTCAAATCGTCAGCCAGTGAGATTGACGATATTATCGTGCATGGGTGGAGCAAGAGAGAGACTCTTTGTTCTTGTCATATCATAACTATTTGGTGTTTTAAACCTTGCAGGTGCACGAGAGAGAGCCTATGGAATCACCAATAATCAAAAAAATATACTTTCAAACATACTAATAAACTAACGTTAAATATACAAATACTGTATTTAAAACAGCTAGTTCATATATATAGTCGGACGTCTAAATGTTCTGCAAAATCAGTCAGTGGTGAAAATCAATAGTAGATTTCATTTAAAGTCCTGCAGTTTAACACTAATATTGGGCATAAACGGACACGTTAAATATAAAGTATTCAAAATGGGTAAGTTCATATATTTGGAGTAAAGCTGAATTGAATTGATGTATCAGTCATACAGCGCTCCGGACCGCACGCCTCATGATGAGACTGATGCAGCATCACAGAAACAAGAAGGAGATGCATTCTAACATAACTGTGGCATTAAACTCAGTCAGTGAGTACTCGTTTAAAATATTGCACATATATAGGCCGTTCAGATTACTTGTTAAAGTGCAATGAAATGCCTTATATCTGCAGATGATGTACGTCTGTTTGTGGATGGAGACTTACTTGGATGTAATGCCCAAAACTATGTATTTTGCATGCATCACATTATAGTGCGGTGTGCATGAAAATAATAACAAGGCAGCAGAGCGAACTTATCATCCATAGTGGTTCTCACGTAGTCCTTCATCGTCATCACCACATAGTGTGTTATAAGTTAAGTGATCAGTCTTTAAGAGAAGGACTAAGTGAGAACCACTATGGATGATAAGTTCGCTCTGCCGCCTTGTTATTATTTTCATGCACACCGCACTATAATGTGATGGATGCAAAATACTTAGTTTTGGGCATGTGGTGTGTGTGTGTGTGAAATGCGTTGCTGAAGTGAAATAGCTGGGCAGTTTGATAGCCGAATTTTAATAAGCCGCCTAATAAAAATAGAAATAGTAGTTATAATTATTATTATCTAATACATTAATAGTAAAATCAGCCTAATATCGTCTTGATTATCGACAGAGAATTCTGCTTATGTCGATATCTCTGACTAGGGCTGCACGATATTTTATTTTTCTGCGATATATATTGCGATATTTTTTCTTACAAACAAAAATGGGGTGAGCACACTTACATTCTCATTTTAAATGATTTAAACATCAACACCATCGTGCCAATTGATTAATATGCGCGACGGAGAGAGAGCAAGACAGCGCTCCTGTTGTTTGAAAACGGCTCGCTCTCTCTCGGTCTCTCTCGGTCTCTCTCTCTCTCTCTCTCTCAATTCAATTCATATTGCTTTATTGGCATGACATACAAAGGTACATATTGCCAAAGCATTGTACATAGCAGAATAGAAACAAACAAAACAAAAATACATATATATTCATAAGAAAAAAAATTACATGCAAAATAAATCCATATACATTTCTATAAACATTGATGGTACTTCTAATGTACTCTGACTGTCTGTCTCTCTCGCGCGCGCTCTCTCTCTCTGTCTCTCTCTCGCGCGCTCTCTCTCTCTCTCTCTCTGTCTCTCTCGCCCGCGCGCTCTCTCTCTCTCTCTCTCTCTCTCTCTCTCTCTCTCTCTCTCTCTGTCTCTCTCGCGCGCGCTCTCTCTCTCTCTCGGTCTCTCTCTCGCGCGCTCTCTCTCTTTCTCTCTCGCGCGCGCTCTCTCTCTCTCTGTCTCTCTCGCTCTCTCTCTCTCTCTCTCTCTCTCGCGCTCTCTCTCTCTCTGGCTCTCTCGCTCTCTCTGTCTCTCTCGCGCTCCCTCTCTCTCTGCCCTGTTAAACTTGCATGTGGTTTTCAGTCCTGTCAATTATACACTTTCACTCTATGACGGTTAAGCTGTGCAATTAATCCGCGAATCACATTCGTCAAGGGCAGGGGAATAGCTGGCCCGTACAGTTAATGAATAACGATCAACTACGACAGCCTACATCGCACATCCTTCGATGTGACTATCGTGGATTCGTACATCGCGATATCGATGCTTAAACAACACATCGTGCAGCCCTATCTCTGACTATCTGTCGATAGCCTACACAATATCGTTTATCAGCACAACCATAGCTCACACCGCTCCGGGGGTGAATAAAGGCCCCCTGTAGCGAATCCATGTGTTTTTGTAAGATATCCAGATTTCAAACATAATAAACCCTAAAAATAAAAATAAAATAAAAAAAGTAAAATTCAATACATACATTTTTGGTTTTAATATTTTTTTATGGTGTGGTAACAGTTTGATAAAAGTTCCGCTTCGCGTCATGACTTGCAACGCCCTTCAGCCGTGATTTATTTATGATACAGCATGGGCTCTCGTACCTTATTGCTTACATAATATATTACATTATAAAATTGGGACATTTTGTAAAAATTCTATAAAATCAAGAATCTGTGATTTGTTCATTCTCTTTAGCTTTTATTTAATTGACAAAAGTATACATAAAAAATTTCCAAGATTTTCACAGACCAACGCAAATGTATTTTGTAAATATGAACTAATTTAGATTTCGATGGCTGACACACCCTCAAAAAAAGTTAGTGCAGAGGCATGTTTAACACTGTGTCACATCAACTTTCCTTTTAATTACAATGTTTCATTGTTTGGGAATTAAGAATGTGAATTGTTAAAGATTTGCAAGCCAATTTTTGTTCAGTCTCTCTTGAAACAAGGCTTCATATGCTCAGCAGTCTGTGTTTGTCGTTGTCTGATTCTCCTTTTCATGACTGTTCATACGTTTTCAGTAGGAGTCAGATATGGACTGCAGGCATTTCAGTCTTGCACCGGGGTGTCAAACTCAATTCCTGGATGGCCGGAGCCCTGCAGAGTTTAGATGATTCAACCCTAATTAAACACACCTGATCCATCTAATCAAGTCCTTCATGCTTATTTGAAAACTATGTGATATGTGTGTTGAAGCAGGGTTGGAATAAAACTCTGCAGAGCTCCGTCCCTCCAGGAACTGAGTTTGACACCCCTGGTTTAGCACATTCACTCTGAGTCTACGAAGCCATGCTGTTTTAGCACATGCAGAATGAGAACTGACATTGTTTTGATCCAATAACCATGGACTTCCCATGAAAGACATCATCTTAACTATAGTACATTTCTCTGTACAACTCCATTATATGCCTCCATGTCAACGATACTTTCACCCATATGCAAGTCACCTATGCCGTTTGCTCTGATTCACTCATATACTATGACAGATGTTTGCTTTTGCATCTGTCACTGATAAAAGTCTGGATGGTCCCTTTGGTCTTTGGGACTGAGAACTCGAAATCCTTTTTTCCCATAAACAAGTTAAGATGTGGACTCATCCGAGTATAGCACACGTTTCCACTGTCTTTTTGACTGTCTGAGATAGTCTGAGATATCTGAGATACAGTAGCTGGCACAGAGAACCTGAAGCATCACTTCATAGAATTGATGTATAGCTTTCTCCTAGAGTAACACAGTTTCAAGTTGCATTTCTTGATGCAGCAGCAGACTGTGTTAAGTGCCAACAGTTTTCTGAAGTACTCCTGAGCCCATGTGGCTATATTTAACAATGAAGCATGACAGTTTCTTATGCAATGCCATCTCAGGGCTCAAAGGTCAAGCACATTCAACTTAGGTTTCCTCCCTTGCCCTACATGTACTGTACTGTGATTTCTCTGGATTCTTTTGAAATTAAATCTCATAAAATTTGGCACAAAGTGATGAGCCAGCTTTGCTTGCAAAGAATGAGATGCTCTTTTTATACCCAAACTTGATATCTTGAATTCACCTGATTACTGTGAACTGTTTCGAAACAATTTAAAGTGGATAGTCTATAACCTTTCCATTTTTATTTTGCCTCTGTCCCAACTTTTTTGGAATGTGTTACAGCCAACAAAATCAAAATTTGCTCATATTTATAAAATACATTTACGCTGGTCAGTGAAAACTTTGAAAATCTTTTCTTTGTTAATTTGTCAATTAAATAAAAGTTAAAGATAATACAAAAATGACAGATTCTTGATTTTATTGCATTTTTACAAAACGTCCCAACTTCTCTAACTGGGGTTGTAGTTGACAGTGTCTTTTTATATCCACTGTAAACATTTTCAATGTGAACAAGCTTACATTTATTCATTTGTATAGCACTTATCACATTTACTGATTTAAAAAAAGTCATAGAAAATTGCACATAAAAATGAGTACTAGACCTTTCAGCAGCATACAAAATAGAGTGTTTCGAAAGAGGAATAATTGATAAATGTGTTAGGTTGTTGCATTACATATTTAATTAATGTCCGGAATGAACGTTAACTCCGGCTCTCCTAAAAAAATCCTCATCCAATAGCAGTCAGTAAATGAGTTCATGAACCTGTGACACGTGTCAGTGAATGTGTGGGGGGCCTCAGGAATCTCCGCTCTGTGTTTCATGGTCTGTTCTGCTGATTGTCCCTTGGCTTCTGTACTGAGAAGATGCTGCCAGGAGCTCATCAGCTTCTTTGGGAGTCAGAAGCATAGCAACTACCTACAGGTGTGTTTACATCATTGGAAGATGATCATATCTGCAGATGGAATATATACAGGTGACCATGCAGAACTGCACTGCTTTTTCTGAAAGCAGGGAGGTCTGGAGTAAAGAAGTGGAGGTTTCTCTAGTGGTCTGTTTTATAAGTGAACCTTTGCAGTAAGATTGTGTTCCTGCTCTAACTCATTTCATGATTGAGCTCATATTTACAAGAAAAGGTCAAGACACTGTGCTCCACACTATAGTGATTCTAGAGACCGCATCAGCTGGGACACTATCCAAAATGAGACTAATGAGGCAGTGGCACCATGCGTATTTTAGATGCATCTCCATTGCACTTATTAACTACAGTAGCACAACTGTTATAAACACTTTTTTCATCAGGGAAAAGCAGTTACAGGGCTCTAGAAGTGACCAAGCAGGGTCTAGAGGCAGAATAACCAGATGTACAAGACATTAAAAAAAGAGCTATGATCGGTGATGTTTAAATACCCCACTGTAAAAAGGCACATTTTCATGAACTTATTGTGCCCTCTAAAGGTTTTTTTATGGACAATATTTGCATGAATCCTTTGCATTGATAAGAATTAATAGAGACAACAAAAACTATGAAAACTATTTAGAATTATTCAGTACATAGGAAAATAGCTGTAGTATTAAAAAAATTCTTAATAATTGTTTTAAATGGTCTGTTTTTTATTAACTTTGGCAATCTATCTATAACGGTCTACAATAAGCCACTAAAGCTGCGGTGTATGACTTGTAAACATTGCCATTATTATGCAATCGGAATGAAAATCATTGTTTTTTCAAATAGGAATTGCACTTTAGATTTAATGCATTTACATCAATAAATTCTGAAGATTAATGCTGATATTGTCCAAAACCTCACTATAAATCCTCGTGTGTTTCCAAATGTTTGGAGGGTAGTTACATTTCTTGAAACTTGCAACAGTGGAAGGATCGTATTTGACAGTAAAAAATGGAGGGATTCTGGTGTGTGTGTCTCAGATGTGGAAAAAGCAGTGTGTGTATGTGTGTGTTTGACTTTGAGAATGTGTGAATGAGTAATTGTGGGAAAAAGAATCTCATCTCAATCACATGCTTCTGCTTCCCTCATTTTTCTGTATTTCTGACATAATGCTACACCTGCACACTCTGCTCTCTTCCTCGCTCTCCAACATCAACATCTCTCTATTTTTCCAGCTTTAGTGGGTTTAATAGATGATCCAAGCGGAGCAGCGCTGGGGAACTTGGAACTTGACGTAGCAGCACCGAATCTGAATCTCGCTCATCTTATTTCAGTCCAAACAGTCCCTATTTTGTCTGTTTATATCCCCTCTCAGGCAACAGGGCTTGAGGTAACGAGTGTGGTGTGCTTTACTCTAACTGTTTGTGTTGAAGAATGAGCGAGAGAAAGAGAGATGGATTTAAGCAGGCATGATGTAGCCAGGTTCTCACCATCCCATACTCCCCTACTGTGCAGGCTACAGCCAAAACAGTGATGTAAGCAATCTGAGCACCGATGCAAGTTAGAGGGGAAACAGTCATGCCCCTGTAACCCTACATCCAAAATCCTTTCTGGCAAAACTAGTTGGTAAATCTATTATGTTTATCCTCAGACCTTGCTGGAAAAATGTTGTATTTATACTTGCTGTGTTATGCCAATCAGGATAAATTTGACTAGCTGGTCTCTCCTTATCAAAGACGTTTAAAAATCACAAAGAAGCTGTGTCAGTTTGTTGTAGGCAAACTTTCTGCCAGCTGGTAATTGTTATATTTGGCCACAGAGGGGCGACAAACTCTACATTTGTTTTAATGTGCACAAAGAAGGCGGCGAATGAGGGGAAAAACACAGTAACATCTCCACTGAGAAGACTATCTTAGACCAGAATGAATTTAGGTTTATGCTGGTTTGCTACTGGTCTACATGTTGTTAACCAATAAAATCTAATGGTCAAAGTATGTCAACCAGCTTGTTCTTTCATGTTTAACCAAAGCAGTACGTAGACTGGATCAAGGATGCAAGATGCATCAGAAAGCAGGACAACAAAACGGGCAACATGATTTCATATAAAAGGGACTGTTTAATTGAAGTCTGGGTCTGCTGTGGCAAATCTGGTAGTTGTTAGAAGGTCTATCAACTTTAGAGCGTCATTTCCTCTAAGCACTTGCTCAGTGGCCTGTTGATCAAGATTAACCTGTACGTCATCACTGTGCTATTTGGTTATGGAGTGAGATGAATTATAGTTTTTATTATTGTTCGAGCATGTGTAAAGATGCATGTGCACGTTGAAAGATCACAGACCTGCTAAGGTCAAAAGCTCAATTGAGTACAGGAGTGTTATAATAAGGGATTCACGTCAGTATAGGGTACAGCAGAGGCTTAGGGGTCAGAGGCCAGAAATAAGACATTGTTTTAAACCATCTGTCTCTCGACAGACACTTCACAGATTGTTTGCTTCTTTCTTTCTTTCTTTTTGCTCTTTTCTTTTCCCAGATTGGTCTCACACACACACACACACACACACACACACACACACACACACACACACACACACACACACACACACACACACACACACACACACACACACACATATACATAGTGGGGTCCAAAGTCTAAGACCACATTGAACATCTGGGAATAAAAATCTAATTTAGACCTGAAAATAAACACAATATTAAACGTTTTACATTTTGAGTTTGAATTGATTTTGATTGAGTTCTAGTTTTTAAAAATTGTAAACAAACTGACCATGACCATTTGAACTCTACATTCTCAAATCATGCTGCATTGAATGATCGGGCTGTGTACAAACAGCCCGTAGCTTGATGCTGTTGTGAAAGCAACCAAATGTAAATAATAAAATAAAATTTTTTTCCTTAGTCCCTTACACTCCCCAATGGTGCATTTATTTGATCAAAACAGCAATATTGTGAAATATTGCTGTAAATTAAGATGACAGTTTTCTAGTTGAATATATTTAAAAATGTCGTTTATTCCTCTGATTGAAAAGCTGAATTTTCAGCAGCCTTCTGTGTCACATGACCCTTCAGAAATCATTCTAATATGCTGATTTGGTGCTCAAGAAACCTTTCTTATTATCAGTGTGAAAACACTGCATCCAGTTTAGTGGTTGAAAATGGCTTTATATTTTTGTGAAAATCATGAAAAAAAATAAGAACAAAAAAAACATTTTTCAGGTTTCTTTGATGAATCGAAATTTTAAAAGCACAGCATTTATTTGAAATATAAATCTTTTTTAACATTATAATCTTACTGCCACTTTTGATCAATTTAATGCATCCTTGATGAAAAGTAGTATTAATAACAATAAAAAAACTTCATCCAAACTTTTGATCACAGTGTAAATGTTTTACTAATAAACTTTTAATAATGCTTTATAGTTTTAAAATAAATTTTTACATTTCAATAAAACTTGTAATCAAATTGGCATGAATTTGTAAAAAAAAAAAAAAAATTATATATATATATTATGTGTGTGTGTAAGAAATCTATAGTAAAATCTAAAAATAAATGTGTTTAAAATGAGAAAAATACAAGTTAAAAGCACTTTCAGTGATTCCAGACTTTGGGTCACTACTGTATATTTATGTCTTTTTCACCTTTGCTCATTCACTATATGTTCTAATACTGCAAACTGAGTGTTTTCTCTTCTGCTGTCAGTCCTCACATCTTTTATCTTGCCCTTTCGTCTTTTCCCTCTCTCCTGCTCTCCATCTCTCTTCTCATAATAAACATTAAATGTTTTATCTTCGAGTCTCCACCCCCTGCCCCATCTGCAGCTGTGTGTGTGTGTGTGTGTGTGTGTGTGTGTGTCTGTGAGGAGGTGGTAATGTTGTTGAGTAAGTGCAGGGTTGTTGTGCTCTCCTGGTCTGGCACAGCACCTGGATTATATTTGAGACGGGAAACACTGAAGTAGATGTTTCGAGGATGTGTATGAACCAAACTAAACATTCAGTCATACAGGAGACACGTGGAGGCCTGTCAGCCAGTGAACCCAAACTTCTCTACACCCACGACAGAAATGACATGCATACCTCACATGTTTAACAAGACATGGTGCTTTCATCCCCCATAGAAAACAGACAAACACAAACAATGCAGACAAATAATAGATGAGATACTGCACAGTGGGTAAAAAAGTTGGGTAAAATTTGTGTTTCACAAACACAGATGTATTTTATGATTTAACATGTAACAATAAGGTTACACTTACAAGCATTAACATTACATTAAAGTCAGAATAATATGAAAATAATTTCAGTTTTAGATGGAGGCGGTCAATTAAAACCAGCGCCGATTCAGCTACATAAAGAGCTTAAATATCGTCTTATTGTGATGTTGAGTGCCAGAATCGATGTAATAAAGCCTCAAATTAGAAATTTTATCGCATACCTGCAGCCAGACAAAAAAAAAAAACTATGACAGCTGTGGTTAAACATAATAAAAGTAAGCGGACTGGACAGAAAACGATCGTCAAAAATGTTCACACTTCTTATCAGAAAAGTATTGTCTTTTGTTGTTATGGGTGCATCTAAAGATTTCTTATGCATCTCACGACGTCGTGTATGAAATAATGTCTGTTTGCATGTGTGTAAAGCAACAAACCGACGATTTATATGTTTAATCATTTGTAATTGTATATACATTGTTGTGATTAATTGTGGCTGGAATAATAATGTAGCTGTAAAAATAGTTGCCGGCTGAATTTGAAATGTATATACTGTACATCTTCATGACTACAGTAGATAGACACAGTAAGTTTGTCTTTATTAAACAGGTTAAATGTGAGTCACTCAACCGGAGGGAATCCTGTCAGATCGTCCATGCTTTGAGTGAGCGTGTATGGGTCGACCGATCTGGTTTCGTTCGTTAAAGTTAACCTTTTCTAATAACAATCGCAGTCCCGGACAGTGAGTGACTTTAGATATGAAGGTAAAATCGAATTTTCTCCAAACATTGTTAAAACAGGATAACAAACTTTATAGCTAGTGGTAGTGAAACGGTCAGGGGAATCTTTCTGCCTCCACCTAAGCTTTCTGTTAATCTAATAGGCTGCTGTAACTAAAGCTCATTAAGTAAAATTACTGTCATCCTATGTTCATAATTGTAACTTGAAAGTAATTTGGACATCAAATTGCACTGAAAATAGCCAAAGACTTTGCTTTGTTTGGTTTTGTTTGAGATTTTATGAATTTTTTTCCATATAAAAATTTACAGTAAAAAATTACTGCACTGTTAGGTATACATGAAGTCAACCTACATATACAAATATCATACCAGTAATGAAATATTTCATAACAACGAGTAGAGCTGGACAAACAGAAGTAACCCCTTTCGTCTACACAGTTCTGTGATTCATCCATGTCAAATACAGCTGCCATGCACTAGCATTTCCTGTTTAAGACCGACCACCTCCTCAGAGAGCACTCTCCCTGTCAGCTTCACAAAACTGCAGCTGAAACATTACAAATACACAGAAAACAGCTCAGACCGAGCTGTACATATTTATTCATCCAGCATATACAGTATGCTCAGTTACTTGGCATTCCAGTGATTGAAAGTGTGGCAAGAACTACATCTGTGATGGTTTCGCTCAAGATGAGGCGGGGAAAAGTGCTGGCGGTCAAGGCCGGGGAACTCAGTAGTTATGTGTCAGATTAGCAAATGGAAATTCCAACGGAAAGTGTGAGATCAAGTAGAACAGAGAGAATTGACAAGGTTAGTTGATGAAATGGGAAAGATGAGCCAAAGAGTAACCAAACCTTCCATAATCCAGTCCTGCCGCTGGCAGGCCGCAAGATTTGGGGTTTTCCTGTTGGGTTTTGCTTCTTTTAACCCCACAGTCTTCAACAGGCCCTGAGCACCTATCACTGCCTTTTATGAGATCTAATTGATTACATGTGACCACACCATTTATTTTTATGCCTGACTTCTGACCATTGAGTCACTTTTTCAAAGAAAACAGTATTTGTTAAACGACGTGTGGATGGAGCAAATACGATGTTGGTGGTGGTTTCTGTGGTTAAATTATGTAATTGACATTATGATGTAGTGCAGTACAGCTTACCTCAGAATTTCATTAAAGGATTTTCCTTTGGAAAGCCCGGTTTAGATCCATGCCATTGGGCTCTGTTGGGTTATATTGTATTTGCATATAAGGGCTCAGTTACTGTATTCCGGAAAACCATTTTTAAATTGATATTAGTCTTCATATTTAATATTTAGTCAAGAATGACTACAAAATAACTCAGAATGGATGTATTAAATAACAGATTTAAGCTCTTATGATAGACGGATGGTCGTGTCAGTGCCCGACCCATGTGTAGAGTTAGTTTGTGCCATGTCTTCATGAGATTTTTGGGTAGACGCCCAGGCTCAGAGGATTTCTGAGGTGAAATATGCAGACACGTTTATTTCCCCTTCTCAATAATGCTGTGAGTAGATTCACCTTGCTGTGCATTTGTTTTCTTTGGAGCCGGACCTGTGCATATAACCCTGACAAATGCTCATTCACGTTCCGTGTCATTCTGCTTGCCAAACTTTTAGAGGAATTAAGTACATGGTTTAATGGTGCAAAGTCTAAAACAACCATTCTGGGACTGTTTATTCAGAGCTGTTGTACAGGTGTTACGCTGATGTGTTGGTCAACCGGAGACGGACAGAAACCGTATAAAACCACAGAGCTTGTTCAGCACATAGCTTGGTAGCTTTATAACGGAAAAGATAGTTGGAATTAGATTATTGGGCAGGAGATAATTTGTTCCAGAATTTACGTTCGTGCAGGACGGAGGTGGATTCTGTTTGACTGGGTAAATGCTTCAAGCCAGTGGTTCTCAATTTTTGTCATTCTCTTAATCAGTATCAAATGTTAAATGAACAATGAAAAAAACATTTACATAATTGTATTTTTTATTAGCAGATGTCTTAGTCTAAAGACAAAAACAATTAACAAAGTATCAGTATTTAAAATACATTTTTTAAAGTGATTTTTATTAAATCTATTTTTTATATCAGTAAAGGAGTTTCAAATGGTCAGTGAAACTGCATATCTTGTTTTGCTCAATCATGTTTTCATTATGCTGTAATGATATGTAATAAAATGTAATAAAATTATAAAAATATACCACACACTGTCATGAAAATCATGTAACAATTTTACGTGGGGTTAGCTGTGGACCTTAATGCTCGACCTTTAATGCAAGCTTTGGATGTGTTGATAGAAGCAATCTGTTCCATTCCACCAATAGCTGCGTTTACATGGACCATACTAATCCAATCGTAATAGGACTAGAAGCACAATCAGAATAAAAAAAGTCACATGTAAACACGTCAGTCGGATTGAATTGGCCGGATCCGACAAAAATTTTGATCGGATTGTAAGGGGAGGTTTATTCCTTTTGTAATCCGAGGGAGAGGACATGTAAACACGTCATCGGATTGAAAACCGAAACTGGAAAGTACTGTGCATGCCCAATGACGTAGAAATCGCGTAATGACGTATGACACATGGAACGAGCTGTTCTTACTGGTGAATTGAAGTGTCATAAATAAGTGTCCCGTCCTTATAAAACTCCCCTTTCACTCAGCGTCTGTGAAGTGGAGCAGGACAACATCCACCAGTCCTTGTTTAAGACTCTCATCAACAGACGACTAGTTTTGGGTGCAGGAAGGGGCACTTTTACTACTTTTTGTTTTTAAGTTAAGCCAAACGGCACAACAGTTCATGTACTGGTTGTTGTCTTATTAGGACCTGAAGTAGATAAATATCACGTGTGCTTTTTAAAACAGTATGCGACAGCAGTGGGAAACCTTGTATATTTATGCAGTGTGCACATGTCAAAAGAGTAAATCGGATCAAAAGCTTGTGACACGCATATCAAACTGATCACTTTATTTAGCATTCATGTAAACACTATGTTCAGATTCGTCAATCAGAATGAATTCATGGAGGCAAAAAGTGTCCATGTAAACGCACCTATTGTTTTGATTAGCATTCTGAATCTGATCCATATGTAGTAGTGTTTTACAAAAATGTGATAGTTATTTTTTATGAAACTTACCCAAAACTGAATTGCTGAAAAAAAGACTGCATGAAGCTAGAATAAAACTTTTTTTTTTTGAAGCAGAGGCACTGTTCTTTGTTTTGGCATATTGTACAGTATGTTCAGATATTCATACAACAAAATATTCTGTGGGCAATTAAACTTTTGTGTAAATTATAAAAAATGCTGGTGGGGGCTCTCAATTTTTTTAAATAAATTAAATTAAATTAAAATGTATGCATTTAGCAGACGCTCTTATCCAAAGCGACTTATAGTGCATTCAGACTAACATTTTTTACCTAACATATGTTCCCTGGGAATCGAACCCAGAACCTTTGGCGCTGATAACGCAATGCTCTACCAATGACCCACAGGAACACAAAAATATATGTATAAATAAAGTGCATCATCAATAATGCAAATTTGAATGAGAATAAGAGAACAAATTAACTTTGTTGTCCAACACTTTGAGACTCATTTGGGTCATTACATCATTCTCAGAAGGGGCTGACAGGGAACTGACATTAGTCTTTACCCATCATGCTTTGCTCTGTCCTGATTGCATATAGAAAGGACTGTGTATAAACAGTATCTTGAACCAGGAATTGAACTGCACTGAATTAATTTTTGCTTTTCTGTGCTTTCCTCTTCTCTGCATTTAGCTGTGGCATCAAAGTTTTGCTTGTCTGGGCTTTATTTAAAAGATGAAGGGGAAAAGATTTCAAGAGGACCCTACAGCGAGAGAAGTTAAATGAGATTTTACATAACGGCCCCCTAGAGGGGATAGTGTCAAAGATGCAGAATGAAGTATTCTGAAAGCCTATAAATTCTGTGGGGTCTCCCTGTAGCCATTAACTACAACTCATACATTGCACAATCATTCCTGCAGTGGGTGGTTGGTGAACCGTACTTTTAATCTAAACTGGATAAAAAAAATGTACCATGAACAGCTCTGGCGTCTGCCGTTTCCTCATAACCAGCTTTCACATTATTACTGCTGCAGTTTACAGAAATTTTATGATTAGTCATGGATTCATGCTTGCTTCTTCTCAATGAAAAGAAATCCCACCCGGCAGTCTGTGAAATGTACTCTGAAAAGCAGTGGATAGATCTTTATCTGGTCACTCTTGTTGTTTCCACCCTGAAATTATCAGAGCAGATCTTACTTTCCATAGTTTGTCTCAGCCTGGTGTGGTGGAAAGTTAATTAAACTGAAAAGCTCACTGTTGTGAATAAAAAAATATTTATACAACTTCTTTTAGTTTCAGCTTCTTTAGTTTCAGAATTACTTATTGTGTCACACTTTATTTTAAGGTCAAATTCTCGCTATTAACAAACCATTAAATACGACTTTGGACTCAAACTCCTAATTTGTTCCTAATTAATAGTTAGTAAGGTAGTTGTTAAATTTAGGTATTGTGGTGGGATTAAGGATGTAGAATATGGTTATGCACAATATTTAATTTAAAATAATTACTAATAAACAACCAATGTGTTAATAATAGTTAGTAGTGAGAATTGGTCCCTATACTAAAGTGTTACTGTCTTGAACTGAACACACACACAACGTGAACACACACCACGACTGAGGTGCCCTTGAGCAAGGCCAGACTTCTCCCTGGGCGCCGCAGCATAAGTGGCTGCCCACTGCTCCTGGTGTTTGTGTGTTCACTGCTGTGTGTGTGTTTGTCCACTTTGGATGGGTTAAATGCACGAATTCTGAGTATGGGTCACCATACTTGGCTGCATGTAACGTCACTTTCCCTTTTTTCACTTTCACTAATAGATATCCTCATTGATTTATGTCAGATAAATGCTGCTTTCAATATTTAATTTGATATTTATATACAGTAGTTCATTTAAAAGATATCTTTCTTTTAAATAGCATTATTATGTGTAATTACAGAAGCCGTTCTTTCTTAACTTTCACCTACTTTCTATTTTTTTAACCACTACTTTTTTGGGCTGAAGTTGGTTTGTGAGTGCTCTGCTAACTGATAGAGATGTCCAAATACAGAACAATGAGGAAGCTATTTGTTTGATAAAGCCGGACATTACACAGCTCTGTTTGGTGGAGCGTGCAGCCCGTCTTAATCAATGCCCGTCTCGCTTGTGAAAGTGTGCTGTAAACGGTCGAAACACAGACCATCCATCCACTGGTTGAAGCACACACCTGCTTACTGAGTCTCTCTCGTAAACCTCCGACCGCAGGCATAGTTTACTACTCCAGTCCACTTGCTTTATCCTCTTTTCCTGTGTCCCTACAAACACGCATCTCTGTTATCCAATCCCAACTGCATGGGTTCAAACAGCGCCGGTGTCCGTCTGGTGGTTGGTGTGTGTGTGTGTGCCAGGTTTAGGGAAACAGTGGAGAAGAACACACAGGATCTGGCTTTGATCTGACGCAGATGGTCCTTCTGGCCCACTGCAGAGGAGTTTTACAGCTCACACACACTCAGTGTTTCCTTCCTGCATTTCCGGAGCTATTGCTTTTCTTCGAGTGATGAGCAAAGATGTGACATGTCATCACTGCCGTGGCCAAGGCGACCAAAGCATCCACAAGACCAACCTGCTCGAAAAATGGAAACATTTAAAATGATAAATCACACTTGTTTAAGGAACAACAGGATCAGTTTGGACTGTTTGCTCTTGGTGGGGGCCAAAGTTCTGGAAAGTCCTTCTGAATGATTTTCTGTGAACTTGGTAATACAACTCAACAAAATGGCATTTGAACAAACCCGGCTGAAAGCATATAATGTGTTTTCCTATTCCCCCACCTAAATAGCTTGAGAACCTGTAAAGATGTTTGTTCTGAAAACACAGAGGTGGAATGCACCGTTAAAACAACAGCATTCGCGAGCCTTTGAGTCACTTTTCGTATTTGGTTTTCAGTGTAACATGACAGAGGGTTGTTATCGAGTCTGTAAATCCCTTTGAAATATGTTTGGGAGTCATAGGGTCCTGCAGGGGGGCTAAACACCATACACACAGACAGCGGGAGTCACTGCCAAATAAGCATTGCTACCTCACACTGATATATGGCCCTCCATTTCAAAACTATCCCAAAATAGACTAAAGAAGAAAGAGATTGTTGCGCATTAAGGCACGGACGACTGCAAGAGTCGGAGGCAAAAATGAGTAAATGATGAAAATACACTGCATTCCATTCTTTCACAAATCTATCGGTCTGTTTGAACGGTTTCACACAATTACAGACGTATTAGAGATATTTCGGAGCTGAGAGTCATGTAATGGTTTTCCCTGCGGTTGTGATTAAAGGTAAAGAGGCCAGGCAGAGGTCGGCCATTTTGAGACGGTAATGTGGGGTTGAAAGTTGACCTTTGACAGCGATGGCGTAGTTTATGTTTGGTTCAGCCGCTCTCTGATTGAGATCCAGTTCAGAGAGAGTGCACTAGTTTTTGTTGTCGCAGTTCGTTTGATGAACGATAACGAAGAGAGAGAACAAAACGAGGAGTGAATATTGCAAGTTGAAAAAAGCAGAAGCAAAAGGCCACATGAAGGGGGAAAACGAACATTTTTACCTCAACACCTGTTTATTTACAAAATGTATTTTTAATTCAGTAACACTAGGTGTTGGGTATGTGTTAAGCCTGTGTCTTCATCAAAATTAACAAATATAAAGGTTACTGTGACATACATTAACTCACACTGTGAGTACTTTGGTTTTTACTTACTTGTCATCTCACAATGTGAATAAATCACACAGATTCCCCTGAAAAGTGTTTTAAAAACTTAGTAATTGACAGTTTTATATTTGTATTTGTTTCTTATAATTGTTACCTTTTCGTTTAATTGTGATTTGTCACAATGTGACTTTTACAGTTTTTAAATGCCTAATTTCCTGTCTAATTTTTACATATATGTTTAATACTTTATTTTTTTACTTTAAACTTTATCACAATTGCCTGTTTGATTTCTTAATCTGAGGTACACTGCAAGTTCTGTAGAGAATTGAGAGATAGATTGATTGATTGATTTTAGGGATGCACCGAATATTCGGCAACTGAAATTATTTAACCGAAAATAGTAAAAAAAATCTCTTTCGGTTTTTGAAAGAGAACAAGCGAAAAGGCAAATAACGTACCAAACAATGACTAACGCAATCAAATAGAGGCATGCACTAATGCAGCAAACATGTCAAAAGTGTAGAAGTATTTAAAACTACCATAGAAAGACGCAGAAATCACGAAGACTGTTTAGTGCCACATCACAACTCCGATGAGAAGAAGAAGTGGCTAATACTGGTGGTTAGGTTACTGTATGATGATTCAAATCGCGAAATTACCTCAAATGATTAGTAAATTTGTAAAAGGCTACAAAGTCCAAAGCGCGAGGAAAAACTGTGCTGAACTTGTTAATCATCAGTTGCTCAGTAACGTTTTTGTGAATTTGGCATGTGACATTGTGATACGTGCAACAAACATCTTCCCAAATTCGTAAAGAGAATCATTTATAAATCTGCATGCTGTTGTCAACAAAAAGAAGCTCTGAGATCTTCCTGCGGGTTTCTGCCAAAATAAAAGTCGAGAAAAAGCAACAACTACATCAACATTCATAAATGTTAGTATTGTCATTTTACTGTTGTTCTGTAAAATAAAAGTTAATTACCCTACAACAGTTCTAATATATCTATTGTAACATTCACACATAGGGCCCTATCATATACCCGGCGCAATGCGACGCATCCCATCCATCGCCACGTCACTTAATTAGCAAATGCATTTGCGCCCATTTGTGCATTTTGGGCGTGCCCATGGGCGTGCTGGTCTAAAAAAGAGGTGTGTTCACGCGCATTGCTATTTTAAGGAGCTGAAAATAGACTGCGCCATAGACCAACTCAAACCTGGTCTAAAGTCTAAAGTAAATGGCGCAATATTTTTTTGTATTTAAAGAGCACGTTGGTAGAAAATGCGCCTCTGGGCGAGTCCACGTTGCGTGTTGACTCTGCTTATTACACACAGGGATGCGCATCACACAAACATGCCAAATATTAAAAACAAAAGGATTACGGTGTAAAAGAATATTATTGTGTAAGCTACATAAAGATAAAAATGTAATGATGGATAGTCATTGCATGTGTTAGAATTAGGCTACCTATTTGCAATTCAGACTATTACTACTTGTAATGATAAATGAAATAGGCGAATTAATTAAACAATCATGCCAATACACACACATATTAACTTACTCATCACGCGGAGCTTTGGTGGATTCCTGCTTGTCCCGTAGATGATCTGCTCACACGCTTTAACTTCGCACACGAGCAGATCGGTTTCTTCGCTTGAGAAGCGTTCAGCTTTTCCTCTAACAAATTCCGCCATGTAAATAGCGATCCGTCCTGGCGTGAGCGCATCTCCTTCTTAAAGGGAATGGGAGATGACACTCTGATTGGTTTATTGAACGTTACACCCATTACTTATTAAGAGAATAGGGACAACCCCTTCCAAAAATCCACCCCGGTGCACGGACCATTTTTCTGTCGTTAAAATAGCAAAAGTGGATTTGGACATGCCCTTAGTGCACTTTACACTTTGCTTTTAGATCGTTAAAATAGGGCCCATAGTGTTCAAATTGGGATCTGTAATATATTCTTCTGCTCAGCAAGGCTGATTCAAGTCTCAAAAATGGTCAAAAAATTATTTTACTAAGTTATTATTAATTTTAAATTACATTTTTTTGCTTTGTTGGTATAATGTCTGCTAGAATGTTAGAAAAATGTTCAGTGTTAAGTAAATATTTTTTTAATTGTTGTTTTGTAATTAATTTTTTATTTGAAAAGCAGGACAAAACAGTAAAAAAAAAAATTGCAATTTAATTAATGCAATGGCAAAATAGGCCTATATGGGGGAAAAATGTGAAAAACCGTGTTCGATATTCGGCCTGCGGGCCAGTGTTTAATTTTGTTTGGCTTCGGCTTTGGCCAAGAATTTTCATTTCGGTTCATCCCTAATTTATTTAGTCCCTTAGCAAGATATTTTTAAATAATGCATTGCACACTCCCTTTCAAAAGTATGGGGTCAGTTAGGTTTTTATTTATTTTTATTTATTTTTCATTTAAAAAGGCTGCATCAAAAGTGACGGTAAAACACTTATAATGTTATAAAATATATTTTTTAAACAAATGCTGAACTCTCTCTTCATCAGAGAATGAATAAAAAATGTGTCAGTTCCCACAAAACTATCAAGCAACATAACCACGACCACAAAAGAAGAAAATATTTCTTATGCACAAAATAAGCATACTAGTAGGATTTCTAGAGTAAAGGCTGCTTAAAATCCAACTTTGCATCAAGGGAATAAATCACATTTTACAATATATTAAAATAGTAAAGTTAGGCCTATTTTAAATAGCAGTATTTCACAGTATTACAATTTTTGCTGTAAATGCCTATCAAGGCTGCATTTATTTGACTAAAAGAAACTACTTTCAACATTTTTTTTTCTTTATCGCTTTCCACCATCATTTTTTAATGGTAACAAAAGGTCTGTAAAATAAAGTAAGCTTATTTTTACACACCCACTTCAATTTAATAATGCACATCTTTTATCTAATCAACTTTTAATCCTTATGTTTTTGCTTAGTTTCTCCTTTCTACTTCAGATTAAAAATTCCTTTACATATTACACAGCAGATGTTGGGATTCTGATAAAAAATAAAGTCATAATGAATTGGAAAACTCTTTCTCTCTTCCCCCCACACACACAAACACACAGATGCTTGCACAGGCAGCTGTGTTGCGCCTGATGCTGTGTTGTTTGATTTCTTCCGCCTCCCTGATGCGGAGACTGGGAGGTCACCAGCTGCAGACCACACCAAGGTGCATTCACACTGATGCCATTTGCCTTTGAGTTACTACCTCAAACATGTGTCACTAGCAAAAACGAAACCTTAAGACTGGTCGTACCCTCCAAGGGTCAGAACCTTAATGAACATGTCCGTTTCCTCCTATTAACACGCAGACAAAGGCAGGACCTAACAAATCACATCTGTATCAAACACACATGCTCTCTTTTCCTTCATATTTGTTCTGTCTTTTCTTCTTCTGCCAGTTGGACAGTCCTCAGCATACAGAAAGCCTTCAGTTATTTGAGTTGCTTGTGAGGGTTTTCCAACTCTTAAAGCTGGAGCCGCTTGGATACACATTGCATCTGCTTACAGTGTCCTCAACCTCTACCCATCTGTCCCATGAGAAGTTCATCATCTGGAGTGCCTCGTACAAGTTGCATCTCACTTTCCTTTATTAAGTCAGTCACTGATTATTCTTTACTCTTTAGAAGGTTCTTTTTCGGATCTTGAGCAATCAGGTCCTCACAATATGACCTCCTACCGAGCAGAGCTTGTTCCGTCCTTCAAAACAGGCCTTATTCTTTTTTCAAATTTAATTGTAGGTTCCTTTTGTACTTTGATTTGAACGTCTGTACATCCGTGGAATTATTTTTCTAATAGCAAACACTTGTTAGTTCTTGGGGCTGAGATTCATCCACAAATGTGAGTCCGAAATGTTTTGATCGTTGGATCGTTAAACTTAATCAAATAGCAGCTGAGGTCAAACAAGGTATCGAAAATGTACAGCATATGGACACTATCCATATATGTGTATGTTTCATGTTATACCTTTTTATATTTGTTTTATTAAAAAATGTAAATGCATAATCTATGTTGTATTTATACGAAAGCATTGATAGTATGTTTTGTTCTTAGTAGAACATTTGTTGACCTTGAAATAATTGTGTGAAAGAAACTAAATTGCACTTGTTGGACACTCCAAATGCACCCTTCGCATACCAACGTCTTTCACAGGAATATGGAGGAAGCATGAGGTTTAGCCTTCATTGGTACAGATTTCCCACAGTTATTTGATAAATGGCTGCAGCTGCACATTCTTTGTAAGAAGTGGTGATCAATCGCAGGCAATGGTGATTTTTAAAGTTGTATAATCTCATTAGACAGGTGTAGTAAACAGGATAATAAGTGTTTTAAATGATTTTTTTTAATTCTTTTTTTTTTTTTAAGAACTGCTCCTTGGCAAGTATGTCCTGCAAAGGCCATCTTGTTTAATTCTAGATGGAGGACAGAGCTGTTTTCAACACTGGTAATAATAAAAAGTTACTTAAGCACCAAATCAGCAAATGATTTCTGAAGGATTGTGTGACACTGAAGACTGGATTAAAGGCTGCGGAAAATTCTGACTTTCTTTTATAGACATAAGTTAAAATAGAAAGTAGTTACTTTAAATTGTAAAAATATTTCACAATGTTACTGTTTAACTGTATTTTTTAATCTAATAATGTTTGGTGAGCATTACAGGCTTCTTTGAAAAATCGATCATGGACTTTTGAACAACAGTTTGTATATTTTTTCAGTTTTGATTTATCCATGAGTGATTTGTCTTATGTCTCTCTGCCTTTGAGAAATCTTTCTCCCAATTATTATTATTTGTTTTACTATTTTTTTAACTCGTACCTTGTTTTTGTGGACACTGTGGAATAAAAAGGCATTGTATGTGAATCACACCATTTTGTTTTTGCCTGGTAAAGGAACAGAAAAGTGAAGCTGAAGCAAATGATCCTGCCATGGCACTCTGGGTGAACCCATCACGACCGTTCCTGAACGGGATCTGACAGGCCATGGCTCAGCTCTCAGATTCTTCTTTTCCATCTCCCCATCATGACAGCCAAACAGGGAGGCCCTTCGTTCGCCTCCTTCACATGGTGACTCATTCTAACCTTGATACTCTGGGCCAATTCCCCAGGCTCTGGGCTTTCCCCTGACGGGAGAAGCCAGCGGTGTGATCCGTAGATTCTGTGGGTTCTGCCAAAATAGCGAAGATCCTTTTGGGTTTTGGAACCAAAACGATGAATCTGGTTATGTAAGAGTGCTAGAAGAGATATAGTTGTTTTGGGCCCTTTGAGTAGTTCACCACAAAGCTCATGATGTAGCCTGAAAAATTCATTACGTTAGAACAAGAATGTCGTCTAAACATAAATAAAGCGGTCTGACCCTGAACTTTGAACCTGAAGGCAACTCCTTTTTCTTTCCACTAAAAATATACAGAACGTTTGAAGTGCCTGGCGGGAAATTTGATAAGAAGTTGGCGTAAGGAGCGGGAGTCTGTGGGAGTGTGTGAAAGCATGTTGAAGCTAAATGCATCCACTTCAGACCAAATAACTACCACTAGCCATTAGACCTGAGATGTCTGAAGTGTGAGAGAAAATCTTGACTGTTGGTCATCCATCCAGAGGTGTGGGACAGACGGAGGCCATCTGGTTCTTAACCGGGGCTACTCGGCCCTATAATAATGTCCTATGTGTTTAGATGGATGAATGTGAGCTGGAGTGCTCGGTATACATTACTGTAACTGTTGACATCAACTATCTGTTCTCAGGAAAAGTGAGCAGGAGGTTTGCACAGAGATGTAGGATCGTATTTAAATCTAACACTGTTTTAGTTGAATGTTTTCCCCCTTTTTTTTTTTTCTTTAAAAAGAGAAAAATACTTTTTAACTATTATTAACTTTTTATAGTTTTTTTCATGCAAATTATAATTGTTATTTATGCACAGATTCAATTATAAAATGGTAAATTCTTCCAAATAAATAAAATATAATTATTGCCACTTTCTATAAACATTTCTAATGAGGAAATTCATTAGTGCCAGTTAATTGCAGTACAAAGTTGGCATATAGAAACAAACCAATTTTACCCTTGTGGTACATTATCATATATTGACATTAGTATTTCTAAAATTTATTCAAGAAAAAGTTAATCAAGTTAAAGTTGATCAGGTAACCACATTGTTGGATTATCAAAGATGCAAAATAAAAGTCATGATGTAGAAAAAACATACTAGAAGGGATCTGCCGTTGTGTCACCCCAGGAAAATCATAGGTCATGTCACTTAAAAACAGCAAATTACTGCTTACTTTAAAGACTAAAAACTGCCATTTTATAGCAGGCAATGCTTTTTTAGTAGTTTTTTTTTTGAAAGAAGATGATGAGCAATATAATAAACCATAGCTACACTGTACCATACAGTAATAAAGAATGTGTATATTGTAATCATTTAGGTTCAGATTAGTTCACTCTTTTGCAAGTTCATGATCTGCGGTTGAACAAATGTATTGTATTAGTCTGTGTACACTGGCGTCATGTGGTCCACTCCTTCTAGTGCATCAGAGTAAGATTTGGTTTAAATAAAAAGAATATCTTGAAGATGACAAGATCCTGCCCAGATGTGAGTACACAGTAAGATGCTTGTAAACGCTTTAAATCATAGACTTAGTCACTTTGGACCCGAAGAGACATAAATCATATGTAACCAAGGAGCAAGTTTTGCAAGCACACCAAAGACAAGGTTTACCAAGCTCCAAGTGGAAAGAACATTAGAAAGAGTGATGTTGTTTATGTACACTGTGAGCCGGTGTGTGCAAATGAATTGAGATTCTGTCGCCGGCGAGTTTCTCATCTGACCAGAGGGGTGATTGTTGCTATTTTCTTTTCTATAAAGCACTAGTGTGAAGGGGAACGTATGCATGTAAATGAATCTGTTAAGATGGATATTCCGCTTGGCTTTACCGCTCGGACTACTATAGCATTATGTTTCTGTCCACAAATGTTCCTCATTTTCTTGGCAGCGAGCGAGGAAACAATGTGCTTGACTGCTTCAGAGGAGGTGGGGGAGAAGGAAAAAAGAAAGTACATAACTCTGCTGCGACCGTTGCGGTGTTGTTATAGGTAATTGCAATTTCGCGGCTTTAGAAAAATACAATCACTGTAATTGCAAAATTAAAAAATAGCCATATTTTAATTGCTTCCAGGCCACTGGAGATGGAGTGATATTTCAGCTGCCTCCGTCTCGACACACAAAGTGCTAGACATATGTTGAGGTGTTGTAATTCTGCCACCTAGCCTGACTTCAGCTGAACCCTAATTCAACCAAACCATGTTAGGAGTGTTCATGGAAACTGCCACTTTGCATGCTCAATTGCATCTTTACCATGTTTCTGTGTTTGAGACAAATTTGCTGATAACTCTTATCTGATTCTTCAGTGGAGGCCTAGAAGCGCAAGGATGCTTTTTTGTGTTGCTGGAGGAGCAGCTTGACATGATGCATTTGGTCTGAATGCAAGAAATATAATGCTGTAAGTCAGGGCTTGCCAGTCCTGTTCCTGAAGATCTACCTTCCTGCAAAGTTCAGCTCCAAACCTAATTAAACCTTCAGGAACACTTTATGATTTTGTGTTGAAACTAGGAACAAGATTTGGAAACAAGACACCTGAAGTTAATTTCTTAAGCTGGTTGAGGATGATCTTAGGTGGTTAAAGATGAGTGACCAATGATGGAAAAATGCCCTAAACCCATCACAATCTGGGAGACCAGCAAACCAGCTTAGACTGTTTTTTTACAGCAGGTTTTGAGCTATGCAGATTTTCTGTTTGCAAATGTAATTTGGGAGTACTGATATTTGAAACTTGTGACAAAAATTCCAGTCTTGACGTCAACAAATTTTTATAATGCTGAATAATTCAAATATAAACACACATTTCTTTTAGAAAAAAAACATCAAATGGAGGGAATGAGAAGAAAAGTGAGATATTGAAGTATAACGTTGCCTGGCTACTGTTCAGAAGACGTCCGCTGCAACAGCTTGGCCATGTAATAACATGCATCAACGATATTTAAAACAACGACGCTGCTACCGCTGCTGATGAGCTCTCTTGTCCTCACATGTTTACATCAGCCAGAATGTTCCCGCTCATTTCGGCCTCATGATTCATGAGAGGAACCGACACATTTTTCATGGAGTCCTCTGAGTTCATATAAACGCTGTGGATGTTTGGAGAGCGCCGGTGGAAGAGGTCTTCCTAAGATCCTTTAAATCCAGGGAATTAGGAATACTTGCAGCTGACACTGTGGAATCTCACACTTTATATGTTGTAGTCAGAGATTACTTTGGCCTTTGTAAGCAGAAGTCATATTTGTATGAGCAAACAAGCTTTTAAAAATGTGATTTAGCAACATTCTCAACTGTTGTTAAAGCAATACTGACTATAAGAGTTAAAGTTGTTTTGCTCATATTAAAAAGTTGGTTTGATTTATATATGAACCATGTAAAAAAGAAAAAGAAAATGACAACCTAATGCAGAGAAAGCCCTTGGCTTTTCTAGAAGATCTAAATGGGATTTATGTCTCTGCTAAACTGCAGACAGGAAGTGTAAGTCCAAGTTAGACAGTTGTATGTACTGTAGTCTTAAGACACAATTGACAACCCCCATCAAAGTGTCTCCAAAAAGTGAAAATAATACCTGCGGTCTAAGATTGTCGGAACAAAATCAGCCTTCCTCTGTAAACTGAAGAGAGAGAGTGACAGTGACGGACTCCGATCATGACTGACTCACATCTGAAACACATTTGGCAGATCTGAGATCCTATAAAACTGTAAGAGTTCAGCTATTAAGCAATCACTCCTTAGTGATGCTCTGTGGAAATGTATCTCCCCTACCAGGCAAAGCTGAGAGACAGCAGCCACATGTACAGCTCCTGTTTAGCTACGGGTTTGCATTTGTTTACTGTAAAATTTAGCAAACTGGGAAATACATAAAATATATGTATAATTTATTACATTTCACGATGCGTATACATATGCATGCATGTATGTCTTTGCGTCAAATTTATTAAAAAGTCATTTATTATGTTTATTTAGTTTTTTCACATTTTGTTTCTTTAGATTTTCTAGATTGTGTTTAATTCTTATATTGGTTGTATTATTTTAGTGCTTCCAAAGTCAGTCCATGATATCAAAAAAAAAATTTTTTTTAATGGAATGTTGCATTATTAAAAATGATTTGTCTGTGCACACAGAATATAATTTGAATTTGCTGAGAATTAACATCTAAGATGTTGTCTGATAAGATGTAGATGAGTTTATTTCTTCATTGGAACAGATTTGGAGAAACTTGCTCACCATTGGATCCTCTTTAGTGAATGCGTGCCGTCAAAATGAGAGTCCAAACAGCTGATAAAACATCACAAAAATCCAAAAGTAATTAATATTACTCCAGTCCATCCATTAATGTCTTGTGAAGCAAGAAGCTGCATGTTTACAATAAATGAAATCTATCAAAATGTTTTTAATGTCAAAACCTTTCAGCTAAAAAAGTCCTCTATTCATATTAATGCTTTCTCTACTGAAAGTCATCTTGTCTGAATCAGTCGAGAAATATGCAGAGATCAAGCACCACTTTCAATCAAAACAGTTCAGAATGGTTCTAAGAGGAAGAAGCATTATTATGGATAATGGGCCAGAAGCAGTAGTTTAAAGTAAAAACATCATAATGAAGACTTAATGATGGATTTGTTTCTTACAAACATGCAAGTTTTTGCTTCACAAGTCATTAGTTGATTAATTGGAGTCATGTGAATAACTTGGATTATAGTGGTGGGTTTTTTTTTAATCAGCTGTTTGAACTCATTCGGATGGCACCCATTCACAGCAGAGGATCTATTGGTGAGCAAGTGATGTAATGCTAGATGTCTAGTCCAGAGAAGCGACTGTTCTTCAGGTCAAGCTGCCCTGTGGTTTGGAAGGCATGTATTAGTTTTTAATGTGAACGTTAGCGTTTGATGAGCCACTGTCTCATGGTTTGGTGCCCATGTCAAACTCATTCTTGTGATCCTGGGTGCATGTGTCTTGACTGGTTTACTCCAGATTCTGGTCTGTCCTTTTCACTTTCCGTGTGGGAACATGATCCTTAATTAGAAGCAGCAGGCGTTAAACTCATGCTCAGACGCTAGCAAAAACATTGCTAATCTTAGCTGGAACTTTAGATGTTAAGGACTGGGTTTGGAACGCACTGGCGGTTTTTATCTTTCATTGGCCACTCTTCTCACATCATGTTGGTGTAAACTGTTCTCAAGAGTGAGGTAAATCATTCAGCCAAACACAGTCATACACAAGCGTCTGTTCAAGGTTGTCATATCTGAACAATGCTCTTCAAAATAAATCCCTAAATAAATAAGTAAAAGTAATGATTGCTTGCTGCTTGAAGGCAAGGATTCTGTAAACACTAGGATTTTGGAAACCCCCTTCCCTCAGCAGAGACGTTAACAGCTCACCGCCATTTTCATTTTTTTTCTCTCTTTTTGAAACAATAGATATGGCAAGGTTGTTCAGAATTAAAAAACTGACTGCTTTTAATAAATCATTTAGAATTTTAATTGGAAATTGGAGTAAAAGGAAGAGGAATTTACTGAATTGTAATTAAAAAATGACTGTCTATCATCCCTGTAAGGCCTATAAACCTAGTTTAGAAAAATAAGAAATAATTTTTTTGAAGTTGCTTTTATTTTGGTTCTTTTCTACATTCTAGTTCAAACTGGCCATCCAGTTTATTCCATTTAAATTAGATTTAATACGTTTTCAGAATTGAAAGCCATTCTCAGTTTACTTGTTAGATAGATAGATAGATAGATAGATAGATAGATAGATAGATAGATAGATAGATAGATAGATAGATAGATAGATAGATAGATAGATAGATAGATAGGTAGGTAGGTAGGTAGGTAGGTAGGTAGGTAGGTAGGTAGAAAATGAGAGAACCAGATTGGGATGTAGGAGAGAGTATGTTTATGTAGGAGTGCACTCTGATGTGTTTTGGTTAGGGCTCTTAGGGAGCCTGACAGTCTCAAACCATCTTTTCTTCCATAAGTCAAACTAAGACAAGCTGGTGTTTATGTAAAGCATTTATTCCACCTGTTCACCATTTCACAACTGAGAACAATTAAAACTACAGAGGGAAACAAACTCTGCAAACACATGTGGACATCAGCAAAAGTGCAACAGGCGCATGAATAAGAGGCTTCCAAAAACAAAATAGTCTTCTTTACAAGAAGTTATATTTACTCTAAAAACAAAAAGTCAACAAATATTTTGGTGGATGGTGAACTTGCAGGGCCTTACTCAAAACGCTGAACAAATTATGATCAACTGGAAACAGCTGGTTGCCACGACATCTACGCAGAACCGGCCACATCCAGATATTTCCGTTCATTTCCCTGCGCACAACACACTGCAGGCAATTAAAACAGCCGATCTGAGCGAGGAAAATACGAACACACTGCGAAAACAACACATCCATCATCTCTAATAGAGCTCGTTACACATACCAAGACCACAACCTTCACAAAAGCAAGAGAACTTGTCATATATTTAACATTCATATAGGGAAACTATAACGCATATTCCTGTTGAAACTGTTTTTTTTGAGACCAGCTGAGACCATTAGAGATAGACAGGCCTAAGCAGGATAATAATTAGTAATTTCTGAGTTTTTATGTTAAAATTGTTAAATTCTCTTAGAAACTTAAAAAATGAACTTAGTTATTAATTTTTACACCACTTCAAGAATGTTTACTCGTCTTTCTGTCATTCTAAACATGTACGTCTTTCCTTTTTCTATGAAAACACAATAAATGGTTTCAATAAAAATCAAAAGAGTCCAGTGACTTTCGTTGAATGAATAAAAACAAATGTCTTCTTTTGTGTTTAGCAGATTATGCATAATCAAAAATCTTTATAATTCAGCATTTATTTGCTGCAAAAGAGAATGGTATCCACATTTCGTTGGTGAGTCAAAAAGTAAAATGTCTCTGTTGTGAATTTTTTCGAAAATGTGATGACGGCTCCTGATTCAGCGGAGTTGATTAAAGGGAATAGTGGAGTTTTTGAATTTGACGGCAGCACGTCTGGGGGCCACATGCCGTGAGCACGTAACTTTTTCGACTCATCACTGTCTTTTGTGTTCTTCTGTTCCACTCTGAACTCCCCAAAATTTCCCTCTCTTTTCATATAGCTGCCCATCGGCAAGCACTCGCCCTACTTCAAAGATCTTCTGTGTATGTTTTCTTAATCCTTGCTCTCCATGGAACCGTTGTTTTCTCTGCCGTTGCAGCCGGGGGTGTTCGGGGGGTTGGTATGGGCTCTGGCAGCTGTGGGCCTCTTAGAGTGCCACTCTGCCTCAGGCACCTTGTGGCCTGCTGCCACGCCAGCTTCATGTGGGCCGACTCCGACGAAGGGAAGCTGAATAAACACAAACTCTGTGTTTTAAGAGTTGGCTTTGCTATTTCAATGGGGAAAAAAGTGGCTGTCGTGTAGCAAAAGCAGGTGAGTAAATGAACTAGGACAAAATGACTTCCTGCTCCCAAAGGGAAGTTGCATGGGGCACAGAGGTCAACAGGGTCAGCGCTGTGTTTGTGGATATTATCTGCCGGGAGGCTCATGCTCCTGCATGGACCTCAGTGCGTGCTGATTTCTTGCAGCCTTTCGTGAACATGAACTTGAACTAGTATGTATCTTAACTGAAGTGCTCCTTTTTCTTATGAAATCCCTGATTGATAGCCTAGAAGTTACGCCTGGTGAGAATGGCTAATAGCCTGACTCCAGCATTGAAGCTCTGGGGATGTATTTTTTGTGGGTGATTTTTGAAGCTGACAGCCAGTTAGCTAAGGTCATCAAGTAACTTGGATCATAATTAATGAGTTAGCACAGGTGTGTTTTAACGGGTACTTTGCCATGTTCCCAGAACATCATGCTTGGTGAACCATACACTGCTTATTTCAGCCATTCAGTTGTTAAGTATGTTGTTTTTTTTTTTTTTTTTTTTTGTAAAGGTGTAGTCATGTTAAAGTGAAATGTCATTTCTTCTCCAGTAGTAGCAACAAGTGGAACTGCAATTTATTTATTTATTTTTTTGTCTGAGAGGCCCAAATGGGCAATGTTTATTTTCTTCCCCAATAGCTTTTATTTTTTTGCGATTTTGTGCTTGTGGCACAAAAATTACAGATCTGTCGATCTGGTCTATGTAAATAAATTTTTATGTTATTTCTTTAGTTCAAAAATAAATAAATAAAATTGAGTGTAAAATGAAATTTTTTTTTAATACATTTTATATTTAAACATTTGAAAACTACATGTCAAATCTTTCTTATGTAAAGGAAGAGTACATTCGCAGTGTGACTTAACTTGGTTTAAGTTCACTTTTGCGTTTGTATCATTTTGTGCAGATGCAAGTTGTAATATTCTGTGAATGTTGTGTAAATATCTGATTTTATACAGTTCTGTGAGTTCCTGTAATAGCAGAATGCTTCAGTTTTACAAAAAATGTTATTGCATTGATAGTATCTAGCATTATTTTATTTTTTTATCACATTTTTGTCAGCAGTATGCTTTACATTTTCATCTGATTTACAGTATTGTTGATGATCTAAACACTTTAAAAAATATATTTACACAGTCATTTTCATGATGTGATTATCTAAAATTAGTGCATTAAAGTCCTTACTGTTGATTCTGGTCATGTGACACTTGCTTTGAACCCCCCGCTATGCCAGCCTTTGAATGGATAAAAATAAGTAAGCAAATAAAGAAATGCTTTTCACATCTGCTGATCTGGAGCAGCAGACAAGTCGGTTGCATCCTCTGAAGTCTCAGTAGGTGGAATCCTTGTGATCGGCAAGAAAACAGCACAAGCAGTGTAGCAGTATGAGGCTGTGTGTGGCAGCTGAACCCCGTCTCCTGGGAATCTGGAGAGTCGCACACACATACCCACGCCACATGTGTCTGTCCTCTTAGGCAGCTGTGTTTTCAAAAGCTGTGGCCCCTGATGGGCATATGAAGTGTCCCCTGGTTCAACAGGGGCTTCGGCACAGTTTCACACGTCGTTCAAAAAAGTCAAGTGGAAGATGAGAAGCTCTCAGTGAAATTCATAATCTCTCCGGGGGTTGTGCACCATTCAGAATTGAACTGTGAATGCCTTTTAAATTTTTATTTAATTCCTGAATTTCAGTCGAGTTTAAATTGAGTTAGCAAACAGGATGCATTATTAGAGTTCAAATTTGAATGTATGGAAGTAGAATTAAAATGAGTTGAAATGTAAAGAAATTTAAACTAGAAAATTTAAATGTACCAAGACATGCTTTCTTATTAACAATTGACAATCCTTAAAAGATGGTTGGATGGATGGAGAGATAGATAGGTTCACACTAAAATTGCTAGTAAATTTCACAGTTGCAACAAACTGCAAATTATAGAATTAAATGTTGAAGCAGAGAGACTAAAGTATTATTTTTTCGTGAAACATATATTGTTTCATTTCTGTAGATCTACGGATGGATGAACTGATAAGATTGAAGACTTTGAATTCTGTTAAAAATAACCCTAATTTTGTCCTATTAGCACTGAAGACATTTGGAATTGAACTAAGCCAGCCATTTAAACTAAACTAGCTCATCTGAATGCCAAAAGGAGGGCAAATCGCCACCCCTTACCTAAACAATTACACCATCTTAATAAATCTGCTGTCTGGATGAGCTCCAGCACCTGGTATCCACTAAACAGAAGCGTGCGGCACATTCCATCCAAAAAGTTTCGTTCTCTTTCAATCCCACTCTTTCTCTCCATTTCTCTTTTTCGTTTTTCCCCCTTTCTCCCTCTCAATGGTATTTCAGGCTTCTGGTTGTGGGGGTAATGCTTCTTTAATGAGTATCTCTTTTTAATGCGTTCCCCTGCATCAGTGGCTCAGTGGAGGCTTGTGGCTGGTGCCGTGTGAATGAGCACGTTAATGTAGCATGTAATGGATCCCGAGAGAGCCTGGCATCAACTGGTGGAATGTTGGGATGGGAATCGCTCCCAGTGTCGTGGCCGAAAGTGAGGAACACGTCTTACAAGGTGGTACATGACCAATGGAAGTTGGCCCAGAGTGCCATGCTGCACGCTGACCGCACTCACTCCGAACGCGCTGTATGTCTTGGCACAGAAGCTTCGGTGTTCTCACCATTTTCACATGACGAGATCAAAGTTTCCACAGAAGTTCTTTGCACATGAAGCTGAGTGGGATTTCGGCACATACTTCACCTTCAATCCTTTGGAATTCCCAAATATCTATAGAGGAAATCAGGCTGCCAGCAGTTATTTATGCATAGAGAAAGCTGGATGTGTGGAGTCCCCTGCACCCTGTTAGTCAAGCTTAACTACGTAGTGGTGCATTTACAATGGTATAATGTCTAACAGTGCTATAAATCTACTCCCTGCCATTTCATGTCATTATCATCAATCAAATGTCCACGCAAAATGTATAGTTGAGCTGTTCACCCCAGCTTTGCCTCTTTTTTTGGTTTTGTGGAAAGCTGTAAAACCAAACTGATGTAAGAGCACAGTGGGCCGCATTGCTCCAGGGAAAAACACTTGTCCTTTCCAACCACCAGCTGAGGGCATCCTTTCCCATAGTTTGAGAACCCGTCAATTACTGAGAATCACTGTATCCTCTGGGAATAACGTTCTCATGGTGTAATGAAACCAGTTTAGAAAAACAAAATCTCAGGAACAGAGTATTGACAATAACAGTAGTAATTTTGTTCATTCATGTTGTATTCAGTAGATTTAAAACATGAATTCTTCAAAGGCTTTATTGCTGTGTTTGTGGTCTTCATGAAACAGACATGAGCACTGGATGAGAAGAGCTTTTTTTTTTTTTAAACAGAATTCTGTTAAACAGTATGGCAAGTGCTGTACATGCAAAAGCTTTCAATGTCAAAATATGTTTTCCCTTTTTGCTGATCTGGAGCTGAGTTGTTTTTTTGTTTTTTGTATGTGACTGCTGGGTTAGGTCTCAGTTCTACTTTTAGAAATGGTACATCCTTAGTTGCCAGGTAATACTGTACTGCAATTTAAATGACTGTTATCTATTTTATATTTATATTGTAAAATGTAATTCAATCCTGTGATGGCAAAGCTGAACTTTCAGCGGTCATTACTCCAGTCTTCAGGGTTTCATTACCTCTCATTATATTTTCAGGATTCTTTGATGATAAAGAAAGTTCAAAAGAACAGAATTTATTTAAATTAGAAATATTTTGTAACATTCTAGGCCAAAATGTTTGCACTGTCCCTTCTTCACTTGACTTTACTTTACTTTTCAGTATTGCAAAGTAAGCAGAACTGCAGAGTAAACCAAGAAAGTAGCTTTTAACAAATTGGAATAGACAAAAGAAAAATTTAACAAGTAAAGAATAACTTGAGATGGTAATATAATGAGCGTAAATTTAGTAATTGAGACAGACAAAGCCTCTCGTAATCTGGCAGACAGACACATAATGTTCCCCTAATGGGATGGGGACATTTTCATCCGGTAAATGATCAGATGTGTTGTTTATCAGTGTCATGTTGCGGTAAAAGCTCTCCCGGATTGTGTATTTTGTGCATTCTGTCAGAAAGTGCAGCTGTCTGGATTTTGCTTTGATCGCAGTAGTGAAACTGGACACAACCATTCCTTCCGAAGCCGCCACGTTGTTCTTTGTCAGACCGTTTCTATAGCAATGTTGTGTCCACTCAGTCTTAGTTAGTTGTTTATCTTTCACTATGTACACAGTGTAGTGTCTTTTTAGGGTCAGACAGCATTGTATTTTGTGCTTGTGCTTTGTTGTTGTGTGTGAGTGCTGATTGGGTTTAATTAGTCTGACAGTATTGTTCTGGTCTAGAGGATCAGTTTGATGGGGGTTATTAGAAGAGTTGTTGAGATGTTTATCTCGGTTTTTCTCAATCTCTTCTCTCTCTTTAAATAACTATGTATTCCTCACTGTAAGTTGGGGAGTCGTGGCCTAATGGTTATTCGAGTCGGACTCCCAATCGAAAGGTTGTGAGTTCGAGTCCCGGGCCGGCAGGAATTGTGGGTGGGGGGAGTGCATGTACAGTTCTCTCTCCACCTTCAATACCACGGCTTAGGTGCCCTTGAGCAAGGCATCGAATCCCCAACTGCTCCCCGGGCGCCGCAGCATAATATGGCTGCCCACTGCTCCGGGTGTGTGCTCACAGTGTGTGTGTGTGTTCACTGCTCTGTGTGTGTGCATTTCGGATGGGTTAAATGCAGAGCACAAATTCTGAGAATGGATCACCATACTTGGCTGAATGTCACGTCACTGTCACTTTCACTTTCACTTACAGTGTTGAGAGGGAGATTTAAGAAAACAGCCTGGCTTTCTGAGGGCTCCAGAACGAATATCAATAGAAAGAACATATACCTTCATCTTTTCCTCCTCATCTCCCCCTGCTCTGGAGAGATGAACAGGGCAGCGTGCGATCGGCTTACCTGAGAGAGATGGATGAGGTGACGAGGGAGTGGAGGGAGGCAGCCGAGAAAGAGGAGTAGAGACGACCTCCCAGGAGAGAGACGGATGGAGAGATTTGGACTGAAGGATGATGGTGGAGGAGGGGCCCACTTACACCTCTCTTAAGTGCGATGATTACGTTAAAACACCATCGGGCTTGCTAAAGTTTCACATCATCAGCTTGACAAGATCAGAGAAATGTGAATCGCGGCATGCTCATCTGTCAGTTGTTGGATGTTTTCAGGAGACAATCCCCCTCTACCGCAAAGACGCACCTTTATTTTCCTCCGTCGTAAATGATCAGTGGTGGACGAAGTACACAAATCCAGTACTTGAGTAAAAGTACAGATACGTATAATAAAATATTACTCCAGTAAGAGTAAAAGTACTCCTTTTTCAATTTTACTCAAGTGAAAGTACAAAAGTACTTGATTTTTTATGTACTTAAGTAAAAAAGTACTGAAATTTTATATAGGTTACTTAATACATTTTTATATTCGCACATATTTTTAATAATCCTACTGCTCAAAATACCTGGGATTTTTTCCAAAATAACCACCATATGGAGTCAAGATATATTTTTGTTGTTGATATGGACTACGCTGATGATAGTGATGTTAACTGTGAAAGCTTACACTGTGATGTACATGAGAGAAAACAGAGATGACCATCTGATTTTCACCAGTAAGAACAAAGTATTTTAAAGTTTGTTGTTTTACAGAACATCACAGTTAGGACTATATATGACATGATAATAAGTCCTGAAGTTAGGAAGAACATTTTAAAGGAAAACATAATTATATTTTCATAATGATGAAAATATAATTACTTTTTATATAATTACCACTTTTTATATCACGGAAATTCATCCCCCACACTTTTTCGGTCAAGTGTGTTCGCACAGAGGTTTTCAAGAGTTGGTGTGAATAAATATAGATTTAAACCCAAAGAGACGGGATAGTCTGCACATGATTTGATATTTTATTCGGACCCAGAATACAGCGAGATGAACATCACAGAGCGCTAAACTCTCCTGCAGTGTTTGTTTCATTCATACTCGAAGCCGGAGGGCGCTCTCGCGCAGAAAGTCATATCAGGAAATTCCTAATATGGGCAAAAGCGTCCAGCTATCGCTGTATGAAAACAGTTTTTACACAGAAAAAAAAGGCCAGAAACTTTTGGAAACACGAAGACATTAAACATATGATTGCAACAATATATGGTTTTTCAAGTCATCTTCAGCAGGTGATAAATAAAGTATGAACAATGCAGTGCTAATTGACCATTTTGTAGTATATAAACAAATCATTATTATTTGTTATTGTCCAGCAGTTATAAATTTCTAAGCCAATTAAAAGTTAGAAATTTGAGAAAAATTTAAGTTGCCTATTGTATCCACTACCAGTCAACAGTTTTTGAACAGTATGCTTGTTAATATTTTTTAAAGAAGTCTCTTCTGTTCACCAAGTCTGCATTTATTTGATCCAAAGTACAGCAAAACAGAAAAATTGTAAAATATTTTTACTAACCTATTTATATTAACTGGTTTTTATTTGGATATATTTCAAGATGTAATTTGCTGAAATTTCAAAGTTGAATTTTAAGCATCAATACTCCAGTCAGACAATCCTTCAGAAATAATAAAAAAATAAGGTTTCTTTGATGAATAGAAAGTTCAGAAGAACAGCATTTATTTTGAAATAGAAATCTGGAATAATCTGAAATAGAAAATTATGTCTTTATCATCACTTTTGATCAATTTAAAGTGAAGTGACGTGACAGCCAAGTATGGTGACCCATACTCAGAATTCGTGCACTGTATTTAACCCATCCAAAGTGCACACACACAGCAGTGAACACACACACACCGAGAACACACACCTGGAGCAGTGGGCATCATTTATGCTGCGGCGCCTGGGGAGCAGTTGGGGGTTTGGTGTCTTGCTCAAGGGCACCTTAGTCATGGTGTTGGCGGCCTGAGACTCGAACCCACAAAAGAGTCCATGCTAAGTAGAAGTGTTCATTTCTATATTTTATTTTCCAAAAAACAAAAATTATATTGACTGTAAGCTTTTGAATGATATAGTGTACAATGTTGCAAAAGCTTTTTATTTCTCATAAATGCTAGTTTTTGGATCCTTATATTCAGAACAGCTGCAATCCATAGACAGCAGGCTGCAATCGGATCATTCTAATTCGTAAACGAATCGTTTGGTGCGATTTGCGATCCGATTTAAGTTTACTTTGAAAAGACTCAGTTCGTTCATGATGAATCAAACACCTCTTCTGCGTGTCGGAGCACGTGATATATTATAGGCACATTAGGCAGTAACGATATGTTTTATGGAATGTAGTGAAGTAAAAATACGATTTTATGCTTTGGAATGTAGTGAAGTAAAAGTAAAAGTTACTCAAAATAAAACTACTCCAGTAAAGTACAGATACTTGAAAAATGTACTTAAGTACAGTAACGAAGTAAAGCTACTCCGTTACTGTCCACCACTGTAAATGATAAATGAAGAAAATATTTCCTGTTAACCTATGATTAAATGCTCAAGGAGACGGATCTCTCATCATTTGCACCATACTTTCAGTTTTCCTGATGAAAACACAAGCTATGACCATACTCACTTGTTCCATTTGTTTCTGTGGCAGATTTCAGAATTGTGCAAATATGTTTTTATAATGTTTATTTAGTAAGTTTTCCTAATATCTTTCTGTCAGTGAAGTGCTGTTCATCTCGCCTTCCAGGGAAAGTCGTCAGAGCTTCGTAGATCTCCGCCATTTCCTTATGTTAATCATGTTTAGATGTGATGAAGAACAAACTCCTTTTGCTGTCTTGGATTTGCATTATTTTTAATGATTTGTCCAAGTTTATAAAAGTCATTGTCTTCTGTTGGCTAATATTTGGCAAGTTATTGTTTCTTGGGATCTAGTTCCTTGCTTTAAAAAAAACTTGCATTTAGAGGTGCATTAAGGTCATCATACCTGGTCAGGTTTTATACTGTGGGAAATAACTGTCAAAAGTTTTCTGTAAATGTTAAGAGGGTAAAAATATTTGTAGCTCAGTGTGAAAATTATCTGGACAGAAAAAAAAACCTTTAGTTTAGGACTGGTTACAGTATAACTATTAACTATTTTTAACTACTACTTTTGCCTCAATAAATGACTAATTTGCTGCTTATTAATAGCTAGTAAGGTATGGTGTAGGATTAAGGGATTTAAAATATAGTCATGCAGAATAAGGCATTAATATGTGCTTTATAAGTACTAATAAACAGCCAATATACTAGTAATGCTAATGAGCTACTACATTATAGTGAGAACTGCTCCCTAAACTATAGAATACCGATTTATTTTATTATTTTATTTTATGTTTTTTGAAAGAAATCTCTAAGGCTATATTTATTTGAGCTAAAATACAGTAAATCATTTATATTATGAAATATCACCATTAAAAATTGCTGTTCTATTTAAATATATTAAAATATAATTTTGTCAAAGTTGTCAGCAGGCATTACTCCAGTCTTCAGTGTCACGTGATCACTCAGTAATCTCTCTTATATGTTTATATGATGCTCAAGAAGCATTCAAAAGTTTGAAAGAACATAATTTATTAGAAATAGTGAAGACATTTATAAAAAAAAATAAAAAAGGAAATAACAACCTATCACTTTTGATAAAATCTTTCTGACCTAATAAATGCTTGTGAACAGGGTCATCATTTAGAATTTTATCTTTTCAACTTTTCCTTCAAAAATTTCAAAAATGACTAGGATACATTAGTTAGTGTTATGACGGAAGCCAAATTTAAAATGAGTAATAAACGCTGTCCTCCAGTACTTTTGCAAAAGCAGTAGCTGATAATACATCTCAACCAGAGACAGGAAACAGGTGATGTTATTAGTCCAACACAACCCTTCTCAACAGCATAACCCACACCTAAAAACTAAAAAATGATTTTACTGTCATGATGGCAGGTTGGTCATGGTTCTGTGCAGTCTCAGAGATGAAAGACTGCAGGTGCCCCTGTGCCTCAGCCCAGCTTTAATATTTATTTAAGATGCATTTAATTCCTCCACATTTGCTCTCTAACTTTACACAAAACCTCAGTCATTTATCATCGTTTATGGATTTTGTAATTGTTTATCAATAAAATGGACCTATTGGCAGAGTGGTTTGTGGCGTGGCCTGCTGTGCATGTGTATGCTCTTTCTTTTTCTTCTTTCTCTCTGACGTTTGGCTTGCATGTTGATGAATGCTCTGAGGAGAACGGTTCCTACAGGTCCAGACAACAGAACCAATCACTCTGGACTGTAAACATGGAACTGCAAGCCAAACACAGTCCACTAACTCAGCACTTGACAAAGTCTTTCAGCAGCATCATACACTGCAATAGCAAACATCTGTCCAGCCCACTTAACCAAGGCCAAGTAAGTCTTGACATATTCCCAACTAATAGTGTAGATTTGGCCTCTGAGGCTGAGCTTAGTTTTCTGCATAAAGAGGCTTAATGTGGACCAGTATTTGTGACCATTTTTATGGTCAATTTTGATGGTTTTTATTTTTATTTTTACCTTTAATGATGTTCTTGCTTATATTTGATGGTCATATGCTCCTTTGGCAGAGGGGGAGAGACATATTAGAGATTAGAGACTACTGTACTGTAGTCAATTTGGGTGGAAATAAAAGGATTTCAAAAAGGGAGTGGATATATTTTATGAAGTGGCAGCAGATGGCTCCTCTAGGCCTGCTTGTGACCATGCATCAAGTTCACAAGAATTTTTCACTAACAGTGCAGTCAGAGAGAAGACTACCTGACTCACTGTACTGGTATGCAGGGTGACCAGATTGTTTAAGTTTCAAACCAGAGCAAAAAAAAAGTTTCATTTGTGTAAGATTTGGTGAATTTACTATTGCTCTAAAATGTGATGAATAAGTGTTAACACTTTACTGGCAGTGTGTTTGGGATGACAGAGCTGCAAGTAAGTGTTTGAAGTTGTTGTGGCAATGATATATCGCAAGCTGATTCGCTGAAAAAAAAAATCCTCTGAAAAGAATATATCAGCAAATCAAATGTTCTGTCAAATCATGCTATAAATATAAAACTGAAAAGGTTATAATCATTCTTATTGCATTATACTTGGAAAAGCAACACCACAGCTATAACGATAACTATACAGTGGTATAATTTTCAGAATCTTTTTTTCCCAGCTGATTAGCACAAAAAAAAAACATTGACTGCTAATCAGAATCCACCGACTTTAAAAAGCTTGAGTATTTAAAGTGGCAGAAGAACGTTATTGTCCGTTGGCGTGGACGCTCATGTAGTTACTGATATAGTAATACTTATTGTTCTTAGTGTGAATGGGCCTTAACGCAGTAATGGATCTAAAAAAATTGACAGATTCTTTATGATCTTTATGGTTGACTCATTAAAAAAAGAAATGATTCATAATAGTCATTTTTTTCTGCAATTTGGACATTATTACTGTGTTAGTCACTGAATGCAGAAAATTAACATTAGCACCCACAATATGATATCTAACAAAAGGTTTCCAAGAAAAGAAAGTCACAAGTGTTTTTTTTTTTTGGTTAGAGTCTCAAGAGAAAGTCAGTCTAATCAGATGTTTTGAAATGAACTGCTCTGGAATCCCAGAGAGCTTCTCTCTCACCTGACAACAAGCTGTCCATCATAGTTTGTGTTGCCTCTCTCTGAGAATACAGAGCAAAGAATAACAAAGGAATAAAGGATAAGTCATAACAGAAACCAGAACTAAACTCTCTTTGTTCTTTGCACTTTTTTCATTCACGAAGAGTGCGGGTGGGTTCTTGACTGTTTACGAGTCTTTGTTGTCAGGGACAACGAGGCCAGTGGCCGACAGATCTCACTGACATTAACCCAGGCAGAAATGCCAGCCATAAAGTCTCCAAACATAACAAACCAAGCAGAAACAGCTGTACCGCACTCTTACATCCTCTTTGCCTAGGTCCAGAAACATCACTAACGCACTTCTGACCATTACAGAGTCTGCGTAAACCAACCACAGCCCGAAGAACCTCCTAATGAACTGTGCGAGCCAAACTCAAGACAGTCGACACGTTTTTAGAGACCCTAGTCCAAAAAGACCATCATATGATGAGAACGGTGGGTTCAAGGAAGTGTTTGAGTCTCAATTGAACTGTTTTGGTGATTTGTTTTTAATTAGGCATTTATTCAACATGACATTTTTTCCTCTTTGACTAGTTGCAAAGTCATTTTGAAACCCTAGTGAGTGTAACAGTTTTCCATTTAACAGCATGCATGCTGAATTAGTCCAGTCATCCATCCATGGCCCATTGCATCTAGCCTCATCTTCTGTACAACATTAGGTGTTTCTAAGGTGAAAGATGTTGCAAGGCCAGATTTGTTCACTTGGGTGAGATAGTATATGAAGCAATGCTTGTCAACAGATTCGTCACTTTTAGATTAAGCATCTGCTAAGCAACCATGCAACCAATAAAATGTTCTCTTCTTGTTGGTCGGCGCAATGTGTAGTCTTGACAGAGACCAGACCTTTCTGGCTTTCTTTGAACAATAGTAAAGGACTGTCCAATAAAGTCATGAATGTTGCTGGTGTCTTGAAGTAGGGTGGAGTGCACGCAAGAGATGGAGACAGGCCACTTTTTAGAGCTCTTTACGACCCCCTGGAGACCCTTGATTATGCCGTGCCAGGGCAGAGGGCATCCAGAGAGCAAACCCAGGCCCTTTCCCAAACCTCAAAGGTTCAGCCCTACTGCAGTTACATGACTTCAGTGAGCATGGCCATCATCGCAAATCCTCAGTCATGTATCCTGGATTGTGTTTGTATTTAGGACAAACAAACCACACATACAATACTAACCTATAGACCACAACAGTGACAAGCTTCTTTTTCAGTGGCTTTCTTTCCAAGTATATTTCCCATATACAACCCGAATTCCGGAAAAGTTGGGACGTTTTTTTAATTTTAATAAAATGAAAACTAAAAGACTTTCAAATCACATGAGCCAATATTTTATTCACAATAGAACATAGATAACATAGCAAATGTTTAAACTGAGAAAGTTTACAATTTTATGCACAAAATGAGCTCATTTCAATTTTGATTTCTGCTACAGGTCTCAAAATAGTTGGGACGGGGCATGTTTACCATGGTGTAGCATCTCCTTTTCTTTTCAAAACAGTTTGAAGACGTCTGGGCATTGAGGCTATGAGTTGCTGGAGTTTTGCTGTTGGAATTTGGTCCCATTCTTGCCTTATATAGATTTCCAGCTGCTGAAGAGTTCGTGGTCGTCTTTGACGTATTTTTCGTTTAATGATGCGCCAAATGTTCTCTATAGGTGAAAGATCTGGACTGCAGGCAGGCCAGGTTAGCACCCGGACTCTTCTACGATGAAGCCATGCTGTTGTTATAGCTGCAGTATGTGGTTTAGCATTGTCCTGCTGAAATAAACAAGGCCTTCCCTGAAATCGACGTTGTTTGGAGGGAAGCATATGTTGCTCTAAAACCTTTATATACCTTTCAGCATTCACAGAGCCTTCCAAAACATGCAAGCTGCCCATACCGTATGCACTTATGCACCCCCATACCATCAGAGATGCTGGCTTTTGAACTGAACGCTGATAACATGCTGGAAGGTCTCCCTCCTCTTTAGCCCGGAGGACACGGCGTCCGTGATTTCCAACAAGAATGTCAAATTTGGACTCGTCTGACCATAAAACACTATTCCACTTTGAAATAGTCCATTTTAAATGAGCCTTGGCCCACAGGACACGACGGCGCTTCTGGACCATGTTCACATATGGCTTCCTTTTTGCATGATAGAGCTTTAGTTGGCATCTGCTGATGGCACGGCGGATTGTGTTTACCGACAGTGGTTTCTGAAAGTATTCCTGGGCCCATTTAGTAATGTCATTGACACAATCATGCCGATGAGTGATGCAGTGTCGTCTGAGAGCCCGAAGACCACGGGCATCCAATAAAGGTCTCCGGCCTTGTCCCTTACGCACAGAGATTTCTCCAGTTTCTCTGAATCTTTTGATGATGTTATGCACTGTAGATGATGAGATTTGCAAAGCCTTTGCAATTTGACGTTGAGGAACATTGTTTTTAAAGTTTTCCACAATTTTTTTACGCAGTCTTTCACAGATTGGAGAGCCTCTGCCCATCTTTACTTCTGAGAGACTCTGCTTCTCTAAGACAAAGCTTTTATAGCTAATCATGTTACAGACCTGATATCAATTAACCTAATTAATCACTAGATGTTCTCCCAGCTGAATCTTTTCAAAACTGCTTGCTTTTTTAGCCATTTGTTGCCCCCGTGCCAACTTTTTTGAGACCTGTAGCAGGCATTAAATTTTAAATGAGCTAATTAAGTGGATAAAATTGTAAAATTTCTCAGTTTAAACATTTGCTACGTTATCTATGTTTTATTGTGAATAAAATATTGGCTCATGTGATTTGAAATTCCTTTAGTTTTAATTTGATTAAAATTTAAAAAACGTCCCAACTTTTCCGGAATTCGGGTTGTATATATATATATATATATATATATATATATAATTTTTTTTTTTATCTTGAACTAAATCAGATGATTCGCAGCATACATAAAACTACAAAGGTACCAAAATTAATGAGCCAAAATAACTGCAAAAATTAATCAGTTAACCAAAATGATCTACCAGTCTGTCAAGTATTAGTAAAAGTAATATATAAGTGGGAGTTCACTGCTCAGCTATTTTGGCACCATTTCAACAATTTCAGTGGTAACGGTGAATACTTCTCTGTTTGGCAATTAAGTGCCATTTCTAAACACTTAATCTGAAGTTGTGGTTTTCACAAAGCCATTTAGCAAACTCAAAGCTTATGGCAGGTCTGACCGGAAAGTTTTGTTCATGTTAAAAATCAATTTCTTTTCTTAACTTTTGAATCTGCACTATTGCATTTCATTTTAATGTAAGTAACTGTAGCTGTGCTGCTTCATGCATCCTGATGCTATAAAATCTGTGAGAGCAGATTTCAGAGAGCTTGCTTCCTTCTGTGTTTATAAACAGATGTCAATGTCATCTCTTACAGCTTGTGACAGTTTAGACAGCAGAGAACAGCCAAGAACAGACTGAGTGTTAATTGAAGGAGGACTATATTACTGTGTCCAAAAGTAAAAGACCATCCTGCCTGACTGAAGTAAGTGATTACATTCAACATTTACTGGCAAACCCAATCTGAGTCTTATGCACTCTTTCCACGCACCACCTCAGTTGTTTCATAGAAGCTCTGAAACACTAATAACTTGACTGTTTAGTTAAAAAAAAGACATAACTATCCTGTTACAGGGAGCTAGAGAGGAAGAGAAAGGAATGGGAAGGAGGAAGGTAGGATACGGAGAGAGTTAGCGAAGGGAAAAAAGGGTGTTTGTCAGGAAATTTATTCCACATGTAGTCGTGCAGGACTGTGCAGTCACGCGGAGTGCACCCCATTGAGCTGCGGTGGTCAGGGAACCCTGCTATTAATCTGAAGAGGTGACGGGTCGAACCACTTCCGTATCAGGGGGCGAGTGTGAGGTCCATAACAGAAGCAGGGAAAGGGAGCATTCTGGATATGCTCACCACCAACATGAGAGAGAAAAAAAACCTTTATATATATATATATATATATATATATATATTGATCTAAAACAGGAAAATTGAGTATAGAGTGATGTAGAGGGAAAATTGGTTACGTTAATACTTAGTGGGTGAGTTCCTGAATTGGGATGGACAGAAACTTTACATGAAAAGCTCATCATTGCCATGATATAGTTTTATGATGTCAGGTTATTTTACTTAATCTACACTGAAAAAAGAAAAGGAGAAGAAAAATAATCAGTATTTTTGCCATGTTTTCAAGTACAAATATGAACACATTCCTAAAACAAGACACATTTAAGTTGTATGAAATGCTAAGATTGTGTAAGATACTTCAGTAATCTATCTTAAAATGTATTTATTGTTATTATTATTATTATTTACTATTATTATTTACTTAGTATTTCTGTCTTAAAGTATTTGTACAAATATCTAAAAATTAGTTTTTCTTGTTTTAAGCAAAAGCTAACACAATTTTAATATTCAGAAAACAACAGTTAATATCTTAAATTAACTTGCTTCTCAAGTGAATGCACTGTATGGTGATTTAAGAATGTGTGTGTGTATATATATATATATATATATATATATATATATATATAATGGAGGACAAGACAAAAATTCTAAGTAAGAAAATCTTTTTTTGGATAAATTTGCCAGTTTTGCTAATAAAACAAAATTGAGTTATTTTAAGTTTATTCTTAAAATAAGAAAACTATTTTCCAATTTTGCTACAAATTAATCTTGTTTTAAGAATGTTTGGACATTTTGAGCTTTTTTTTGTTTTAGTTTTTTTTGCCTGTGAAAGTACTTTTTAGATTTTAATAGAAATAAGTGAAAGGAGCTTGTGCCTTTGAAGAGAGTCTGTGTATTTGTGAACTTTAGCATTTGACAAAAACAGGGCATTGCAGCATCACAGCACAAGCAGACGAACATTTTAAGCCAGAAAGAAGAAAAAGATAAAAGCAAGCACACACTTCTGACAGAATGCAGCGATAGTCGGGCGGAAATGCTTTACGACTGGGAGTCATTCGTTTGGTTAGTGTCTCTGGCATGCAAACCGCAGAAGCAGGGCCTTTTACAGGACAAGAAACATGTTCACTGCTACAGACACACACACACACACGTGCTCATAACCCCCATTACTATGGTCCATGCTTAAAAACACATTCAACTTCAAACACATTTCACTGAGTTTTTAATGAGATATTTATCTTGATGGTGATCTTGGATTTTAAGAATGGCACATATTTCAGGGGTCACCGTGATGTCATCCACACGTCCAGACAGAAGATGGTGGTGATTGGGTGAAAGAGTCAGCTCGCAGGTGCTCTGCTTATCCAATCAGGCGCTGTGAAGCTGAATTATGTGAAATTTTCGAATCAATCATAAAATCTTGTGCGTTTCTCTTTGGACACCTACGGGGTCAACAGCGGCTTGGCTTTTGGCCATTGAGAAGAAAGCTGGAAAAGTACTTTTGTGTGATTATGAAGTCATTGCATAGAACCGTATCATCAGATCTTGAACGTAGTTCATCTGGATTTGCTGAATGAGAGACATGCACGTTTTTGATCATTTTAACAATTGATCAAATATTAATCAAAATGTATGGCCTTATTTTGCATTAGAGGAAAAAAGTGTCTTTTTAACCCGAAGAGCTGCGTTTGGCCAGGCCGAGCAGATCTGTATTTAATTTAGAATTCCTCTGTGCTACAGACAATACAAGGGAAAAAAAGGCTACAGGCAAATGTTTGAGTGAGCAACATTCTCGTTTCTAGTATGCCATTAACCCACTTTATCAGAGCCCAATGGGAGAGCTGAAAACTGTTTTTTGTTTAATAGGAGATCATCCGGCTGTAAACACACAGCGCAGTATTTGCCTAGACAGCTGTGAGTGGAACTGCTGTGTTATTTATAACTGTGCTGGAATTCATTGAGATTAATTAGACATTTATACACTGAATCAGATATTAGCAGATAAATTCTCTTTATGATTGGGCATTTCCAGTATTCACTATTACTGACTGTTATAATATTGTGAAATGTACTTCCTGTAATGTCAAAGATGAATATTCATCAGCCAATACCCCAGTCTTCAGTGTCACATGATCATTAAGAAATCCTTTAAAAATGAAAAACACATTTCTTAGTCATATTTCTTATTATCAATTCTGAAACAGTTGTGCTGTAGTTGTTCTTTGCTGAACAGAAAATTCACAAGAACACCATTTATTTAAAACTGAAATCTGTCAAAGTGAAGTAATATTATCAATGTCTTTTGCATATCCATGCTGAATCAAAGTATTTAAAAAAAAATAAAAAAGTGTTACTTTTAAGAGGCTGTCTCAAAATGGGTAATAGTTTGTATTTTTAGGCTCAGAGCATAGAGTTGCCAGCACCAGTGGAGTAAAATAAGTAAAAAAAAAGTTTTTTTTTTTTTTAGAGAAAAACAGGAAACTATTTTTCTATTACATATTCCAATTGGGAATTAAATACATTTGTGGTTGGTGACAATTGACCACATAAATGAAAATAATTTTATTCTAACACTAAAGTGTTGCATACAGTTAAACATAACCATTTGTCTAACCTCGCAACAACCAATAAAAGGTAAATGTGTTTCACATCCATCTTTTGCGATCTGTCTCCCATTCTAAACTTTAATGATTTAAATCCAATAGCTGAAATCCTGACGCATTCTCAGATGTCTGGGTGTAAAATACAGCACTTTTCATACTGATTTAATATGAAAGCCAATTTTATTCCCTTAAATACAGAATGATTCTGCTGTATTCAGGGTGGCTGTAACAACCCAAGGTCGAAGGTTGTCCAGGACACACACTCGAAGACTCAGTCTTACAGATGCTGTGTCGTGCATCACTTTTTCTCTTTCACACTGTCTGTAATGTTATCCAGGACAACTGCATATATCAGAGTTTGATGCCTTCCAGACGCAACACTAATGTGTGCTCCCTCAGCCAGCGTAATGAAACCAGCAGCAGGCTGAAACGATATTTATAGGAAGTGTAGATAGATTTCACATCTGGAAATGAAAACCCAGCCCTAGATAGTATATGCTAGTTATTGATACAGTAGATGTTGAATTGATAATTAACTTGGTTTTGGGTGTGCTATATCATCCAAAAAAAAGAAGCTTGAGAACCTGAACGAAAAGTATCAGTGATTAATTTATTCACAATACTTTTTGTTTAGGCAGGAGGGGAGTACTTCTGATTCACAAATAACTCACACTGACCTCTGTGGCTGTCTTTTGCTCAATTGAATCACTCTGTCAGTAGCTGTGCGGTTCCAAAGAGGCCAGACTATTCTCATCATTTCCCTCAACTGCCGTTCCCTCGGCCCTGACCCATGCAAACAAGTCTGAATCACAGGGACCTAATTAAGTCCCCCCTTTTTTTTCTTCTTCACTGCTTCCCTCTGTTTTGGCATAAAGAAAACAATTGCATGCATTAGAGTTTTCCCTTTCATCAGTCCAAACACCCTGGAATGTGACCCCCATTAAATTCATTTCAATTACACTCAGCATCAGCAAGCATTCAGGAGGAATATGTGTAATTTCACAGAGTGGATGTGTGTCTGACAGGTTTCTCTGAGTGGAAAATAAGCACCTCAGGCCAACCGACGTTCAGTGACTGTTGTTTTAATCAGCACTCGCTCGGTATGACTGTGTCCTAAACTGTTGGACTTACTTGACAACATATTGGATGTAAAAACTAACATTTTTGCAAGAACAGTTTCTGAATAGATTTTTGACACTAGTTTTGCTATACTAAGAAACCTAAGTTTTGCCGAGTCCTTTGGGTCGAAATGCAGCCAAAGTGAAACGGTGAAGGTACGACTAGTTTATTTTCCTGAATATTTGTGTCTCCCTTAATCTACTGTGGTCTTAGCTCAAACTCAGGTAGCCTGTACATAAAACCCAACAGTCCATAACTATGCTAATCTGAACGCTTCACTGGTTTTTAATGAAGCCCATTAAACATGTGTTCTGGGGGTCCTTCAGCACGGTGTTTTAGGGCCTAGCAGCAGGGGGTTTAGTGGCTGATGTGTCCCCAGGCAGCCACGTTGATCAACACAGCAGTTTTATGGGACTGGAGTTTTAGAGAGTGTACAGAAGAAAGACGTGTCGGCCGTAGCGGTGAAGCTGTAAATTGTGACATCCCATTGGTTCAATGAGGGTGATCAAATGCAATAGCAACACTGCATAAAATGATTTACTTGTTCTGTATTTTTGTCTTGTATTCATTACATTACAAAAATTGAAGCATTCTTAAAACAAGATAAATTCACTTGAAAAGAAAAATGACTTAAGATATAAAGTGATTGTTTGCCTCTAAAACTTTCAGTGGGATAAGAAAAATAATCTTGTTTTCCCTTTGAATTTAAATGCATTTTTATTCTTTCATTTCTATTATTTTACAGAAAACAAGACTTGACATCTGAAATCATTTTGTTTATCAAGTAATTGTTTCTTGATTAAAAAAAAACAATGTATTGGATGTAATATTTGTATAATACTTTAATAATATTTGTACTGGAAAACAAGGCAAAACTAAAACCTCACCTTTTCAATGAAGGTAAGAAAAATGTGGACACACATGAAATAGAGTAGCAGACATCTGAGAAGAACCAAAAGAAACTTGAAGCATAAGAAAATGAAAAGCCATTATTTTTTTCATCCTCACGCTGTAACTTTGACTTTCTTTCAAATTTTTAAAGAATGTGAATCAAAACGGGTGCCCCAGGCTTCAAAATGACAAAAAAGCGCCATAAACGTGTTATAAAAGTGGTCTGTGGCTTATGGAAGAAATTTATACAGATTTGGAAAGACATGAGGGTGAGTAAATAATGACAGAATTTTTATTTTGGGCTGAATTAATCCTTTAAGCATTGCAATATGTCTGCTGAATCAGTGCATATGCGCTTGGGAGTCAGATCTGTGCTGCCAACTGAAAAGATTAATGACTTTCAACCCAAGGTGTGAGGTACTTGCTTTGTTTTGACAAGAGTTGTGAATAATTGTGATAAATCAAATTATGCGTTCAAAACTTGTATCACCCAGTGTAAATGATCCATGCTTTCCACAGGAGGATTTTTCCAGGGAATAAATGAACTTTTAATAGCTGGCCTCTAGATGGCTCTGCACTAAGCGTAACTGAGTTCCAATAGTTCAGGATCAATGTAGAATAAACACCCCCAATAACTGTGGAAGGATTGAGAGTTTGAGGATCTAATGAGAGCATCTGTGTTCTCTTTTCCTTTTTTAAAAAGCCATGGATATTAAGTTAAGAGAATAGATCTTTTCATTGAATGCAGAGAGAGGAACTGATTTGAATGACTCTTGTAAATTATGCTTAATTAAGGTCAATTAGTCTCAACATGCATGACGCAGGATTCTAATTGCTGAAAATTCACCTGTAAATGTTTTCGGATAATAATGATCTGTGAAAAAGTAGGACGAAAGCAAATGGCCAAACATGACAAACCTATTACTGTAGCTTACATGTTACTCATGAGAACTGCAAAGGAGGAAACAAGCAAGAGAACGAAAGAATGAAGGGCAAAGTGAGGGTATTCTAGGAGCATTTAGAGCCATTGGCCGTAATCATATAATTGTAGGATATCCTTTCTCTGAGCTCTACTGGCCTAGTGGATTGCGGGCCTCTTAATGACCCTTGACCTTTGTGATCCCTTGACCTTGAAAACGGGAGTTGAGGGAAACAGATTGGAGAAGATGTCAAATCTGCAGCATTTATCCATCAGTACTGCATTTAACTCTGGAGCGAGGTGGTTACGACCAGATGCATGCTGGAGTGCTTGTGTTGTAGTGTGTGGATGTGAATCTGTTTCAGGGTTATCGGTCAAGTTTGGGTGAAACTGTCCCCGAATGAACTTATAGTATTTTGTTTGAACTTTTACTAGGTCATGTGATTTATATTATTATGTATACAGTATCTCACATAGTATGTGTTACTGTAAGGTGGCCAGATTTCTACAATGGAAGTGACATATTCTTAGTGAAAATCTCACTTGTGAATTGAATCTGTGAAGTAAAACAAGCAAAAAAACTAAAAAACCCTAGACCAATACACATTTGTATATTTTTGTTAAATAATTACTATACTGCTATTGTAATTAATAATTATAAAGCTTACGGATCAAACTGATCCTTGCTACATTCAACCAAATATCATACTATAAAATAAATTAAATAGTAAATATTGCATATACCATAGCAGATCAAAACAATACTACTGTATATAAAATGTGAATGTATTTAACATTTTCTAATTCTGTTTAATATTTTCATTTTCACGAACTGTGAGTATGTGGCATTGTTTGCGGTAACATCATTTAGACGCTTCAGCTCTAGCTTTAATACTTGTACCCTTAGCAAAATGCTTTGTCATGTATTATCCAATATATGAACTCTTTTAAGAGTTGTTTTGGTTAGACATTGTCTGCCAAGAACATAAACATAAAACCAAATAAATGCAAGTGCTTTAATAAACCTAGTTCTTCGTCAAAGATCATTGGATCTGGCAACTTTGTGTTCCCTGCTCCCATCCTAATGTGATGGAAATATTTGGGGAGATTCCGAGAACTTTCCTACATCCATTCACCCAATCCTATGATCTGGGAATCCAAGCGAAATTGCAGGATGCTGTTTCACAGATGGAAATAAAGTGCAGAACTGTGAAGGGCAGATGCAAATTGAGAGTCTTAAACCACCCTGAGTGTAGTCCTTGTTCACTTTCATGCTCATGATGTGAAACAATTAGCAATACTGCATGTGACAGTGAAGTGTTTGTATTGAAATGAACATAGGTTGGTTTAGAGCTGGCACTCATGGGAATATTCTGTGTATTGTTTTTACTGCTTTGTTAAAAGCTTTTTGGTGTTTCTGAATGAAGCAAACCAGCTCTTCGTGTTTTCAATCCAGCTTAATGCATTCTACAATTCTCTTTTTTCTTTTGCGCATTCCTCGTTCTTAAACCAGTCTCCACAGAAAATCTCAATGCATTGGAAATTTTAAATAACCAGAGTACCTAGAACTGCTCTATTGAATGTTCTAAGAAACCATTGTATCTAACTGCACAGAATTCTTTAATTTAATTTACTGTTTTTATTTGCAGTAAGTCACCTTTCCACTATTTCTGATGAAAACTGGACTGGTAGTTATTAATTTTCATGAAAGACAGCTGCGTGAAGTTCCGTCCATATGCTTATGCAGAATTTTTTATTCCGATTTGAGCTTTAGGCAAGTTAATTTGTTATTATTATTATTATTATTTTTTTTTATGTGACCACATGACTGGATATGATATGTTGAAATCACATCACATCATGTGTGAGAGCGAGATAAAAATGACCAATATTTTTTGCACCAAAATTTACATTGGCAAGAAATGAGATGGTAGAAATGCATTTCAGTCTTTCCAGTGGAATTGAACACCAATGAGATTTCAAAGTGGGCGGGGCTATCCAGAGTGTTATTAAAGGTGCCATCTGTCATATCTGGCAAAAAAATCAAGTCATACTCCACATTCCATACCAGATGGGGCAGTATGCCTCAATAAAGTGAATTGGTCTACTCTAGAGTAACAAACGAGAAACGGCAGTCTCTATGCTCCGCCCCTACCTTCACAACAACCCTAGAGCATAGCTGAAGCCTATAAGACAGCGGTTCTCAATTGCAGTCCTCGCGCCCCACTGCTCTGCACATTTTGAACGTTTCTCTTAGCGCTTCAGACATTTGTTCTATTCGAACATAAGTGCCCTGCGAAGTGGACATCACAGGATATTCAGCCATGATTCCAGTTCGAAGCGAACGTAGCTATATGTTCCAATCAAAGTGCATTGAAGTGTGCAAGACGTGAATTTAAATTGTATTGATTTACAGAGGTATATGATGTCACAGTTGTCCATGTTTAAAGACGCTGCACAGCACAAATCAGTGAATGAATGTTTCGATGTGAGGTAAACTTCAACAGATTTCCCCTGCACAGATAGTAGGGAGCAATGAACATTTGAAAAACAGTTCATGCACGGAGTTCATTTCTAACGAGCTGATTATCTGAATCAGGTGTGTTAAGAAAGAGAAACGTGCAAAATATGCAGAGCAGTGGGGCGCGAGGACTGGAATTGAGAACCACTGCTATAAGAGGACGTTTTGCCTCCAGAGGAACGTTGGGTGATGTCAAGTGATTTTGAAACATGACATCTTCAAGCTACTCCCCTTCACCTTTACCAGTGAATATGTTCATATTCGTTTTGTTCATATTACATTGAGTTGTATATACACATTATTTGAATTAAATTAATTTGACAGACAGCATTCTGTCAACATCATTGGTCAACATCAGACAGCTGATGTTGACCAAGCTAGCGCCAACCAATGTAACCAGAGCTGCCAACTCTCAAGCATTCACCGTGAGACACACGCAATTGACTCTTTTCACACGCTTTCATGCAACACATCAATTTTCTCACGTACAGAAAAACCACGAAGCAAAGAGGACACGGAGACCAACAGACTAGACAGAGCAGGTTACTTATGATATAAAAAAATGGGTAAGTTATAGCTAGCTAATTATCAAACGCAGCTACGGTTAGCCATCGCTAACATTAGCACGTTTATAGAACAGCCTTTGATACATTTCTATGTTATAACTTCCCGAAAAAAAAATACACAAACATATAAAACAAACTTCTAGCGAAATACTAACAGCATCTAACTTACCAATCCAAAAGAAATGTTGCAAGTTCGGTGTCGAACCTCATTTCTTTCAGGTCCATCAGTTGTCTCCAGCGATTGAAAGCAGTGCCGATGTTTACTCTGGTTCGGCTCCTTTTCTTATCGGATTTGATTTGTGATTCCGAGCACGGTTGTTTCCCTGTAGCGGGTGGTGGTCTCTTGCCTAGGGCTTAAGTCATCCTTCCGCTCTCTTCCCTGAACTGAAATGAAGTAGTGGGCTGTACTTTCCACACGATTGACATCAGGTTCAGGTACGCCCACAAGCCGTGCGAGTTATTCGTGTATTGCAGGTTGGCTGGTGGTTATGTTGCCTGCATACCGCCTCCCATGGCCGAAACTGGTATTACGACACCTGTCGGGCCGGGGCTAGTAATGCTACTGCTAATTAAGGTTGATATCTCTGCAGCACTAACACTTGACATTTTTTTAATGACATCATCGCCCTTATTTCTTCTCATACTTTTGATGCGTGTAGGTCATTTTTTGTATATTTTTACCTCAATTTTTGCACATGGCACCTTTAAAGAGAATTATATTAAAAATGTTCCCAGTTCATACTAAATTCCAAGATGTTCTATGCAGGTCTGTAATATATAGTAAATATATTCCCAGACATACTACATTTTACTTTACTTTCCTTTTTTTTTTTTCTTTTTTTAAAAGGTCTGTATTCTCCTCGACCCCCATGGCCTTATGGGATAGCAAAGTTGCCACTAGTTGCATGCTTCACAGGAATTTCAGCAGATTCTTTAATGTTTTGTGTTACCTGCTCTTTCATGAATACTGCATATTTGTCCTACTACTATCTGGAAATACTGTTTTTTTGCATGCTATATAGTAGGGAAGTAAGCATATTCAGATATGAGGATACTGTAGTAACTAGCAATCAACAAAATGATCTTTACATTTAAGAGAGCTTTTATCACTTGCTGTCCATGACACGTTGTAACAATAAGTTTTAAATTATAGAACCTGATTTGAATTCCATTTACAAAGGTTCTGTTGTCTTGTGTTGTCTCCATAGCACTGGTAATAAAGTTATATTTACTGTAGGGGAACTTTATTGAGGATATATGCTCTGGATACAGGAATTATTCCTCAAATTGACCACTCTTTTGTCAACTCTCATCTCGAGTTGGTCTTGTTTATGAGTGTTGTGTTTGGATGTCACCTTCACTGCTGTCAGGTCTAACAGAGCGTCTGTGTATGGGAACTCACTCCATCAAATGTTTCTTACAGAAGTAGATGGGCTAAAATGGCAGTTCTCTCTTTCTGTATTGTGACTAATGCGACAGCGCTGACTAGCTCCAGAATCATCTTCGGCCAAACACTCTGGATGACACACGGGCTCCATGATGAGTGTTCGGGTAGATGCTGTTGTAAAACACAGATATATCTGTCTGAGATAGGCCAGGAGATGAATCCTCTTGTTAATTCATAAAATGCAGGGGATACACTAAGGTCTTTTTCTCACAGTCCATGTTTGGCTGCTTTCATTTATTATGTATTTTTTTAACTTCTACTAAGAAAAACAGTGAGTGTGGAAAACAGAACTCATGTTCGGCGCTCCTCTTACCTCTTATGTCTCTTTCTCTCTCTCTCCCTTCCTACCCATTTAACAAAATAAATAATTGTTATCATCATATTTTTCACATTTGAAATGTTGTGTTTGTATTGGCTTATGTTTCTGGAAGCTGTGTGCAGTCAGGGTCATATTTTTCAAAGACGCATTTTTCAATTTAGCGAGCCAAAACAGCGAGCTGCAGTAGTTATGTTGACCAGCTTGGCCAGACCAACAAAATATGGTTAACAAATTGAAATAATATGGCACAGGTTCAAAAAATAGTTCCAGTTTGATAACTACAGGCCAATTTTGTTTTTCCAGCTAATTATAATGAAATACCATGCATAAGCAAGACCATTCTGGCACAAAGCTGGACCGTTTAAGGCATTTGAGTGTGTGCTGCAGACAAAAATATTTTCTTTTGACTATTAACAGAACAAAATGATGTTTAGGCAACCTAAAGAACTGTAATCAGCAGTTGTAATTTTCGGGTGCTCAGGTTAAAGTGAAGTTCAGTACCTAAACTAAAGCAATTACATCAGTCAGTATAAATAGTTTTACATGGAAAATGAGAGAAAGGAGAGGGATATGATGTAAATAGATGAAACATCATTCAAAATAGTCAGAGAAACAGAGAGGTTGATTAATTCCTGTAATCTTAAATGATTTTCTTCATGAAAACATGTTCTCATGTGCTTCTCTCTGATGAATAGCAGACAAGAGGAGGGTTATCAACAGTATTTTGCTGTGGGGAGTAAAGAGATGAGACGGGATCCGAACCGCACTAAAAACAACAAAGCTAGCCCTTGCTCTCTCCCTGTACACAGACAACACTGTTTCATTCACGCTACTGTGTAAGACGCATTGCCTTCAGAAGTGGGAATACTGACCCTGCTCATTTTTACATGTGGAAAAGGTTAAAGTCACTCAGTGTTACTGTTGAACTGTTTTCTTCATTTAAAAAACGAGCAAACAGTGCCAGATTTATGTCAGACCCCAGTTTCGATGACTGCGCTGGATGTTTTTGTTTTCAGTGTGTGATTGTCTGTTAAAGTTGCACATTTTTTTTCTTTAAATTGAATCCATTTGTTTTTTCATTAAAGTTTTAAGCCTTAAGTTGTAAATCTTAAATACTGGGTCATTCCATAGAGGACTCTGTTGTGATCACATGACCAGTTGAATACTACTCAAAACTAATTAGTGTACTGTATGTGGGAGTTGTTTATGTGTATATTAGTGATATTGGGGTCAGTAAGATTATTTTTTTCCTTTGAAAGAAATAAAAACTTTGAGAATCTGAACATTTCTGAAGGTTCATGAGGCGCTGAAGACTGGAGAAATGGCTGCTGAAAAATCAGCTTTGCATCACAGGAATAAATTACATTAAAAGTTAAGTTTTACTGTATTTTAAACAAATAAATGCAAAAAAGTTTTTTTTAATGGTAGTGGCTGTATAAAGTATGTATGTGTGTCTGTTCAGCGATGATTGTGTGTTGGTTTTCTGTGTGTGTGCTTGCGTGTGTATGTGTTCTCACACTTGATTGGTTGATTCTGGCTTATTATTGTCAGAGGTCAATTAGTAAAACCTCTTGCTGACCATCCCTCCCTCTGATTGATCTATACTGTGTAAACACACACACACACGCTCACACACGCTCACACACACACTTCTGACAGGGGGCTTAGTACATGCCATTTTGCACTGACAAATTAGATTCTTACCACTGTGTATCCTTAACCTTTGCATACCAGTCAAGCACTCACTAGATCCCTAAGAGACATAATAAACACACAAACACACACACACACACACACACACACACACACACACACACACACACACACACACACACACACACACACACACAATGATTTAACAACTTGCAGTAGTTGCTGGTCTCTGGAGAGTCTTGGAGTATAAAGCAGTAAACTATGTTAATCTACAAAACTATTAAGTAGCACAACTGTTGTCAACATTGATAATGATAAGGTATGCTTCTTGAGGACCAAATCTGCATATTAGAATGATTTCTAAAGGATCATGTGCCACTGAAGTCTGGAGTAATGACAGCTGAAAATTCAGCTTTATCATCAAAGGAATACATTTCATTTTGAAATTAATTACATTTTAAATTATAATATAAAATTTTTGCTACATTTTTGATCAAATAAATGCAGCCTTGGTGAGCATATAAGAGGCTTTTCAAAAACATTAAAATATCTTACCTAGCTCAAACTTTTAAACAGTAGTAGGCCCATTACTTGGCCACTGCTTTAGAATAATTCAAAAATGTCTAATCCCAAGGTAAATTTATTTGCTTATTTATGTTGCCCAATATGTGTGTAACAAAGTTCGTAGTCATGGGAAGGAGGCGGGAACTGGCAAACATTTCAATAAAACTTTAATAATGAAATAAACACAAAAAAGCGCGACAGCCCCTCGTGGACGACTGCCGTGCACAAACAAAACCAAAACACAAAATAAAATCCAGGCCTGGTCCTCTCTCATCCTTCACTGTCGTTACTCCTTCTTTTATCCTTCCGGAGCTCCTCCATGGGACTCGAGACCAATGAGTGGTGCAGGTGTCGCTCATTTTCAATTACTCCACCAGCCTCGCTCTGTTCCCACGGCTCTCTGCCCCGCCCCACTCATCAAAATGAGAAAATGATATGTCTAGAATTTATAAGGTTTTTGATATGACATAGAAGTTGTGTTGCTGTTTGATCGGCACTTGTAATTTCCACAGTTTCTTTCCAATTTTGTGTGTTGCAGCAGTCAGGCTGTGAAAAGTCCATGGCCATGTCATTTAAGGTTAACAAACGGTCTAAGGCAAATTCCAAATTTCATGATATAGGGGAGAACTACTTCGTTGGAAAACTACTGTGTTTACACTTTCAGAGAGTTAGTAAATTTCCTCTCAGTGGTGACCTATGAAATCTAAATATTATTTGCTTCTGCTTCATCATAATCCATCTTAGCAAGGTTCTTTTAGCTACCTGTCTGGCGGCTGACAAATAAACCTGAAAGAGCCGGTGCTTAGAAGTTTGAGGGTGACATATTTGACAGCCATTGTTCAAAAATTCAAAGGCTTCCTGTAAGCACCTACCAGATTCCTTTCTTCATGTTAAATTTGACTTATAGGAGGAAAAATGGCTAGCAAACATATTACCCAGGAAAACGACTTCTGAACAAAGCATCAAACGAGTTCTGTTTGAAATATGACTAAGGAATATTTTCACATGCTCCAAAATGCAGGAGTGCCAGACTTCAATTTTTTTGTGACCCGTTTAATAAATCTACCTACATGGACCGCTAAATTGAATTGTTGCTGCGGGGAACACCAAGAAACAAAACATCTGTGACTATCAATAGTTTTACTGAATGTTTGTTATACCCAGTTTTTAATTTTCCTAACTTCGTTCATTTTATGTAAATATATTCACAGTTTCCACATCTCAGTTTTACTCCATAACGGTGGAAATAACAGCAGACCGGATCAGTGCGAGACATTGGCAGAAGACCGTTGAATTGTTATGGCACGTTCTGTTCTGCATTTGGTTTAACGTTACAGCTAGGACTGTCAAATTTTAAGCCCAATATTGATATACGCGATTACTTGCGGCTAATTTGCACATGAGCTTGTTTGGATTTTAACTGAATTATTTGACATGCTGATGAATTAATATCAACTAATCTTACAAATGTTCACTTCCCAAGACCTGTGCATAGTAAGAAAATTTCCGTACAGAACTGACTTATTAACTGAGTATGGTTCATTCATTTTTTTTTTTTTTTTACATTTAATTATGTATTATTGTATTATTTTAAGTTAGTTTAGCATTTATATACCAATTACATCTTTTTAACACTTTAACATAAAATATTATTTTTGAAAAAGTATTTGAGAAGAAACCGCCTTCTTGTAAATAGTGATATTAACTAAATCCACACGAGGATTCTCATCCTTGTCATTTTCTCTCTGTTTGTCCTGTCTCAAATCATTGACACACTGATGGGCCGCATGTCCCTCCAGGTCAGACACGCTGCAGTGGGCCAATAATCTCTCCCAGATTAGCTCAGATTACAGTGTTTATTTTTCACAACTGCTGAGATATTAACTACCTAATCAGCCACAGCTGTGTCCGCCCTTCTTTCTGTTTACAAGAAAAATTAGCAGCACCTAATTACCTAACTGAGCTCAGATGCCAAGGTCTTAGTTTAGCAACTCGCTTCTAAAGAAGTAAGGAATTCTAAAGATGGGTTAGTATTCCTAAATACTTAACCAATTGCCTTGGAATGTTTTTCCACTCTGCTTTGCCAAATCCTCAGAATGAGCCCATGTTGAGATAAGGTCACTATGCACAGCATACTATCGCATCTATATTTACTTAACACAGGAAATGTGACTAAATTTGAGGGTTTATTACTGGGATGTTACAGTATCTCTCCTACAGCACCTTAAAATGTCTAATTGTTTCCTGTATTATTTGTACATACCACCCAAATTGGGTATAGGACAACTTAAAGGAGTAGGTCATCCGTAAGTAAATACTTTTCTTGAATTTTCATGTTGTTCCAAACAGTATGGCTTCTGTCAGACACCAAATCTAAACAATGAAAACCTAACTCAGAATGATTTTCAGACAATGAAAGTCAGCGGGGTCTGATGGTGTTTTGAGCTTTAAACATTCTTCCACATGTCTACTTTTGTGTTCTACATTAGAAAGAAAATCACACACGCTTAAAATGTTATGAGGTTGAGTAAATGATGACCAAATTGTAATTATTGTAATAAACATCACTGTGGTGTTTTAAAGAGCATATGGGTCAAATCATACAGATTCATGTTTCTTGATCAATATTTGATCAGAAATGGAATCAATACATTAGCATCTTTTCCCAATCCATGCTTTTTTATCATGAGTGCACAGGTTGTCTCAGATGAGAAGGCAGAGATATTAAGAAGAAGATTTCTACTGAGACCTTCATGTTCCCACATGTAGCAGATCTGATATAGAAGCCAAGGGTAGATTTCACTGGGTAGTAAAAGCTGGACAGATGATCACTATCTTTGATGTTTAACTTTTGCCAAGCCTTGGCTCTTTTAGCTGTCTGTCTACCGAGCCAAGCGCACATTGTTTTTTTTTGCTCCATTTTGGAGGCAGAGTACTCAAGGACCACTGTTTTTGTGACTGTGCCAACATCTTACACAATGTATTTTTTGTTGTTGATGGATGGAAACTGTAACCCATTGTATACATGTTTTTTCAGATCTCTGTAAAACGTACTCGGTTACTAAACGTAACCTCGGTTCTCTCTAGAAGAGCTCTCTCGTACTGCGTCTTAGCTAAGACGCTACGGGAAAAGTCTCTTTTCACGAAATACTGAAGCAAAAAATTATCCTTAATTTTGTATTTTTGTAAAGCGCATTTGCAGCAGTACACAGCCATAGGCGAGACGGCTCGTTCGCTCATTGGCTTGTTCTGCGGCAACTGCACAGCCTATCGAGCGCGGGCTGATGCAACATCAGACCAATAAGGGCGCTTCGCGCCCTTCTTGCCACTTCCCGCCGAAACGGGTGTGGCCCAACCTATAAAAGGAGCTCGAAAAGGCTGACTCACCTGATTTATTTCATCGCCGAAGCGAACCAGAGTGAATCGTACGCACGGCAGAGAACGCAGTACTCGTTCGCTCTTCTAGAGAGAACCGAGGTTACGTTTAGTAACCGAGTACGTTCTCTTACGAGAGCTCTCTCGTACTGCGTCTTAGCTAAGACGCTACGGGAACCCGATGTAAAACGCCGTGCGCGCAGGGATCACACACCGATAAACCTGAAGCAACGCCCAGGATTTACAGTGCACAGTCACCTGAGGGACTCACAGAGAGTCCGGGACAGAAAAAAGGGGGAAAAACCCTCCGTCCCATATCTAGCAGCATCCGTAGATGCGGCAATATGACATCACACAGCCGAGGCAAGGCCTGACCAATGTGGCAATGCGGGTCTTACGCAATACTGCCCATATAACAGTCGGCAGCGCCTAGCGCTCATGAATTCAGAATTCCCCTCAGGGCCCTGATTCTTCTATACCGACAGCAGCCTTGCTTGCAAGGCGGGAACCTCCAGGTTATAGAACCTGATAAATGTAGACGGCGAGGCCCAACCCGCCGCCATACATATATCCTGCAAGGAGATCCCAGTAGACCACGCCCACGACGAGGCGACGCCTCTTGTGGAGTGTGCTCTGACGCCCAACGGGCACTGAAGGCCCCTGGAAGCGTAAGCTAACGCTATGGCGTCAACTATCCATCTGGATAGAGTCTGTCTCGAAACAGCCATTCCTTTGGAACGTCCACCGAACGAGACAAATAGCTGCTCCGTCTGCCGAGAGGCAGCAGAGCGAGACACATAAGCTCTTAAAACCCTGACAGGGCAAAGAAGACTCGAGTCTCCATCCTCCCCTGACACCGGCAGGGCAGACAGGGCAATAACCTGAGCCCGAAACGGTGTGTTGAGGGATTTCGGCACATAACCGTGCCTAGGTTTGAGTATGACCCTTGAGTCATTGGGCCCAAACTCCAAGCACGACTGGCTCACCGAGAGCGCGTGCAAATCACCCACACGCTTCACAGAAGCGAGAGCCAACAAGAATACTGTCTTGAACGACAGATGCTGAAGGCTAACCGATTGGATAGGCTCAAAAGGGGGACCCTTCAAGGCCTCCAAAACCGCCGCGAGGTCCCACATAGGGACTGACGGATGTCTGGGAGGATCCAGCCTCCTAGCTCCTCTGAGGAACCGGATGACTAAATCGTTCCTTCCTATTGACTGACCGGACGCCGTTTCAGAAAACGCCGCGATGGCTGCCACATAAACTTTGAGCGTGGATGGGGCTCTGCCCTTATCCAACAGCTCCTGTAGGAAGGAGAGGACCTCCGTCACCTCACAACTAAGGGGTGAATAACCTCGAGCTGTGCACCAGCTGGAGAACACCGACCACTTCGAGGCATACAGACGTCGTGTCGACGGAGCTCTAGCCTGAGTGATGGTATTTAGCACTCCCCCTGCGAGATCAGCAGGTAACCGTTGAGTGCCCATACATGGAGGGACCACAACTCCGGTCGAGGGTGCCAAATCGAGCCCCTGGCCTGCGAGAGGAGATCTCTCCTCAACGGTACCGGCCATGGGGCGACATCTGCTAATTGCATCAAATCTGGGAACCATGGATGGTTCTTCCAAAGAGGTGCCACAAGCAGTATTGAACATCTCGTTTCTCTCACCCGTTCTATCACCTGCGGAAGGAGGGAGACGGGAGGGAACGCATAAAGCGGGCAGCACGGCCATTTCCGTGACAGCGCGCTTTCGTTCTTGGAAAAGAATGTGGGGCAGTGAGCGTTTCCGTGGGACGCAAAGAGGTCCACCTCCGCCATGCCAAATCTCTCCCACAACAGCCGAACTGTTTGCGGGTGTAGAGACCATTCTCCCGTAGGGACATTGCCTCTGGACAGCCTGTCTGGACCCAGATTCTGCAGTCCAGGCACATGCACCGCTCTCAGCGAGCGCACGTTGCGTTGAGCCCAAATCAGGAGGCGTTCCGTCAGCCTGTACAGGTTTCGGGACCCGAGACCGCCCTGGCGATTTATGTAGGACACCACGGACATGTTGTCCGAACGGACTACGACGTGGTGATCCTTGATATGGGGACAAAAGCGCGTCAGCGCATTCTCCACTGCCAGCATTTCCAGGCAGTTGATATGATGGAGCTTTTCCCGTTCTGACCATAGGCCAAAGGACGGTCTGCCTTCGAGCAGCGCTCCCCATCCCGAAGTGGAGGCGTCCGTCGACACCATTTTCACACTCGGGGAAGTCCCCAGGCTTACACCTGATCGGTACCAGCCGTTCGCTGTCCAAGGTGCTAGAGCCGCAACACAGCTCTGATCGACCTTGAAATGCAGCCGGCCAGACGCCCACGCTCTGCGCGGCACCCGAGCCTTCAGCCAGAACTGCAGGGGGCGCATGCGGAGCAGGCCCAGCCGCAGAACCGGAGATGCTGAGGCCATGAAACCCAGCATCTTTTGACAGTGTTTGAGCGACAGTCGCGCCACAGCGGAAAGAACTCGCTGCACGCTGAATGCCCATCGCGCGCTGTGGTGACAGCCGCGCCGTCATGGAACACGAGTTCAGAACTATACCCAGAAACAGGATCGTCTGACTGGGGTTCAGCGAACTCTTCACCCAATTGACACTGAGGCCGAGCTTCTCGAGGTGATCGAGTAAAACGGCTCTGTGGTCCATGAGCTCCGCTCATGACCGGGCCAGAACCAGCCAGTCGTCCAAATAATTCAGCACTCGTGTGCCTCTGAGTCTAAGAGGAGCGAGCGCTGCATCCATGCACCTCGTAAGCGTACGAGGAGCTACGGACAAGCCGAATGGCAGGACTGCAAACTGGTATGCCTGGCCCTCGAAGGCGAATCTCAAATATCGCCTGTGGTTTGACGCTATCTGTATTTGAAAATACGCGTCCTTCAGATCTATTGACATGAACCAGTCCCCTCTGCGAATCTGCGCGAGGAGCTTCCTGGTCGTGAACATTTTGAAACTGTGTTTCATCAATGCCCGTTCAGCTGTCTTAGATCCAGTATGGGCCGGAGACCCCCGTCTCTCTTGGGCACCAGAAAGTATCTGCTGTACAGCCCCCCCTCGCTTTGAGACAGCTTTGAGGCTCTACAGCCCCTTTGCTCAACAGTTTTGATATTTCGGCCCGAAGTATGTGTGCTACTTCTGTTTTGACCGTAGTTTCGACGCGCGCTGAAAAGCACGGTGGGCGTCGAGAAAACTGTAGCGAGTAGCCTCTCTTTATAATGCCTAGCACCCAATCCGAAACCCCTGGAAGCACTGACCATGCATCTGCATGAATGGCTAAGGGCTGGATGCGAAACGCGCTCTGTTGACTGGGCAACGGCGGCGCTCGAGTGTGCTGCGCATCTGAGGCGGGGAGCGCGCTGATCACAGCGGGCAGATCACTCTTCCTCGACCCCGTTCCGGCGCTTAACCGACTGGAGGGAGGCTGAGCGGGTCCCGTGGGACTCGATATATCTGCGAGTAACCGTGGGCTGCATGTGTGCACTTTTACCACTTTCAACTCGCTGTCTGCCTGTGCAGAATGTACGTGCACGGGTCTCATTTTTACAGAAGCCCCGCGCCGTATGTGACATAGTGTATGTGGGCACTGGGAAGTGGGCACGTTTACTATGCGGCACGCTCGACCGATCTGTGTCGATCTTATGTGCGCTAGCCCTGTGTGCAGGGCTGTGCTTACATGTGGAGATGGGCACTGGGTAGTGGGCATCGTCACTGCATTTATAGCACCATCGGCCGTGGCCGGACGAGCATGCACGGGTTTCGTTTTTACAGAAACCACATGACGTGTGTGACATAGTAATTGTGGGCACTGAGGGGTGGGCACGTTTACTATGCAGTGTGCGCGACCGACTTGAGTCGACATTATGGGCGCAGGCCCTGTGTGCAGGGCTATGCTTACATGTGGAGATGGGCACTGAGGAGTGGGCATCGTCACTACATTTATAGCACCATCGGCCGTGGCCGGACGAACGTGCACGGGTTTCGTTTTTACAGAAACCACATGACGCGTGTGACATAGTGATTGTGGGCACTGAGGAGTGGGCACGTCTACTATGTAGTGCGCGTGATCGACTTGAGTCGCTTTTATAGGCGCGAGCCCTGTGTGAAGGGCTGTGCTTATATGCGGAGATGGGCACTGAGCAGTGGGCATCGTCACTACATTTATAGCACCATCGGCCGTGGCCGGGACACCAGAAATTACACCTTTTTCGGGAAATATCTGGGTAGCCGTGATAACGGTTTTCGTGTGCAGGCAAGCGGGCAACCGTACAGGCTTGCGCATTGCAAACAACGCTGAAACAGTCACAATCTCTGGAAACTGAAACAGCGGCGCGCTTCGGTGACAGCCCGGCCGCAGCGGAACTCGTACACCGGCGCTTTTGCCGCCGTCCAGCAGAGGGCGGACAAAGGTGCGTCGCTATCGCCTGTTCCACCGGCGGAAGTGAGTGGTAGTTCCTGTTTTTAGCATCATCAGTGTGGAGAATGCTAGTGAGACAGACGAACGAGTTCGTGCTGAATATGGAGCGTTCCAAGCCTTCGCCACCTCTTCGTGAAGCTCAGGAAGAAATGAGGCGGGCTTTGAGAAGTACGCTCATCCGAAAGGGAAATACCATCCAGCCGGGAACGAGAGGGGGGGGCGCTGGTGCAAACCACTCGCGGCCGAGACACATCGCGGCCAACACGAGCATTCGCCCCGGCTCCTTCTCGATGTCAGCTCGTCTGCTGGGCTTCTGAGCAGAAGGCGCGAGATCCTCGGAGCTCGCCCAGCCATCACTGCCCGAAGCCAGCAGAGAGCGCGTGTCCTCTTCCCCCGACGCGGCCCTGAGATCGACTTCCTCGGACGACGCGCCGGCAAACAGCGGGCGCTGCCCATCGGGAAGCGATGCAGGGGGGGGCCGGTGAAGCAGGGCGAACCGGCGAGCTCGGTTGAGCTGAAGACGGTTCCGGAATCCGCTGGAAGCGATGCTTTTACGGCGCCTCAGCGCAGCGGAGAATGCAGGCTCAGAGAAAAAGGCCAGGCGAGTCCTCAGAGTCACCATGGCAACAGCTCGCAGTGGGGGCATCCGCCGTCAGCGAGCGAGCGCTGCATGATCTTCACCCAGGCAGGAGACACAGATGACGTACCGGTCTCCCTCGCTGAGTGGGGCTCTGACGAGCCGCAGGAAGGCATCTTAAAAAAGACGCGAGCTCTTTTACGAGTGTGTGTCGCAGGGCGAACACACACACACACATAAAGAACAGCTTGTATATAACAGGATTGAAAGGATATAGGCGCCGGATAGCGCAGCAGGAACGGCAATGGAAGGCGGCGATGCCAGCAGCTTCAGAATGGCTCGTCCTGCTGATGTGCTTTCTCAGACGGCGCTTGCTTCCTCCGTGATCCAGCGATGCGTGAGCTTCGCTGAAGAGATGAAAAATCAGGTGAGTCAGCCTTTTCGAGCTCCTTTTATAGGTTGGGCCACACCCGTTTCGGCGGGAAGTGGCAAGAAGGGCGCGAAGCGCCCTTATTGGTCTGATGTTGCATCAGCCCGCGCTCGATAGGCTGTGCAGTTGCCGCAGAACAAGCCAATGAGCGAACGAGCCGTCTCGCCTATGGCTGTGTACTGCTGCAAATGCGCTTTACAAAAATACAAAATTAAGGATAATTTTTTGCTTCAGTATTTCGTGAAAAGAGACTTTTCCCGTAGCGTCTTAGCTAAGACGCAGTACGAGAGAGCTCTCGTAAGAGAACCGGCCCTTTTTCAAAATGGAAAGAAAACTGTTATCTAAGTGAAATATGTCTGTTGTTTTCAAGGATGTACTTGGCTGTTTTTTTCCCTCAGAGGGAACCGCAGGGATGCAGTTTAATGAAGAACCCAGAGAGGAACAGATAGGTGAGAGGAAGTTTGAGAAATGTCTGAGTGGAGCAATTTTGGTTGTCTATATCTGAGAATTATCATTTGAAGCTGCATAAAAATCTTGAGGTTTGTTTTAGTAATACTCTGGTTGGCACAGGGTATTTTGTCAGTAATTTTAATAAATGACAAGTTTGAGCACAAAATGAAACATACGTTTATGCAAGCAGGAGCTCGTACAGTTTGGCAGTGTAACAGTGGCCATGTACACACTCAGCCTCTTCTGAGCACTTAATCCTGTTCTGTACACACAGAGTTCGGTTATTTACAGAGCTACGTGTCGTGACTCATTTGCTAATTTTGACACTAGTCTGTTTCCCTCCACTGTAGTTGCTTCCAACCGCTCTGCATTCAAGGACTAACCCATACATTACAGTTCACAGAGAGCATGTGGTTTAAAGCAGCAGCTTAAAGAACATAAACACAGCATCTCTGTTGACGGGTGCTTATTAACATTTTAATGTCTCGTCAAAAACAACAAGTGGGTTCAATTGTTGACATACAAGATGGCTACTACTGTTACCACTCCTGTAATGTATACACACAGAGATTGATAATTTAGGGGATAGACTACTGTATGTACAGTAAACGTCACTGTAAAGCTTTGCAGAGTGTATGTGTTTAGTATGTCTTTTCTCAAATGCTAACAGTTATCCTTAAAATGTTGGTGCTCCTTAGGCGAAATTTAAATCATGTGATGTTTGATATCATATTGATGTCATAGTTTCTTTTCTTTGGCTGTGTGTAATGCCACTGCACTGACAAACTAACTGGCATATGAATATGAGGTTCTGCAAAAAGCCAAGGAATACACAGTATATACACATGCATGTACAGTACGATGAGAAAATGCTGCCCTGTTGTTCAACTGTGAAATGTTTCGTACTTTTAAAATTGAATGCCGTACAACTTCCAGAAGATACATTTTACAAAGTGTTGAGATCAAGTGTAATATTTAAACTTTTGTGTTTCCAAAAAATTGGAGAAAGGCATTATTATGTGACTCACAGCTAAAGCAAAATATTATATTACTGGATTCTGGCCAGATCATAATCACAATGACTCAATATTAAGTGATGTTCTGGTAGAGAGCCACCGACAGTCTTCTCTGAGTAGATGCAGAATACCACGCACACTTATTTAATCCAGTGTTTAGATAACGTCCTTGGGAACGGGTTTTCAACAGACTGTTTGGCATTCATTTAGCATAGTTGGAGGGTTCCATAAATATGGAAGAAATTGTATTTATTGCTTAACATTCATTTGCGAAGCAATAGACCAGAAAGTTTTGTTTTAGTACTGCATTTGCTCATTAAAGACCTTTAGTCGAGGTTATAAGATGTTAGAATTCAGTCTGTAAATGGGTGTTTCTCCAACTATGGGCACTTTTGGACTTTTTGAAATAAATTCTTTTGAAACGCACACTTTTTATACTTTCACTAGTTTACTTGTCTGCAGACAGTGTCCAACAGAGTATATACATGCGTATTTCTACAACAGCATCATTTTCCACCACATCTCAAATGGCGTTTTGTGTTTAATAACATTTTGTGGTGGGAACGACTGTGATGGAAACAACATTTCAATTTTATTTTAAATTAAATATCTGACGACTTTGTCTTGTAAGGCTTATTTCATAGCTAGCATTTTATGTATCCAAAATAAACACAAGTAAATTATTTACACACATTATTTGAACATTATGTCTGATTGGAAATGCTATATTGATTTATTGTCTACACAACACTTACACAAACTTTTGAAAAACATTAGTTGTCAAATTTTTGATTATAGGGGAATTAATGTAATATAATCAAGGGTGCACATAAGTGGTGCGCATGCATGACCAAAATAGAAAACGTGAGGGGTAAATAAGTTCAGACCACTCATAGGCCAATTTCACACTTTCATAGTTTCTATGCCTGAATGCGGGATATAATGTGTATGCTATAATTTTTATGCCGTTATAATGTTACATGCTCTACGACTATATTTAAAGCATACTTAATTCATGACAATATCCCAACAGAATACAACGGTGAAACCAAGACATTGTATATTTATTTCAATAAGCAAAAGTTCTAGAATTAAAGCAGAATTATACAATGTGAAACCAAGAAATCGAATATTGATTTAAATAAGCAAAAGTTCTAGAATTAGAGCATTATTGCAGTGGTTAATATGTTTCTGTCATATATTTGGCAACATTATTTTAACCCTAATGCAATGAGTAGCTTTTCGTTTATTAAACAACCATGTTGGAAGACATTGCTATATACATATTCCAGGATGACAACACCACAATTGAGAAAGAATGATTCAGTGTATGCAGTCTAAAAATAAAAATTTAGGAAAAATTAAAAAACAAAAAGTCTCAGTAAAAATAGGGCACAATGTAGTGTATTCATTTGAAAGATTTTTTTTTTTTTTTTTTTAGTACAGATATCCAAGTTTGTTAAAACACTAATGCACACTATAATCAAAGCTAAAGGTTGTCCAAATTAATTTCATTGTATAATCAGAGTAAATATTTTTAGAAAGTATCCGTGTATATATATTATTCAAATAAATGCTCATTGATGTGAGCTAGTACTGAATGTGTATTTCTGTTAATGATTATAAAATAATTTTAGTTTTATTTAATACTAAATGTTTATTTTAAAATAAAGTATTATTACAGTTTACTATTTTGTTTATTTTTATTTTTAAATATCCAAATTCTATACAGAACAATTATATTATTTTTACTATTATTAATTTTTAAATTAAATTTTTTTTTATAGTTATATATAAGAGGGCACACAGTGTGGGCACCAAAACTCATGAGGTCTGTCATGAGGTGAGGTGCTCACATAATATAATTTATCAGCAGTAAGCTGCCTCTCTATATTTCAGCTGAAAAAAGTTTTCATATTACTATCATTCATTTTTAGTGCATCCACATTATTGACATGTTTACCTGTTGTAACTTATGTGTATACATGAAACAGTTCTTGAAACACCCAAAACATCACTCGGGTAATGATTTCAGGCCTTCAAAACAGTTGTGAACAAAACTTTAGAAGCAAAGATAAATACCCAAGGCAGAAAAAAAGAAATCTATTTGTTTAAATTGAAATCAACCCCTGATTGAAAATGCCGAAAGCTGATGAAACACCCCATGTTATTTTTGTATCATCCAAATGTATGAAGTCACCAATATGTGTTGTGAAAGACAGGTAGAGTGATGTGGGGTGTTTGATGGAGAGAGAGAGAGAAAATACTCCTCGGCTAAGATCTATGACCTAGTGAATCAGTGTTAGCAAAGGCTGAGCTGTTCTTGATCTGTTTACAGAAGGAGGAGTGTGGGAGATAAGAGAGAGACAGATGAACGGCTATACAGCAGCTTCAGCTCTGAATCACAGAAGGGGGTGGACAAGAAATAACAGCCTCATTCAGACTGATAAGAAAAAGAAGAGCGGGAATGCTGACATCTCTCTCCTTGTGTTGCTATAGCACTGTTCAAGAGCTGCTTTCAGACCTATTTACAAATGACTTACATTTGAGCCAACGAATTAAGTTAGTGATTCAGTCTATATACAGGGCTTTTTCACCTCAGTAGTTGATGTGTTTATTTTCCCTTTCTTCTCATGTGGGGGATCTGTAATGTGAGATGTGTTTTTGCCAATCACTGATCAAACTCTAGAAGAAGTGACCTGAGGTGAAAAGCAAGACTGTATCATTTGCCTTCTGTCTTTCTCTTGCCCTCAGTGTCTGCAGATTTGGGAAGGGTTCCATATCTCCACATGCTGTCGGACGGCTGCCAGAAAGGGCAATCGTTTTGCTACCTTTTCAGCAGCAGACATAAGTGATTAGCAGGTGAAGAATCGGCCATGTGCTTGGGGTCATGCTTCACTGGGCTGGAAATTTCCAAAGCAAACAATTGCACTAATAGCGGCTATCTTGAGGGAGTGGGTTGTATTGTGTCTGCAGTTTTCAATAAAGCAAATATACTCTTCACCTTATTCAAATAGAGCTGTCATGCAATCATCTGTATGGTTTCATTATTAAGGGGAATTTATCAGTTGAGAGAAAAGTTAGAAAAAAATGATTTGCTCATTGTTTTGATTTGTATTAATGCCAGAGTGTTTGTTATGATTTGTTTAATTAAAAAAAAGTTTTTTGTTAGTTCATGATACATATATACATATTGCGATATACATATTATACAAAACCAGGATTCACTCTCATTTATAATTGCAACATTGTCTGATAAATTCAACATGCATTTACACTAAAGAGCAGCGAGGCTGTGGTTTTGGCTATATTTCTTTTTTTGTCTCATGCAAAAAATGACAAATTAATAAAACAACAAACAAAAAAGTGCATAATATTAAAGGGCACCTATTATGCCCCTTTTTACAAGAAGCAATACTAATTTTGGCTGTCCCCAGAATGTGTCTGTGAAGTTTCAGCCCAAAATATCCAAACGATCATTTATTATAACAGCTGGAAAATGTCATTTTTGGGGTGTGTCTAAAACAATAAGATGTTTTGGAGTGTATGGCTTTAAATGCAAATTAGCTGCATATTCGTCTCCAGAAGAGACCGTCGCTTATACGTCTCTTTGCATTGCATATCTACAGCAATGAACAGCTGGTAGAAGCAACATAACTTGGAGCGAGAGAACTGGTGTTTAGCCGTACATATGGGAAGCCAAATGCACTGAAAGTGGGACAAAACAGTTTGCGATGTTACAGAGTTCGCACCGCAAAATTTAAGGTAATCCACAGCGTCCTCATCAGCTCAGATGTTGGGAGAAAATGAAGACTCTTATGTTCAGTCTTGCAGGGCTGTCAGTCAACCCCCCGTGGCCCGGCCCTATGCAGTGTGACATCACACTGCATTAGAATCAAAATGGCAGGTGTGTGGATTTTTTTTTTTTTTTTTTTTTTTTGAAAATGGTGCGTTGCTTAATATTTTGTGGAAACCATGATTCTTTGAAGTTTAAAAGAGCAGCATTTATTTGAACTAAAAATATTTTGTATCATCATAAAGGTCTTTGCTGTCACTTTAATCAGCTGAATGAATACTTGCTGAATAAAAAATAAAATAAATACATTTTTTGAACCCTAACTTTTTATCTGTAGCGATGTTATGTATTATGTAGTTCAGTATATTTCTGTTTAATTTATTTATGTATGTGTCTATTATTTTTAAGAATTAACTTTAACCAAGATTAATAAATGCTATTAATGTAGTGCTACCAAGTTTCCTTGCAACATTAAAAGCACAGAATAGTCCAGTAATACAATTTTAAATGGAACAGTAATGGACAGAAATAGCCACTGCTGTGTATAACATTTCATTATGTTGAGTTAGTCATGGCCCTGCTTTGACTTCATGCTTATGGCTGTTCCTACTGTACTGGCACCCACAGCTGTGTGAGCCTTATACGCTTCTCTGGAGGCTCATAATGCGGTATGATGTCAGAAAGGACCCTGAGTTTGGCTGTGCGACATTCATCAGTCAAAATTCCCATCCTGATTGCCAGCACTTGGAGCTATGACCTCACAACGCTACGCTTGGCCTGATCAGACTCCCCCCAACCTGTCCAGAACCCCCGCCCAATCCCTGGTTGCCAGGTAACTCTAATGAAAATATTGCCTCACTGTCTGCTTTATAAATATTTTAATTAGTAGTCATTTTTGCAAAAATGATGGTTGTGAGTCAAAATGGGGTTGCAGTGGACCGCAGGTCTTTGGTTAAGCTGGGTCAAAGCCATGTAGGAAGCACAGCCCAGTCTGTAGACATTTTCCCAGCTTCACATGCAGCAACACCCCCAGACCCCTAACCTCCACATACATGCTGCATTGCTGTTTCAATGCCAGACTTAAGGTTAATAAAACAGCCTAGTTGATATTTAATACAGAGACTAGAGGAGACTAGAATCCAAAGCAACAATGGTAAAGATTTAAAAGCTGTAGAGTTATCATAGTATGTAAATGCAGGAGGGCAGGTTTTGAAAGACTAAGGGATTTCAGATAAGCGAGGAGGTGCTGAATGAAAGGGAAGATGTACGCAGCGCTCAGAGCAGACCTCACACACCCACACATCATGTGGTTTGCGGCGTTCCCCCTTGCACTATTCCTGCTCAATCTCAGGTTTCATATCTGTCAGTTTTTACGAGTGGTAATTTGTTTAGGAGAGCTAGGGGAGGAGAATAACTGCCTAACACCTTTACAGCTGCATGACCAGGGGGTTTTGCCGAGAAGTGCTTTCGCTGATTTGTGCCTCCAGACACCAGGGTGAGGCAGTGATGTCATCAGCACGCGCCTGTGTCGTCTCAGACGGGCCGTCTGACAGGGTCATCCTGTGGGTGTGGCAAACCCGGGTAATCTGCTTTATGCTAACAATAACCTGACAGCAAGTATCGCACCCCATAACTGGAGGCCTGGATGCATTGGAAGTCAAATTTTTATTTGTTCTCAGTGTACATGTCATTTTGTGTGTGTATTGTAATGATCTTAAATTCATAATTTTTAGTAATTAGTTTTTGTTTATAAAGTGACAACTGTGTTGTTCTCTGAAGCACCCCTACTTTTAAAAAAATCTGTGAAATTTACACACACACACACACACACACACACACACACACACACACACAAAACTGGCAGCTGTAGTTGTCAGAACTGTACAGTTAAAAACCACATTATGCAATGTTATATTTATTACAGTTAATCCCCGTTTATAAGGAAACTTAAAACTTATTTTTCCATTTGAAAAAAAAAAAAAAAAAACCTCAAAGAATTTGGCTTTTTTGGCTTATTGAAATTGAAAAGGTCAAAAAATTGTTTCCCAACAAGTTTGAGTTTTTTTTTAAAATTTGCAGTAAAATATCTTAAATATCAGTGTAGATGTTTGCTTAAAATTACATTTGTTTAAATTTAAAATCAAATAAATTTCTGCAGTAGTACTAGAGACTGTATACTTAAGGCCTGTTCTGATCAAGAATAAAAACTATAACAATATCTATACTGTATTAGCTTCCACACTAGTGTAAGATAACATTGTTTATTATAAGCACAAGTTGCTGTTTTGTTGTCTGCTACTTTAAATGCTCAAGCAGAATGGATTGTTTTTATCATTCATCAGCAAGAAAAAAAAAAAAAAACCTAGAAAGTGATTCCAAAAATATTATTCCCCTTTACCATTATATTTATAGTTTTAGTGTAGACTCTATTAAGCCCCTTTCAAACTGCACGTTTGTCCCGGAAAATTGCAGAATTGCCTTCTGTGTGAATGCAAACACGTCCCGGGATTGATTTTGGGATTTATCCTGGGTTGGAGACCTTGTAACATTGCCGGGTTCAGTCCCGGAATGAGCTCTGTGTGAACAAAAGCCAGAACCAATGCCATAAAGGGTGTGTCGTAGTGATGACGCACATTATCGTGCGACTTTTTACCGGGTGTTTTGAAGGCAGATCAAGGTTTGCAACAAAAAAATATGTGCAAACTGTAATGAAGCCGAGATCAGTTAGTTCCTCACTATCCACGCTGAAGCTGAGATCATTTGCCAGTTTAAGTGAACGTTAACGTGTCTAGCGTTTTCGACTCGTACATTACATGTCACATCCTGATGTCACGTGTCATTATGGGACCTTTACGGGTTGTGTGTGAATGCACGCACAGATTCCGGAAAATCACTGGCAGTGTGAATGAACCAAAATCTAATGATCCTGGAACAATTTCCGGGACACATTACCCGTGTATAATCCTGAATCTCAGTGTGAAAGGGGCTATAGATACACATCTTTTTTGTTATTGTAGTAGTTAATGTCATTGGTGTGAACTGGTTTAAAAAAAAAAAAACATTTTTAAAAAAATCCAAAACTTATTAGGAAACTACAGAGCCCCTAAAGGGACATGGTGATGGAAAGTAAAAATATGAGTTAGGAGGATTTTATTCCCAGAGAAAATTAGCATTTTCATGCAAAATATTTTGGTTCGCCCGCAAAAATGATTGCATTCTTATAGAAAATTTGCGTTCATTAGCAAAAGCTCTTAACTATGATTTATATATATATATATATAAATATATATATATATATATATATATATATATATATATTCCATGTCCCTTTAGGGGCTTCCTATGACAACATTTTGTGTGTGTAACTTTTATTTTTTATATATCTATATAATTATTACAACAGACCTGTACACAATCAAAGTCAAATCTTTGCTTGATCACAATGTAGAAGGAGCACAGGTCGGTTTTCCTTTGATTGATCTAATGGAACTCTGGGAAAGAGGGAATCTGGTGATGTCATTTCAACAGCTTAACCATGTATGATGCTTTTACTGCATGCCTGAATGACAAAGGCATCACATAACAGCTCATGCTAAAACACGGCCTTGCATGTGCCACCCCTTCTCAGATGCTGCTATTAAGCTTTCTTCCACTTATGTTTTTATGTAAATTGGTTTATGTTTTGTTTGTTAAAGGTCTTACCTCATTATGATGTCAGAATAAAAAATATAAAAAAAACCTTTAGAAAAACAAGTGCAGCTCAGGATGACTGTTTGGCTCGGGTGCACTTGGCCCGAGGCTGAATTATTGTTAAATGGAGCAGTTGGCTATGTATCAGGGCAGTTCGAAAGTGTCTCTGACAGTGTAATGCCATTGTTGGAGCAAAGATGAGGAGTTGTGTTGTCTCTGGCTGGGTGCAGGAGAGTCGAGAACAGGGCTTGGCATGTTTATTATAATATGTTTCAGTGCAGCCCAGGGGGACCAGGCCTACCGAAGGATCCCCTGTATAGGACCCCTGCACAGTGGTGCATATATACCGCATGCTTTACAGTATAGATGAGACGTACAAAATGCTGACTGGAAGACTATAAAAAGCAGAGTTATGATAATGACCATTATCTTGATAAGTTTGCATTTGTGTTGCACCATTTGTAGCCAGGATTGTCCTAAATGGTCAATAAATTGTCAAAGGATGAAAACTTAATTAGAACTTTGACTGTACTTTGTTTAAAGATCACATTCTAAAATGGCTCATTTTAGTGACGATCCTTGACAAGCTTTCATGAAGCCAATATTTACAGAATTTGCTGCCAGTTGTATAGCATAGTGAACATAACCATCAGACAACAGTAGATCCCTCAGTTGACCTACAGTATATGGCAACTATTTGTTACACTTGTTAAGGTTTTGTACGAAGGAGTGTTATCCAACAATAGATCCCTCAATGGCTAATGTCTTTATGTCAGTTAGATATCCTTTCATTACAACAGAATTATAGCTAGACATAGAGTAGCAGCAGAAGTGATGCATGTTCTCCACACTAAAGGACACAGCTGCCTGGACGCAAATTTACAATTACTGCCAAATGGCAAGATGTTGCTTTGAGAAAACACCGGCATTAATAAACAGCACTCCAGAGGATCGTTAACCGAGTTCAGGCTTTGCCTTTTTAATTAATGAGAGTAGAAGCGTTCTAAAATGCAATACTTGTGCAATCACCATGGCATAATATTTATTCTATTCCATGTCAGTGGTGTTCTGTGAATACCTGACAGAACCTCTAAAGCTTTTCAAAAAATTAATTACAAAACAATGTTCTGTGAGCATTGTACTTTTACCATGTGTGTCGTTTATGGAGGGAACGGTGGGCATTTTGAATTTTACATATATTATTTTGTCACACTCACTTAAAATTTGGCTTAAAATAAGTTCTAAAATTAAAAATATTTTTCCCTAATTAGTTTTGGATTTTTTAAAAACAAGTATATTTTGCATTTGCACTGTCAGATTTTTACTTGTTCAAATTAAAATAAAATCTGTTTGTGCAGAGCTAATAAAATTAGTAACCAATTTTACTTTTTTGAAGTTTAATTTAAAAAAAATACGTTTTAAAATTTGAAAGTGTATTTCTTTTTAATTATGTAATTTAATTTAATTTTAATCAGGACATACTTTATAAAAGTCTTATCTTATGCAGTGTTAGGTTTTGTCCAAGGATTAAAAAAAAATATATATACTGTTTAGGCTGTTTTCTAGTTTTGAAATAGCCAGTTTCCAGTTATGAACCTGATCTGCTTTATTAAAGCAGTAGAAGATTTCATAAGTCAGAATGCTGCCTGCACCACAACAGTGATGCCCATCCTTGTTAACCTGGTGTTAGTCCAGAAGGTCCTTACTGTGTTCTATGAATATTAAAGTTATAATTTATATGACTTCTCTACCTCTAAGCCTACCTGAGCATGGCAGACCCTTTGAAGAGTCCCTTGGCAGGCCCGGTGATGGATCGGCCGTATCAGGGCACATGCAGGGCCCAGAGGAGCTGGGTCAGTGGCCTGCATAATGTCTGCTCTTCACAGAACCCCCAGCTGCATAATTGAGCTGTAATTAGGACTGGCAAAACAGTGCAGAAATCTCAGCTAAATGAAGATATGTTAAATGTACCGATGTCTCTTAGATGAAGTTTGAAAGCCAGTGGAGAGGAAACTGATGAGCGGTAGAGAGTCTGTATTAAACCACATTCCGCTACTTTAAAAGTATTATTCAGACTGGTGATTGCAGACATCGTGGCAAACAGCAGATATTATTAATGTTTTTTTTGTAAATGATTAGCACCCTACAGACCTCATTATGTTCTAACTGACAGCTATTATTAAATAAAGGCAGAGCGTATCATAAAAATATCTCAGTGGAATACACAAAACATTTATTAGATTATTTAAGCAAATGTGCTGGGTAAAGATTTGGTAAAGATTTGTCAAAACCAATGAAATCTCTGGTCCAAAACGTGTGTCTTTTTATTACATGTGTCCAAATATTGGATTTTGACTCCTATCATCCCATGTTCAAAATCCGACTCATTCCTACAACTGCACCCGACAGAGGGGAGTCAAGTGGTTCCAGCACAGGCTTGTAAGCCGATTACATAGTGCCAAAATGGGGAAACAAGACACTAGCAGCCCATTACCTCAATCACGACAGAATTATGATATTTCCTTCAGTTCACTCCCTGCTGGGATTTGCCAGTTTCTCCACATTTGCTGTTTGGGTTTGTCAGTGTGGAAGGATGGAGGTGGTGGACCTTTAATCACTCGCAGATTAAAGTCATCTATTATCCATCACAGGAAACGGTTTATGTTAATAGGACAATTGCCTGGTCTTTTCATAAAAGTCAATTACCTACCATCGTTAAAAAGGATTTTACTATCAAGGCAGTGGTTCACAGTATCTTTGAAGTTAAAATATGTTGAACACAATCATTATAGTTTGATGAACTGGATCTAAAATTGTATAGTCGTGAGTGTTTTATTTTTATTTTTTATAAAAGCAGAATAATTTTTAAGGGTTTTCTTGGTGGAGTAAACTTTTTACCTAATATTTGTTTGATTCTTATACAAAACATTTTTTTAATAAAAAAATAATTAAATGCTATTGTTTTGAATGTTCTGCTTTTTATTCAGTTTCCAACAAATGCCATTTCCACAAAAATATTAACAGCACGACTGTTTTCAAATGTTGATAATAAGTAATGTCTCTTGAGCACCAAATCAATATATTAAAAAAACTTCTGAAGGATCATGTGACACTGAAAACTGTATGCGTTTTAATGAATGCGGAAAATTCAGCTTTGCCATCACAGGAATAAATGTCATTTTGTTAAAACAGAAAATATGAATATTTCACAGTGTTACTGTTCTGACTCAAATGAAAGTCTCGTATCAAATAAATACGAGACTTCTTTCAAAAATATTTAAAAGTCTTAACTGATCCCAAGCTTTTGTTGTAGTTGCATAATTCTAGTTGTATAATCCAGCTATTTTCCGTTTGATTTCCATTTGATCACCTGATGAAAGGTTTACATCATTTATTTATTTAAAAATTGGATTTAAGGATGTTTGAGACCGCATTGGCTTGTCCTGTCAGACTGTGATTGTGTGATGTTGTTTTAAGAGAGAACTAGGGAGTAGAGGAAGTGATGTTTAAAAATGATCTGTTAGATCCGTCCATCAGCCATAATCTGGTAATCACATGAGTGGTGGTTAATTTCCTGTGAGGGCTCGGGCTGTACTGACTCACACCTGCAGGGGGGCCGCAAGTCAGTGATACATCCACCAGCTACTCTCATCAATACATACATCAAATGTGCAAGTGACGTCAAATTAACGTTAGCAAGTTCACATATGGGCGTAAACTAAAACAAGACATTTAGAGAAAGAAAAACTATGTAACAGTTCATGTCTGAGCTAAAGTTCAGGTGGTTTATTTGTTTTAACAGTCATGTGACATATGGAAATGTTTTTCTGGAGCATTTGAGAAGTTGGCTGTAAATTCGAAAGTAAAAGGTGACCAAGAGAGCCACTGACTCACGGGAAGAAACTATCAAATATCTGGATGCATTGTTTTTTTGCAAATCCACCAAATTTTGACTCACCATGAGACATAAAACTCTTTTGGTAGCTCGCTGTTTCCATGAATCGTTCACTTGAACTGGTCTTGGATTTCTTTTTTCCCTAAACAAAGAGTCGCTGTTGGTGGCAAACGTTGGTTTATAACAATGTTTTATTTTTTTTTGAAGTGAAATCCTATAATTAGGAAGACCAACTGGTCACACCTGGCCATTTATCTACATTTGACCTTTATTTGCATTAAAAAAAAAATAACATCTAAGAAAATGTCATATTCTTGTGGCTTCAAAGATGAATTATTTGCTAGTTCTATTAGTAGTGTAGCCATATCCATGCTAGGTCATTTGTTGTGGCATTGATACCATGCCATGGTTACAATCAGTACTGTTTAGTTCGGCAAAGTTAAATCTATCACTGTTATGTGACGGTTTTCTTACAGAATCCTCTTCTCTCTTTAGTTTTCCAAGACTACCTGAAGAATGATAGACTGGAAGGCCGTCCCATGTTGGATTACGTCATTCCTGCCATTTCTAACGGTGATGAGTCTAATGTGGAACTGCTTGTCTCAAAGTGATATTTGATTACAGTGTAGCTTTACCTTCCTGGCTCGGTCCTTAAAGCTCAAGACCCAGCTAAGGGACAGAGCATGTGTATATGGAAGGTTTGGGAGCTGTGCAGAGAGGAGAACACATGTTAACCATTAATTTCTGTATTACCATTTTTCACCCTGTCAGGACGCACAGCTACATGGTGAGAGCTGTTCAGTGTACGAGGTAATGCAGGCTGAGTTAAACTAAGCAGGACTGAGGAAACCAGCAGCAGAAATCGAATGCTGTACAGAGGAACATATATGCTAACACGCAGATATGTAGTCTTTTTCATAAGACATTTGTACATGGATTTGTTTGAGGACTTACACTTGAAGTTCACAGCAAGAATGAAACCAGTTCAAAGCTGTTGACCGTTTCACAACAAAAGCCAGAGATGTATGGACCTTACTTAAAAGTATAGTTTGCACAAAAAATAAACTTTTTATTGTTTCCTCATCATCATGTTGTTACAAACTTGTGTGAACTTCTTTCTTCTGTGGAACACAAATGAGAAATTTTGAAGAATCGCAACAGTCACTCTTCCATGCAAGTACTGTAGTTAAAGAACAAAAATGCATCCAAAAAGTGATCCAAATGACTTTCACGGTTTCCCAAGTCTTTTTAAGTTATGTGATTGCATTGTGATAAGAACAATTTAAGTAATTATTAATAATCTTCTCCTTCAGTGAGCCGTTAACATCTGCAACCTGATCATTGAGTCTTGAGAAATGGATCAGTATGATTCATGAACAAATCATCTTGTGAACAAGATCAACTGATTCATTAAAAAAGGTCTGACTCCAAAGAATCATTACCTCTGTCAGAAACTCCCATGAAAGCACAAGGGGAATGACAGAATTTTAAGTGAAAAAAAAAGTATTTCAAATTTTAGTCTGTTTCTCACTCAAAGCTATCGTATGCCTTCAGAAGACGCCAGAGGGATCATTTTTATGGTGCTTTTGCATCTTTTTGAAGTAAAAGATCAAGTTTCCATCCATTGTAATTATTTAAAATGTCATCTTTTGTGTTCCATGAAAAAAGAAAGTCTGGTTTGAGAGTAATTTGGAGTAAATAATAACACTGTTTTCATTTCTATGTGAACTAATCCTTTAACTTTCACCCGAAGTCCAAATCTTTACTTCTTTTCTTTATCTTTAGGTGCAAAAATGTTTTAACAGTCATCTAAACCACATCTTCTCATAAAACCCCCTCTCTTTCTCATGTTCAGTCTTTGATGGAATTCACAGTAATAGTGCCACTTTTCTGCAGCCCACTTCACAATGCATGTGATACATACTTCTGGCTTTCTCATTACAGTAATGTCACCCTCTCTCTGGCTCATGAATTCCTCTACACTATTTTTATGACACTCCTCCCAGCAGCCTTCACACTGCATGTGCAGGGTCTACCTCTTGCTTTGTTAGTCAAAAAAACATTCTTCAAAATATCTTCTGAATGTTCAGCAGAAGAAAGAAATCCATAGAGAATTGAAACAACATAATGATGAGTAAAAGGTGAAAGAACTGTCATTTTTGGGTGGGCTGTGAGATCCTTTTTGAGAGCAAGAGCATTCTCAGATGGAGGCATCTACCTGTTATTTAATCTTTGCATAAGATGTATTGGTGTGACACGAAAATCCTTTTAAAAATCTGAACTGTTTAGGTTTAAACAGAGGTGCAAGTTGGTGCATTTCATCTTTTTGAAATGTTCTCCATATCCAGCCTGTAATCTGCAGTGACACAGCCTTGATGCCCATTTACTGTAAATCAACACCAAAGCGAAGTCATAAAACTTCCAAAATCTTTTCATCTGCCAGGCTGGTGGAGGCATTACCAGTTCATTTGGGCTCTCTTTCTTTCTTTCGCTCTCTCTCTCTTTCCCTGACTCCAGTTTCAACTTGCACAGTAGTAGCTACCACAGAGGGACCGGTTAGGTCCAAATGAGCGTTGAGCACTGAGAGGATGTCAGCCTGCCATGGCGTCCCATTCCAGCCAAAGCTCCTCAATGTTCTCCCTTCAGCGCCCGTGGCCTTGCTGCATTTCAGTAATGGAAAACGGACCTTCCTCAGATTTTGATGGTTGATTGCAACCATATGGGGAATGTATTAATTTTTTTTTCTTTTTTAGTTCATTTTTAATAGCCATCTCGTATTGCTCGTTTAGCTGACTGGTGTTATGTTTATTAAGAAATTAGCTTTCTGAAGTTTGAAGGAAGGTTAATTTGGGATGATAAGCAGCCAAACCTTTGGGAATGAGTCACTGTCATGTTTCTCAGGTGAAGCTGCAATGGCATGAACAGAATTTCACCACAACTGCCAGACTCCGAGCAGAGAACTTCTGGGCTTTGCCTTGGGATACTAACAGCAGCCAGTGAAGGCACAGAAACGCGGTGAGAGTGTTTACAGCATTATCCGAGTGGTGTCTGCCAGAGTAAATTTAGTGGTGCGCTTGCGGGCCATGCAGCTCTGGGGTTTCTCACCCTTATAGGGCATTTGAGGGTCATTATACAATTACACATCTTTCAAATAAAAGCAAAGTCATAAAACACAACGACAGCTGCTTGTGACATTAAACCTGCACTGGAAGACCTAATGATACGCTGTAACATAGTTTTGCTTTCTGATGCTTTACTTACAGGACACTAAAATAATATTGATTGATGGTGATAGGACTCTGGAAAATGTAATCTTTACTCTTTTTGACATATCTCAGTGAGGAAAAAGTGCGTTTGGGCTGCTCAGTGCACCAGGGAAGTGTTCTGGAACTTGTATTTTCACCTGTAGTTTGTATATGGGGGTCCTCTTAGACCCTGGTATCCTGAATTAATGCTATAAACAGACATAAGCATCATGCTGAGATGACTGAGCTTATGAAATCACTCAGAAACAAACATTATGACAGCTTTTGCACGGCTGGACCTTTCTCCTTATCTTACCCATTGGAGCAAATTCCCAGTTCTCAATCTTTTGGCAAATCACAAGACAGTGTTTAGAACAGACACAATAAATGTGGTTAAAAATAGCTAGGTTTCTGATTCTAGTATATTGCGAATGTTTGATTTGACATGTTTTAGCAAGCTTTTTAAAGTAACGGTTCATGTATGAATGTTTTTCATTTTATTGTTGCATTTGGATATGTTGAGACCAGACTGCTGAACTGCACCGTTAGACCTTTTTCCGCTGACAATGACCTGCCTATGTTTTATTCAAAATCCAACTCGACTGTAGCAAAACGTTTATAGTCTTAATCGTTCAGCTTCACACTGGGGATAAAAATTGCGCTTTTGGCTGCATTTCCCATCAGATCCTGAAACATTGCTCCAAATTATTCACATCTACCAATTTTTCACCTCACCCCTACGCCCACATCGGCTTATTTTAGTCTCTGCTTCCCGAGCGTTTTATCATCGGGGAGTAGCCCTGACATCTCTCTTACCTCAGCCCTTTTGTGCTTGTGGCCTTCTGTGGTTCCAGCCTGCATCACTGACACGTTCTCCTCCAGTGAATCCCAGAGATTTAGCCAGAGGGTCCATTATAAGCCGCTTCGGTACTGAGTATCCAGCCTACTTCTCAGGGGAAGTGCTGGTCATCCTGTGTTAGGGTAATGTACATTACAAGTGGTGCAGTCATAAAGCTTCAATAGCACACCGTGAGTTAGAGCATGAATATGAGGCTTTAGGGACTAGAGTTGGAACCGAATCTGATTTACCTGCATTATTCGTAGTCTGGAGCAGGAAACTGCTGTACGGGTTAAGAGTAGAGAGTTCATTACCGTGGCCTCCATTGTTGTACCTTTTGGACTCTTTCCTATTGGATACTTTTAAATGTTCTCAGCTTCTCTTCTGATCAGCTCAATGCAGGCTTCAGTAACATGAACTTCTGTAGAGAGACTTGTTCTCTGTTAAAAACTTTATTCATTTGGTTTCTTTTCTTAGAATTAGGCCGTGACTAGAACTTCAGTTCATGAGTGTAAATTTGGGGTGAACTGACCACACAGGAAGTTGAATTTACTGAATTGCTGTTCAGCGGATAGTGACATTGTAGGGAAATGAAGTGTTCCTCCACCCTTGTAAATAAATTAACATATAAAGATGTATATTGTGATTTGAGTAAATTAAGTTTCCATTGGTAACATTTTAAACAATTCTCTATGCTTTGTCAAACTATCATTCAGAATTTCTCTTGATGATGTTTCCTCTTTCTGTAAATGGTAATTCTACTTTCTTAAAGGTGTCTTCCATAAAATTTTACATGGTGTTTGAACATAAATGTGGGTTGGCAGTATGTGTACCCATCCACCATATAATGATAAAAATCCACCCAGTGTTTTATTTTTTTTAATCCCTGATAATAATAATCATTTTCTCAGATCTAGGAGAGTAATGTAGTTCTCCTCAGGCCCCTCCCATGACTATTGATGAACAGCATGAAGCGATATGAACATAGCGGTCATCATTTACTGCGACATCTGAGACGCTGAAGATTCAGTGGATTACTTTTGTTTTAGAAGGGAATGCACCCCTGATCTACCTAAATCCATGTTCACGCTAATCATTATGAATCCAGTTTCACCTCCAGAAGAAGTGAGTGTAAGTTTTTTTTTAATTAAACGTTTCAAATTGCCTTTATTAATATTAATAAAGTGCTAGTTAGCAAGTTCCATGGTTAATGCGGCTAAAGTTTACAGTCTCTCAGAGAACTGCTCGTCACCCTACGGAAGAGGGGCGGGGTGAACAGAGCTCATTAGTATTTAAAGGGACATGCACTGAAATGGGTCGTTGTGAACAGAGCTGTTTTGACATGGTAAAAAGGGCGCTGTTTTACAGTACCATTGAGAAATTTTAACCAAATTATGTTATAGACTTTTCATTAAGACCCTAAAGAATCCTATCAACTTGTGGAAAATGGGCATCCGATGACCCTTTTAAATTAAAATTCACTTCTACATCCTGTTTGCTACCTCAATTAAAAAGCATTCTCAGCTCACTCCTGAATGGCGCACAACCTTGATTGCATTGTTGCTTGGCAAATGTAAACAACCTATAATTACACCCTGCTCTCACAGGATGCATGTGTCATGGCACAATGTGCCAAAAGTAAATCGCTCTCATTATAATCAACGAAGTTGTCAACACTAGAAGCACCCATCTGTGACACAGTTTGAGTAGGCCATAGAATTCTGCTTGATGTCAATTCTTTTAAATTGTGCTGTGGATATAATAAATAATAGAACAGAACCTTCAATTGTTTAAACTTTTTTCATTGCATGGTATGTAAAGTACTTAAAATGAAAGCTCACTGAAAAAAATTGATAATGAGCAAAATCATAAGACAGCAATGATGTGCTCAATTGTATCTGTAGAGAGAGCGTTCTAAATGCCTCGTTAGCCTCATTAGATCTTCAACCTCATTCATAGTCTAAACACCTCGACAGGTCCCAGATAACCTCAGTTTTCCTATTCAACTGCAGGGCGATTCACAAACTCTGCCTGTCATTTATTAGTGTCTGTGAGAAGCTTGCTAATCCTAATGGAATTAAACAAATGCACTTTTAAACTTCTCATTTTGACTTCCTGCCTGGGTGTCATTTCTCTTAGTCCGACCATCATCCTCCCCTATCATTTTTAATGTTGTCTCCTTGGAAACTATCATCTAAACAGAAGCTCATGCATCCTCTTCCCTCCTGCTGTATCTTGACTCTGGTTCATGCTGACGGGAGGATGTAAGTGTCTTATTACTGAAGACTCTGACCTATGACTGCATCCATTCAGAGCCCATCCCTGCAACGTTTTTGCTCTCATTAATCTCTGCTGTTTTTCCTCACTCCTCTTTTTCTCGTTCTCTTTTCTGCTTCATTAAGTGCTGCTCTATAAGGTATATGTGGGACTGTGGCCATAGCTTGGTTGGTGCCAGGAATAAGGGAATGAAAGTATTGTGTCTGATATCTCTGCTGAAGCCCACACCATTGACAGCATTAATGAAGCATTTCTGAGCTTTGAAAGAGGAAGCGCATAACTCCTCTCCTTACGGACTGTGTAAACAGTATGTTTTCTGACTACCCCATACCTGCCTGTTAATGCATTTAACAGGGAATCACAGCACAGCATGGAAGATTTCCAAAATAAATTGACTGAGAATTGAGTACCCATCACTAAATATATCATAGCGCTATGTAATTATTTTTGGTATCAGTTTTATGGTTTGCCATGACTTCCAATGATTGATTTTATCCATTCATCCACCTATCCATCCATTTTTCTTTCATCCACAGTATATTGCTATGTAGACAGCTGTTTTAAAGTTTGGGAGCCGTAGAGTTTGTTTCTGGAAGAAGACAATTATGCTCATCATGGCTGCATATATTTGATCAAAAATACAGAAAAAGCAGTAATATTCTCCTGAAATATTGTTACTAAATTCTGATTTGATATATTATAAAAGGTAATTTATTCCTGTAAATAGAAAAGTTACATTTGCAGCAGCCGTCACTTCAGTCATCAATGTCAATCCGTGATGATTTTTTTTCCAGGATTTTTTGATGAATTGGAAGTTCAAAAGAACAGCATTTATTTAAAATGGAAATCTTTTGTAACATTATAAATGTATTTACTGTCACTTTTGACATTTCTTCTGTCACAATTGAATGCCTCTTTGCTGAATCCAAAGATTACATTATTTTTTTGTTTATTTGATGTTTTTAACAGTTGACTTTGTCTTTGTTAGTCTTTGTTTAATATTTAAGACTAATTATGCCACCTCAAATGACCCCCCTCCTGATCACTTGCTAATGTTTATTTCCTAAATTTACATTTATAATCTATATTTCATAAAAGTACTAAAATAATTGTTCATGGAACTGCGATGAAACCAGATCCATTGTATTGCACAGGAATTGTTACATTCTTACATTTACATTTAATCATTTAGCAGATGCTTTTATCCAAAGCGACTTACAAATGAGAACAATAGAAGCAGTCAGGTCAACAAGAGAACAACAACAGTATACAAGTGCCATGACAAGTCTCAGTTAGTCTAGTATAGAATGGATTGCCATGTTTAGTTTTTTTTTTATAAATGAAAAGACAAGAAAAGGAAAAGTGCTAGTATTAGTTGGTTAAGTGCTGTCGAAAAAGATGAGTCTTTAGATGTTTCTTAAAAAAAGAGTAAAGACTCAGCTGTACGAATTGAGATTGGGAGGTCATTCCACCAGCTGGGCACAGTCCAGGAAAAGGTCCGTGAGAGTAATTTTGAACTTCTTTGGGATGGCACCACAAGGCGTCATTCACTTGCAGAGCGCAAACTTCTGGAGGGCACATAGGATTTAACCAGTGAGTTTAGGTATGTTGGTGCCGTGCCAGTGGTCGTCTTGTAGGCAAGCATCAGTACCTTGAATTTGATGCGACAGCTACTGGTAGCCAGTGTAACCTGATGAGGAGAGGAGTAACGTGAGCTTTTTTTGGCTCATTGAAGACAACCCTTGCTGCTGCATTCTGGATCAATTGCAGAGGCTTGACAGTACATGCAGGAAGGCCCGGCAGGAGAGCATTACAATAGTCCAGTCTGAAGAGAACAAGAGCTTGGACAAGAAGTTGGGTGGCTTGCTCTGACAGGAAGGGTCTAATCTTCCTAATGTTGTACAAGGCAAATCTGCAGGACCGGGTTGTTGTAGCAATGTGGTCTGTGAAGCTTAACTGATGATCCATCACAACTCCTAGGTTTCTGGCTGTCCTCAAAGGAGTAATGGTTGACGAAACCAGCTGTATAGAGAAGTTGTGATGAAGCAATGGGTCAGCTGGAATCACCAGGAGTTCTGTCTTCGTAAGGTTAAGCTGAAGGTGATGGTCATTCATCCAGCTAGAAATGTCACTCAGACAGGCTGAAATGCGAGCAGCTACCGTCGGGTCATCTGGTTGGAATGAGAAGTAGAGTTGGGTGTCATCAGCGTAGCAGTTGTAAGAAAAGCCATGCTTCTGAATGACAGATCCTAATGACGTCATGTTGATGGAGAAGAGAAGTGGTCCAAGTACTGAGCCTTGAGGAACCCCAGTAATAAGTTGTTGTGACTTAGAAACATCTCCCCTCCAAGACACACTGAAGGATCTATTGGAGAGGTAGGACTTCAACCACAGGAGTGCGGTTCCAGTGATCCCCATCTTTCTGAGGGTGGACAGGAGAATCTGGTGATTAACTGTGTCAAAAGCAGCAGACAGGTCCAGTAAGATGAGTACTGAGGATTTTGAAGCTGCTCTTGCTAGTCGCAGGGCTTCAGTAACCGAGAGTAGAGCAGTCTCAGTTGAGTGGCCACTTTTGAAGCCAGATTGGTTGCTGTCCAGGAGGTTGTTCTGTACAAGGAACATAGAAAGCTGGTTGAACACAGCTCGCTCAAGTGTCTTTGCAATGAATGGAAGAAGGGATACTGGTCTGTAGTTTTCAAGAAGCGCTGGATTTAAAGATGGTTTCTTGAGCAGTGGGCTTACCCGAGCCTGCTTGAATGCTGAGGGAAATGTTCCAGAGTTAAGAGAGGAGTTGATAACGTGAGTAAGCGAAGGTATGACTGAAGAAGAGATTGCTTGAAGGAGGTGAGTGGGGATCGGATCAAGTGGACAAGTAGTAGGATGATTGGACAGAAGTTTGGAAACGTCCATCTCTGAGAGTGGGGAGAAGGAGGAGAAAGAGTGTGCGTCGGTCGTTGTGAAGTTGTCCTCAGTCTGCGGTGTGGAGAATTGGTCGCTGATGGTTCTTGTCTTATTTGTGAAGAAAACTGCAAAGTCATCTGCTGTAAGAGTCGATGGAGGAGGTGGTGGCGGCGGATTAATAAGAGAAGAGAAAGTCTTGAAGAGTGTCCGAGCGTCACAACAGCTGTTTATTTTGTTGTGGTAGTTGGATGTTTTAGCCGTGAAGACATTTGCAGAGAAGGAAGAGAGGAGAGACTGATACACACTAAGGTCGGTAGAGTTTCTTGATTTCTGCCATTTCCTCTCTGCAGCCCTGAGTTTAGAGCGATGTTCACGGAGAACCTCGGACAGCCAGGGGGCAGATGGGGAGGTGCGTGCTGGTCTAGACATCAGTGAGTAAAAGTTGTCCGAGCAAGATGTTAAAGTGGAGCAAAGAGTGTCCGTAGCGCTGTTCGTGTCCAGAGGTGAAAACTGAGAGAGTTCAGGAAGCGAGGTGTGCAGTGGAGCAACTGAAGAGTTGTCCACAGAGCAACAGCACGTGTAGATGAGGTCCAGTTGGTTGCCTGATTTGTGAGTCGCTGTAGTAGACACTTGCTTGAGATCAAATGAGGTGAACAGAGTTTTGAAGTCAGCAGCCTGAGGTTTATCTAGGTGGATGTTGAAGTCATCAAGCAGTACCAGAGGAGTACCATCTTCAGGAAAGTTTGATAGCAGCACATCCAACTTCTCCAAGAAGTTTCCCAATTGACCTGGGGGACGATAAATGACCACAAAGTGGATTTTAACAGGGTGGGTTACAGTAATGGCATGTGATTCAAATGAACCATTACCTGTAGGTGATGGCTGAAGATCAGATAGTAGAGATCTGAAAGCACATAGTGACTACAAGTGTAAGAGATATTTGAGAACAAGCTGTACAAAAAGTAAATAAAGAGGAGAAAAGCAATATTCAAGTGCCCTGTTGGTGTCCTTGCTCGGTGGAGTCGCGCAGGTAGAGTCGATTGTCTTTACACTCGTCCGTCTTCACACGAGGAGGATTCACACGAAGGCTGCCGCGACCGCTGCCGTGGTGAAACCTATCGCTTTTGTATTTGCCTGATTACCTGTGATTGAAGTCAGCTGGCCACGCCTCACTATTTAGCAGATCGAAACTGGGCAGTCCCGCGATAGGTAAACGCAAAACCAAGCGCCACTTTCAGCATGTATTTACCAGGGTAAGACACACACAATTTAAACCAAAAACTTTCCTAGCAATGACGATCACACAGTAGTCTAATGAGAAAAACAAAAAACACTCACAAGCTGCTGTCCTTCTCTGTTGCTCGGCTGTTTCTTCTTCCCAGAGATTCACATCCCAAATATTATTTTTGTTGCACTAGTACAGTCGAGCTGGAAATTTGTGACTCTGCCATCTCTTTGAGCACAAACTAAAAGTTTTACATAATCTGTTTCCTAGGTTGATCTCGATTCACTAGAACCTTCAATTAGCAAGTATACATGGATTATAATGACAGGTCCATCCATGAAAACTCTTAGGAATTTGTTTGGTGTCAAATCTGGCCTGCAGAAGTCTTGCTGATATGTCAAGTGCTGATGAGCTGCCAGTGATGATTCGTTTTAATTCCTTTCCTTCATCTGCAGTGCTTTTAGTCCAGTAAGCAGTTGGGGACAAAACTCTCCTGGGCCTCCCGGAGACCTCCAAACACTCACTCTCTGCTTTCTAAGCTGACCTGAAAATGAGGTCAAGCCTGCTGTCAAACAGATGAAAAGCATGATCTTCCCCAGGAGGAGAAACAATGTGAAGTGCATCCGCAGCCCTCCCTGCTCACATCCTTCGTGGAGGTGCTCATAATAGTGCCTGGATCTGGACAGCCAAAGCAGAGGACAGGGAAAATTCCTATTCTCTTGATGCAGAAGCTCATCTTTCTCTATTTTTCTTTCCACTCTTCTCATTCTCGTCTGTCCTTGAGGGTCTTTGGTCTTCAGTGTTCAGTCCTGGACTGGAGAAAATAGATAATTAGCATGGGTAAATGCACATCATACTGTACAGCTAATTCTAGACTACATTTTTCTTTCATTTTTCATCTTATTACACCTCTAAAAATGATTTTCGTGACAACTTGGGTGGTGGGTTTTGAATTGAACTCTAGTCTCCTTCTACAGTAAATCAAACACTGCCATCTGTACTACAGTATGCACTGTTTGACACTTCTTGACTCTAATATTGTTTACAAATCTGTATGGCATCCCACTATCTCCTCTAACCTCTGTTCTGACCCCAGAGGTCATGATCTCAATTGGTTTCTCCTCCACTCACTACGTTCCTTCTTGGTCAGATCTGATTCCATGGAAATCAATACCACAGGATGAGGTTACAATATCCCTTCTGCCTGTCCACTTGCCCTCGGTACGACCCAGCACTTCTCTCTCCCCTCAGTGAGTCACCTGCTCAAAATGAACATGCAGAGCAGGGATGACTTCCTCCTCTCCACACTCATCCATACTCTCTGCTTTATCTCTCGCTCTGTTTGTACAGCTCTCATCCTCCTCTCCATTTCTCAATCACCTCCTACTTTCATCATAGTGTTTTTGGCAATGTGTTTTTACAACAGCAGCAAAAAAATATTTTCTTAGTTATGATTATTTTCAGTGTTGTCCCATGCCTCACTCTGCTGCTTTGGGTCCCGCTGGAGTCCAGGTCTCTACACGGAAGGTACCTGTTATAATGTTATGATTGAGGCTCTGGACTCTGAGCATAACTTGTTTTTCTATAACAAAACTTTAATGTCCTGGCAGTAGCAAACTTTAGATTTAATCTGATTACATTAATGTTTAAATTAAGGAAATTTTTTAACTGCTACTATGTAAAAGGAATATTGCTGTAAACACCTTATTTGATTAAAGTGTTTGCAAATCAAATGTTACTGCACTTTTGTTCATATAGCAGTACTTTTAAATGAAAAAGGTGCGCAATACACTACTTTTGAATTCATTATTGATTTTTTTTCTTTTAAGACAATATACTAATAATATACTAATCTTAATATAAGACAATATACTAATATATACTAATATATATATATATTAGTATGTATATATGTAACTCTGGACCATAAAACCAGACAAGGGTCATTTTTTTTAATTGAGATACATAATCTGAAAGCTGAATAAATAAGCTTCGCATTGATGTATGGTTTGTTAGGATAGGACAATATTTGGTCAAGATAAAACTATTTGAATATCTGGAATCTGAGGGTGCAATAAAAATCTAAATATTGAGAAAAGCACCTTTAAAGTTGTCCAAATGAAGTTTTTTAGCAATGCATATTACTAACCAAAAAAAAAACTTTTATATTTTTATAGTAGTAAATTTACAATATATCTTTACTTAATATCTTAATGATTTTTGTCTTAAAAGAAAAGGCAATAATTTTGCCCCCTACAGTGTATTGTTGGCTATTGCTACAAATATACCTGTGTGACTTATGACTGGATTTGTGGTCCAGGGTCACATATATGTATATATACAGTATATCCATCCATCCATCCATTCATCTCTGTCTGTCTATATATATATATATATATATATATATATATATATATATATATATATATAATTGTAATACATTTTAATGTTGATTCTGTTGTTGAAATAATTTTATTTTATTGTTGATTCTGTTGTTAAAACAATTTTTTATATGTGATTTATATTTTATGTACTCATGATATGATATATTGAAGCAATAGAAGAGCATCCAAAGCTAGCACAGCTACTCTGCAGGCTACTCCATAATCCCGTAAACCATTTCTGACGGACTCTGCCATCCAACACCAACAATTACCTCAAAGGTGGGTGTTTGTCCTGGTGGTTTGTCAGTGTTTTAACTTATTCTCCCATACGGTCATGGAAATCTCTTACAACCCAGTGCAGAAATGTGACATAAATCTGTGTTCAGAGCGAACGAAAGCCACAGAGAGAGTATTTGAAGCCAATTAACTGCTGTGTAGGGTCCTTTTTTTCCACAGAGCAGTGGAGTAGAGCTGGTTTGAGATATATGTGGGCTGAGGGGTCGCCATTGGAGAAGTGATCAGAAGTGACTATACTGTGAAGAGGTTTTGGTTATTTAAAGGCCACACTTGAGGATTAAAAGCACATTTGAAAATTTTTAAAATGAGGCTTTTAAAGCTGAAGGACCTCATGGTGATTACAACCTGGAAAGTAGCGCCTGTCAGTAGTACAGCAACAATGAACACCACCAGTCAATGGCACTGCTATTGTAGATCCTTCTGAAGTGGCTTGTTCCATGTGTTCTCATGTACAACGTTCCTTTGTGTAGCTTGACTCCTAGTGACACAAATACAGACAGGATAGTGGGATTTTAAAGAGATATAAAAGGTATGTCTTAAATTAATAGTCATGGTTTGTTGTTTCAAAACCGTATGTGATTCTTCCATGAAACACAAAAATGGGACATTTTCCAACATTGTTCCATACAGTTACTATTTACAGGGAAAGAAGCTTCAAAAATTATGTAAAAGCCTCATAAAAGTGACATAAAAGTTTCCAAAATTATCTAAGGCCATGTTAAAACTTTTTATAAGGAATAAACTGAAATTGTTATTCACAAAAAAAATATTTGTGGCACGGTTTTCCAAAATTGCGCTACGGTTATGCGGAGACACACAGAGGGGATTATTTTTGTTTTCTTCTCATACAACAAGTATTCTTGTCGCTTCATACCGTTACGGTTGAACCACTGATGGCAGATGGACTATTCTGACAATGTCTTTCATACTTTTCTAGATCTTGACATTTTACTTGGCAGTCTATGGGACAGTCACAAGCCTCCCGGTTTTCATCCAAAATATCTTAAATTGTGTTCCGAAGATGAACAAAATTTTTATGGGTTTGGAACGACATGGTGGTAAGTGATTAATGACAAAAAATGACCGAGTGTACTCAACTGTGCTATTTTGGGACACCATGATTATGAACTAAAATGTGCTTTTGGGCTACTATCTCTATATTTAAAAAATGCATTTATTCACCACTTGTAGAAGATGGGTTCAAGTGTACTACAAGTGGTCATACAAATCATTTTTAGTATATGAAGTACAAAATTAGTATGTGAAAATAGAGCACTTTAGGTACATTATGGAAGTGTACTGGTTTTGTTTTGCAGAATAAAAATCATATGGCTTTGGAACATTTTTGGGTGAACTATCCCTGTAGGTGAACACAGCAGAATTGATCTCATAATATCTAGAAACTGTAGAATAAATCCCACCATCTAGAATCTCAGAATGTTTGGAATGTTTTTGACTAGTAGCGTTAGCTGCAAAATTTCATAAACGTAACTGTTTTTTCTCCGAAACCTCCTAGTATCTCAGCAATAAATAAATGTCTGCTACTGATAACTTTTATGTCATGTAAATGATGCGGTCATTGTGTAAGTCTGCCATGTTATACAACGCCTTGCCAAAAAGCACATTTACTATGTCTCTGTTAATGAGACAGCTGTTTGTTATTTAAGTAAATATGGCAATTACCAGCTGCTCAAAAGACTCACTGCAGGCGTTAGAACCATGTTGCCACGTTTTTAAATTCCTGAAACAAACCATGTTCTGAATCTTTCCTTGTTCAATTCTTATATGTGATGCAGTTTCTCTCTTTCTCTTTCTCCGGCAGATGTTATAATCAGCGCATGCATTGCTGTCCTTTAACAATGCAGACGTGTCCAGTTAATGACCTCATAGTTCTTAAACAGAGAGGGAGTAAGTGGGAGTAGGAGCGAGGGAGAACAGAGCCCACGGGGGAGCTTGCAGGTGCGTTGGGACGGCTCCAAAACCATCGCGGGTACATTTCTAGGCTGATGCTTCACCACTGAACGGCATCCAACCTTGCAGTAAAAAAACAGCTTTGTGATCAGGGACTATTAAGAGCAGGTCCCCTCCTCCCCACCACCACAGCTCTGCCAACTGGCCACGGGAAAAACACAGGGTTTTGCTGAAGTCAAACAGAACTGAATTACAGCAACGGGACGTTTTACACAGTGTACGAAAATAAAACAGTGACTGAGAGCCTTCAAGCTCGGGGCTCTGTGTAAATTCTCGTGTCAGTCTCTCCTGTTTACATGAAATGCTGTAAGAATAGTTGGGAATGGGAAGGCAACAGTGACATTTGATTGCAAATATGTAAAGGCGATAATTAAATATTATAGCATTATACAAATTATAAATTCAAATAATTCTAAGAATTATTATTATTACTATTATTATTATGAATAGTTGTTATTCTTGTTAAAATAGTGATTAAAATGAGATTTAATATTTCTTTCTTTTCTACGTGCTAAAATATCTCTTGAATGTTTAAAGAATTTTTTTCATATTACATTTTTGTATTAATTTATGTTTTTGTTAATGATTCCATAAATAAGGAGTTTACAGACCCTAATGAGTATTTTATAGCATGGCTAACATAACCCAAGTTGTTTTTGTTCATCACTGTAAGCATTTGCATCTTTTCTGAAGCTAATCTCTGCATGATGTATGTTCACCACTGTTATTTAATACC